>NC_056744.1:995727985-996082985 GCF_019279795.1 Protopterus annectens
TAGTTATTGGCTGCATGAATGTGTCTCCACCATCATATAAATCATTGCACAAGTACAATTAAAACATTTCTTTGTTCCCATTTTGGGTTGTGATAATGTTTTCCTTTCTTTAAAATCTTTATAGCATAACTTTTGTTTTAAAGTTTCAGAATTCCTATATGCATACTGTGGTTTCTCTCCTACTATTAACTTTATTTCCGGCATGGCCATCAAAATAGGCCAATTTCTCTCCACTATATTGCGTACATGATTCGTATTAAGGTTAAATGTGGTAAGGTACCTTACTACTTTTTCTTTTCGATTTAATGTTTCATAGTATTCTATCTCTTCACTAAAAACAGGCTTATATTTATCTGCTCTACCTAACAACACTTCCTCATAAACATTATCTATAATTCATCTTGGATATCCATTCCTTTCAAACTCTTGTATCATCTCCCTAACTTGTGCTTTAAAATTATCATCCTCTGTATTAAGTTTACTGGCTCTTATTATTTGTGCTTTCATTACACCTTTAAATGTGTGTGGTGCATGCATACTATCTCTACCAATATACCTAGAAGCATCAACTTCCTTCTTATGTATTGTAGATTCTAATCTGTTCCCATTTTTATATAGATGAACATCCAAAAACGTTATACTTTCATCTGTCACCATCTTAAATTTTAAGAATTCTGTAGAACCATTAAGGTATGCTATATAATTATTCAATTCTATTATGGTGCCGCCCCATATTAAAAAACAATCATCTACGAACCTCCTATAAAATTTAACTTTTGTATTTAAATTATTCAAATCACTAAGTATAGTACATTTCTCCCATTCATAAAGTACCAAGTTGGCATAAGTGTTAGCTACTGGAGTGCCCATTGCTACTCCAGTCAACTGCAAATATGGTTTGTTTGTTTCTTTCGGCTTTTCCCAGTTAGGGGTCGCCACAGCCGAACTCCGGTCCACTAATGATTGGCAGTTGATTTTTACGTATCGGCTTGCCAGGCCTGATGCACAACCTTCAACGAAGGTACGCCCATTCACGCATGTCTCCATGCAGAAGACGCTCTAGCTGAGAATCGAACCGGACAGCGTCTCACTGTGAGGCGACAACGCTACTGCAGCACCACAACCGCGGGTTCAGTCAACTGCAAATATGGTACTTTGTCAAAAATAAAAATATTCTTTGTTAGCACTATTTCCAAAAGAGTACAAATATTCTCTATTTCTCTACTCTGCATATTAACCACAACATTTAAAAAATCACATATAGCATTCAATCCATGCTCATTTGGGATGACTGTAAAGAGTGATGTAATGTCCAAGGACACAAAGATAAAATTTTCACCTATACTATTTGAATGCCAGTTATATAAATCTCGTAGAAAGCTGTTAGTATCTTTTAACACAGTAGGGCATTTATTCAAACATTTGCCTAATACTGTTTGCAAATATTTCAAAATTGGTTCGGTTATCCATCCACCCACTGAGACAATCACCTTAACCATTATACCAATCCCCAAGCCCTATAGTAACAGAACATTATCTGTTCATAGGTAAGTACTAGGCTAGCTGCCCTTGTGGACCATTTTAAGACTAGCCATATCCCTAGGGTAAGAATTAAACCCTGGACCTTGTGTTTGTGAGGTAAACACCTTAACCACTACGTCAACCTCAAATATCAGAAGACAGGTTAAACTGAGATCTGAACTTAGCTCGTCGGATTCAGAGTCCAGAGTGCTAACCATTAACCATAGAAACATTTGCTTATTTAATTCATGATTTTTTTTTTTTTGTTATGGAAGACCGCAGCAGAATCAAGATGATGTTTTGCATGTCTTCTGGTTCTACAGACATGCTACATTTTTGTGGACTAAGTAAATGAGAAGCTGAAAAATTCAACACACTTTTGCATTTAAGCTGGGACTTTTCCCGTAATACTGGCTCATGAGGCCAAATCAATAATTTTAATATTATCTACCTTAGATAACAACTGCTTGGAAAGACTTTTAAGTAACAATGATCAATACATCAGCTGTGTAAGAAAGTTTACTAACACAAGTAAACTGAATATTTTTAGTTTGTGAATTGGAAACATCTGCTTAATTATTTTAGATTGTTTTCACTAAATAACTACCATGTAACTCTAGGTGGTTAACACATGCAATTTTATGTTTTATTTTTCCACAAAACATATTAAAATGGAATGTTATTGTCTGGGAAATGAGCAAAACTTTAAAAAATTAAGTTAATTTACACAATTTTGTGACACAACACCTGCTGCAGTTTTCATGTATCTACAACCAGCCATCAAATTCTGAGGAAATCTGGCATGCACAGTGCCTACATTATGAATAATTACAATTATTTATTCACAGCAGCTAAGTAAATTGAACTACAATGGCCTTTTCATTATTGACCCGATCACAAGAAGTGACAGGCAGCAATGTAAATTATTCACAGAACATTAACAGCAAAAAGTAAAGCAACAGGACTGAATATGACTCTTGTACGGTACAAAAGGGCAATATTAATTTGATGAAGTTAAGTCTATACTCAAATCTTTTAATCAACAAAAGGTGAAACGACTAGTATTAGACCACTGTTTAATGGACGAAAAGTTCTGTTGACTTCAATTAAAATCCAGAAATAAAGTAACAGGTCGCTATAGGCAGGGGCACAGCGCCCCCCCCCCGCACAAACTAATTGTAACAGTTGATGTTACTGTAGCTTCATTCAGGGCAGGCTGCATTTACTTGGGGGAAATTAACTTTATTCCTTCTTAAACTTTTAAGCCACCTTTTTGTTCAAATCTGTGTTGATTGCTTTTCTTGGTGAATAATTTTTCAAGTGTATAACTGAAACACAGAATATTAATCATTTAAGTATGGTTTACTCCTAAAGCAGGTAGGGAATATGTAATAATTAGCATTAGGATACCGAAAAACATTAGATACTACTAAACGGGGAAAACTGATGCTAGGTTCATGCGTGCAAACCTCTCATTGTTTCTTTAACAAACTCACGTGCTTGTTAATACAGAACTCAGCAATGCGTTCTTTTCCTGTTTACATTCGCTGTTTCACAACATTACATTCCACATGATCAGTGTTGACATGTAGCTGAACAAAATGTCATAACCAGAGTATACTGATAACATTCATGCAATGAATTACAAAAAGGAAAGGCAGGTACAACCCAATCACTTTGGTGCAACATTTTGTCAGTAGGTAAAATAACCATTATTTACAAACAGAAACAAAGGGATGCATTTGTAGGGAAAGACTGTGCTGTTTCTATCCTTTTTATTGCCACTGTTATCTCTTTTCATTGTACAGTTTTGAATGGAAAAGCTTTTCTTATGAAGTTTTATAACTTCAGCTTCATGATCAGACTAAGTTTAATTTAGGATATATCTCCCCATGCTTGGAACTCGCTCATTTTTACAAAAACTAATGCCAAGCTGAATGCATCCGCTACCTTTAACTTTCTAAACCACCCTGCTGTCACATTTCACAACAACAGGTTTTACTTCACCAGTGAGGACAACAGCTGAAACCCTCTGGCAGACTACCTTATATTTTATTACCTTTTTTATTTTATTATTACTATTATATTATTTTTATATTATTTATATTATTTTATTTATTTTATTACCTTTTTTGTACCAAAGACATCTCAGTGGAATCCAACTTAAAGAACTCCCTCATTTTGGGAACGGTCCTCACCTGGAGAGTCTGTCTCAGCAGAATCCTTCTCTGAAGAGGCATAACCAAGGGGAGATGTCAACTGGGACACACAGGACAAACAGTCCTCTGAACAAGAGTCAGAGGAATCCTCAGCTTCAGGCTGAAAGATGTCTGCAGCCTGAGGCCTAGGGCTAATTAAAGGAGGAGCAACTGGAGAGGATAAGGGGATAGCAGGCCAAAGAGCCATGAATGTATTACAGAGACTCTGAGAAAATGTTTGCCAGTCTGGTTGGCTTTCTGCAGGAGAAGAAATATGTTTGGTCTTCTGTTCCTTTTTCAGGAAAGGCCTTGAGGGAGTTAAGGTCCAAGAAAGGCCTGGGTTCAGTAGGTTCTGTAGCAGGGAATGGAGCCATCTGGATGGGTTCTATATCATGTGAGCAAAAAGGAAAAACCACGAACGCTCATAATCTCGAAAGTACCAGACCTCAAAGTGCTTTTTCCTGAGATCGCGGTACAGTGAATAATGGAATATTTGCCCTTTCCTCTCTGTAGTGCAATCTCAGAGCTGTAATATATATTTAGCGGGGGGGGGGGCACAGCCCCCCACAATAGCAAGTTCGAGGTCCGGTACTTTCGAGATTATGAGTGTTCACGGTTTTTCCTATTTGCTCATATGATATAGACCCATCTGGATGGCCAGTACAAGCCGTGGTTCCCCCTCATTGTTGGCAGCTGATGTCTGCGAAACCTCTAGGGATGTGCCTTCCACTCTAGATTCTGCTGCTTCCCGAACATTACTCGCTATATCCATATCAGTGGTTTCCGAATGTTCCTCCAGGCTGACATCGGCCACAGGATGGATGTTGGGTGGAGGAGGTGCAGCAGCAGGTTCTGGCCTAGCAACTTTGGCCTTCTTCTTAGATGGCTTGACTGGCTGACCAGACAGCACCTTCATAGCTAATGCTAAGCATTTAAGATGCTGATTCTCCAAATGAATATTGAGGGCATGCAGATGGCTGCATGGGGTCTTGGGGACAAAGGCCTGACAGATTGTGCAGGTCTTGTGGTCATGCGTAGGCCCTAAATAGAAAATACAAAGCTTGTGGTCATCCTTATGGGGGATTCTGACAACCGCACCTGCACTTTCCCTTCCTGGATGACATGAATATAAACAGACATGCAGTGACCCAAAAGAACAAAACACCCCCAAAGGGGTACTTATCTTTGAAAAGACAATCCAACGGCTGGTGCGGCAGGAACAGCTGACGTTCGACTAGTGGCACAGAACTTCTGAGAAATGGTTCATGCATACAGCACTTTTATGGCCCACGTTCCCTTAGCCAACATCAGACGTCCCACATACCTTGCAGTGACTAGAAGCTTTTGTATACTGGCCAGACATTCAGGTAGCAAAAGAGGATAACCCAACGGGTTTGAAATACTGCAACATGAGAATTGAAAGACATCACCCCCCCCCCCTTTTCTTTTACATCATAAGTTATCCATCTTTTGACTGGATTCAACTTTGTTTCCCACAAAAAAATCAAAAAAGATACAGCTTGGAAACATGTACAGATCATTTAAATATGCTAACTTTCCTAAAATATGTGCTTAACATATATACCCCCTTTTTCATGGGGACAAATGAATACTCTCCACCAATTTGTCAACCTTCATACTTTTTAGAACTTCTCTCCATTGTTTTATTACTACTTGTTCCCTTCCAAACTCAACCCCAAGAACATCAATTTCACTTCTGGTAAAACAAATCCCTGCTATTCTTACCACATCTCCATTTCCCTTACTTTTTGAATTATTTAACTGTAATCCTACTGTACCTAAACATGTCCTGTTCTGTAAATTATCTCTTTTATCCAGTGTTTGTTCTTGGCTACTAAGACCAAATCATCTGCATAAGTTAATAGTAATGGTGACCTTATCCTTTCCTTAACTTCCACACTCTAACCTTGATCTACATGTTTGTATAACTGCATTCATTACCACCACAAACAACCACGTGCTCAATGGACAACCTTGCTTTACCCATCTTTCCTGTCTTATCTTTTTTTCCTACCCATCCACTCACCATCACAGACACACAAGAATTTTCATAAATTGTCCTTACTATCCTTATTTTTTCTTCTACCTTGTATTCTTTTAAAATGTTCAACATTTCCTCCTGATCAATAATATCAAATGCCTTAGCCACATCACATACTGCTAACTTTTCTTTCTCCTTACCCCTTATCTGTACACTCAAAACTCTTCTTTAACCATCATCAGCATTACATTTACTCTTCACTTTAACCCTATACACTCCTTCATCCAATTCTTCCTTCATAATACCAAACATGCTTTTCTGAATTACCGTCATAAATATTTTATAGTCCTTATTTCCTAACATAATTCTTCCCTTCCCCCTGTTTCCATATACATTTTATAGACCTCTTACAAATCTCTTCTTTTTATACTTTCTTCCATCCATTCATTCAACATTTCCAGAAAATCATCATTTTCTTCATCTGTTTCTTTATGAAAACTATACCCTAATCTACCCGGACCTAGTGCAGATTTGTCTTTACAGCATGAAGGATGGTGTTAAATGCCTTGGTCGTATTCAGAGAGACTGTGTAGATGGAGTGACCACTACCCACTGCCTCTGTGTCAGTCTCAAAGAAGTTAACTAAATTAAGTAGACATGACCTATCGATGACAATACCAAACTGTTGCGGATCTTGTTTGCAACACAAATATTTAACTGTCCCTTAACCAAGCACGAGCAAAAAAGTTTAAACTAAAACAAAACATTTAAAGTTAATCAAATTACAAAAAGTCAAGCACAAAAGAAGAAATAATGTTATACATGTGAACTACGAACCAAGGAATTCAAAATAGACACACCAGACCTACCTGGCAGTGTCCAGCTAGTCTGAGGCCCATTTTTGGTGGAGGTCTCTGAGCAATGCCTTGTTAAGTACTTGCTCAGGGTCACCTATCAGGCAAATGGAGGCTGACAGAATCAAATCCAGGGCTACAGGATGAAGCTTGTAGCCTGAATTCTGTGCACTAAACTATCAAATTTACGCTCAACCCCTGCCTTAATTCACTTTTCACTTGATTACTGTCATACTTTCATAGAGTACAAAAAGCACAAGTACTGCATTACAAAAAAGATACCTGATAATAAAGGATACAAGTAGTACAAGGTTTGCTATATTAAAGCAAAGCACTTTGACTATAAATTAAGCTATAAATGAAATAAGTACAGCCATTTTAAAACCTTGAGAACCATTTTATGATTTTTAAGACACTTCAGAGGAACAGGAACCTCTTGAGCAAACTGATATTTTGTTGGGCTTATAACGCCTTTGGGGTGTGTATAAACTAAAGAACAAGGGAAGGTGTAGTGTCTTAAAGTGATCTTATCATACAGCAAACAGTAGTGTGTTTCATAGTCTTAGGATGAAGAAAAAAAAAAAAAAAAAGTGCACTGTCTGCCCACAGCACTGACAAACCTAGCTACAAATCTGAGTGGCAGTCACACTAAACGTACTCCACATGTAAAGAAAAATTCTGCCACTTTAGCAAACAGAATTAAAACTACATAGAGCTAATGGGCTTCATGCTATACTGTCTTACAGTTCAGCACATGTGGATAGGATTACAAACTACTAAAGTTTAATCTTACAGTCTTGAGTTCGATTCAGTCTCCATTTGCAAACTGTGGGACTCTGAGCAAGGCAGTTAACCAGACAGTGCTCCCGGGGCCGTCTTTTAAAAGAAATACTTGTGCCTACTAAAAGATTTGCAACGATAACAAAAGACTAAAATATAATAGAACGAGATGGGGGGTCGTGTTCAGTGTCGCAGAATCTCAGTATGGGTGCTTGCAATAGTAACAGCTGCACAGCAGTCAGCACAGGAAAAACTAGCTTTCCTCATAGGTAAAATTAACATCAAATTGCCGTTTTTACAGTGCTCCCCATTGCACTTTTCTTATTCAATTATCAAACCATCATGAAGCAGTTGTAGGATTCCTAGTCTGATGCACTGGAAGATCAGTCATACGAAGTACACTCCCAAACAATTTGCATATTCTTCCTACTTAAAATCAGTTCAGTCAGCTCTTACCTTCCTTACGTATGTCAGCTCACAGATCTAAAGGATACAATACAAATTACTGTGTTTAAGCCACAAGAAATGAATGTTGCCATGCTTGAGTACAGGAACGACAGACTCCTCTTCCTCTCTCTTCATCAGAAGTGGCATGAAGTTGTCTATCTCATCCAAAGATACATCTCCCATGTAGTTTCGACATATCAGTACCTGCATGTTTAGCAAATAAAGGAAAAGAACATTAGAGTTCCACCAGGAAATTTGTGGTTATTACTTTAGTGAACCATTATGGCAGTCAGTCAAAACAGTGCTAGTAAAGCTGTGATTTTAATGTGACATGAATGAAACTCTAATAAACTAAAATTGAATAAAACATTCAGGTCAAAAGCTCAGCAGCTGGAACTGAACTTAAAATGCTGACAGTCAGTTTAGAAACAGAAAACGACTATGCAATGTTTGGCAGTGGTGAAGTAATAAACGTCCAAGGATGACCGTGGTTTCTCTGTGTGGTAGGATGGATAAGCAGCAGCATGCTGGTGATCATTGGCACAGACCACTGGTGGGTTAGAAAACCCAAGCAAGCAGACATGGGGCATCTTATAGAAAGTATAGTTTTGTACCTACCATAAATGTAAATGTTCGAGTGTTCACACTGCTGTAGTCATCACACTTGGGTTATCCTGCCATCAGGCGGTCCCGCAGTTGGCCAGAGTTCCAAAGTCTTGGTCCGGCGTTGGTTGCTGTCGCTTCTTCCCTGACGTCAGTGCACCAGGGGTATATAAGAGGCATCCAACGCCATTTTCTTCAGTATTTCTTGCCCCAGATTTCAGGTGCCCCCAAGTAGGTAGGCAATACATATTGCTAATAAAACATATAAAAGGAATAAAAGGAATACCTTCAGTTACAAGCAAATACACCACAAAGGTTGTACAGGATAGAAAGGTATAGAAAAATTCAGCTAGGTCAGAGGGGATGGAGGGAGGGTAACCTGGACTGCAGCAGTGTGAACACTCAAACATCTACATTTATGGTAGGCACAAAACTGTACTATGTTCATCGTGTTACACTGCTGCAGTCATCACACTTGGGTTGAATCCCAAGGCTAAGGATGGGTGGTGGAACTAAAAAGGGTTTGGAGAAGCTAGTAGGCCCTGCAGAACTGCAGTGGCAAAGCCAGCTCTGGTTTTAGAGTATGGAGGTAAGTGATGGTGCTTGGTGAAGGTGTGCACTGAACTCCAAGTTGCAGCCTCCAAAATATCCTTGGTTGGTACCCCTCTGAGGAAGGCTGTTGATGTTGCTGTAGCCCTGGTGGAATGGGGCCTAATGTTACCAGGTACAGGTTTCCCATGGTGTGTGTAGCAGAAACGGATACAATATCCTATCCATTTTGAAATGGTCTGTTTTGAGATAGCCTTTCCTTGTGATCCTGAAGCATAGGATACAAAGAGCTGGTCAGATTTTCTGAAAGCCTTAGTCTTACCCAAGTAATAACGTAATTGCCTGTGAATGTCCAAAGAGTGTAGGAGCCTTTCCCCTTTGTTCTGGGGGTTTGGATAGAAGGTGGGCAAATGAATGGTTTGGTTTAGGGCCACACTGGATACCACCTTTGGCATAAAGGAAGGGTTAGTTCGTAAAGTGACTCTGTCTTGATGAAAAATGATGAAAGGCTCCACTGCCATTAGGGCCTGTAGCTCTGAGACTTTTCATGCTGAAGTTATTGCTAGCAGCAGGGCAGTTTTCCATGATAGAAACTGTAAATCAGCTGTAAAAGCTGGTTCAAAAGGCGGTAGTGTAAGTTTTTCCAAAACAAAGTTGAGATCCCAAGTTGGTGTTGGTGCTCTCTGGGGCGGTCTTATGTTCTTAGCCCCTCTGAGGTACTGTTTTAGTAATGGATGTGAAAATATAGGAGGATCCGTGTTGTATTGAGCTGAAATAGCTGAGGCGTGGATCTTAACAGATGAAAAAGAAAGTCCTTTGTGCAACATCTCAGTTAAATATTGTAGAATCTGAGGAATATTTGGGACAAGGGGATTCTGGCCTTTAGCCTGGTTCTAGGCGCAGAATCTTTTCCATTTGTCTGAATAGGTTTTCCTGGTGCTGGGCCTCCTGGCCTCCAGAATGACATCCATAACAGCTTTAGAAAGAAGTGTTGACTGGTTGTTTACTTAATTTGCCATGCAGCCAGATTTAAAGTCTTGAGCTGGCTGTGTAGAATCTGATTGTTTTGCTGAGTGAGCAGGCGAGGAATTTGAGGTAAAATTCATGGCAGGCCTTGAGCCATGTTCCTTAGTATTGGATACCAGTGTTGGTGTGGCCAGTCTGGAACAATGAGTATCATTCGTGGCCTCTCTAATCTGGCTTTCAGCAGCACCTTTGCCAGAAGAGGCAGTGGAGGAAAGGCATACACTGTTAATGTTTTCCAACTGAATGAGAGGGCGTCCACTTTCCAAGCTAGTGTGTGGTATGTCCTTGTGCAAAATTTCCGTAGTTGGTAGTTTTGGGGGGAGGCAAACAGATCTATGTCTGGGCTCCCCCATTTTTGAGTTATCATTGCGAATACTTGTGGATCTAGTTTCCACTCGTGAGGATCTATGATGTTTCTGCTTTGATCATCTGCCAATGTGTTTTTCTTTCCTGGCAGGAATTGTGCTTTTAGTTGAACTTGGTACGTCAGTGCTGTGTTCCACAAGGTCATTGCTTGCCTGCATAGGGGGTAGGAATGTGTGTCCCCTTGCTTGTTTATGTACCACATCATTGTGGTGTTGTCCGTCTTTATTAGTAGTTGTCCTGGATGTAGGAGGTCCTTGAAAGCTGTTAGAACATTTTGTAGAGCTAGCATCTCTTTTTGATTGATATGTAAGATGCTTTTGATCTGCAGACCATTTGCCCTAAATACACTGTCCTGCCATGTGTGCTCCCCAGGCATAATCCGATGCATCCGTTGTTATAGTTTGCCTGGCTGTGGGTAAGGTAAAAGGCTGACCCTTGTTGAGGTGACATGCCTGAGCCCACCATAGAAACTCCTGTTGAAGGCAGGGAATGAGTGGTATTATTGTTTCCAAGCTGTGGCTGTGTTGAGTCCATACGCTTTTCAGGTACCATTGTAATTTCCTCATATGCAGTTTTGCATATGGTATTAATAGTATGCAAGATGCCATGAATCCCAAGGCCTGCAGAATTTTTCTTGCAGGGAGTTGGGTCTTTTGTTGCCATCATTTTGAAGTATTGAGTCAGTTGTCCTTGCTTGTCTGGCGTGAGATAAGCCATCTGGGCCGTTGTATTTAAGCTGGCACCCAGGAGTATTATGTCTTGTGGGGGCACTAGTTTTGACTTCTTTTCGTTTACTGTGTATCCTAGGCAACTTAATAGGTTTTTGACAAACGCCAGATGCTTTAAAAGAATGTCCTTGCTTTCTGCTTGAATAAGGCAGTCACCCAGGTATGGATATATTTGAATTCCTCTTTGTCTGCAGTATGCAATTACTGGTGCCAGGCATTTTATGAAGACTCTGGGCGCAGTAGATAAGCCAAAGGGCAGTGCAGAGAATTGGTAATGGGTTGAACCTGCTATAAATCAGAGGTATCTTCTGCAATTTTGTCTGATAGGGACATGCAGGTATGCCTCCTTGAGGTCCAACGTTACTTGCCAAGCCTTCTTGCCCAGCATGGGAAGAAGTTGCTGTAGTGTTAGCATCTTGAATTTGGGTACCTCGAGATATGTGTTTAGAATTGAGAGGTCCAGAATGGGTCTCCAAGCTTTGTCCTTTCAGGGAACTAGAAAGAGTCTTGAGTAAAATCCTTGTCCTTACTCCTGTGTAGGAACCTGTTGAATGGCTCTCATGTCCATGAGAGCTGTAATTTGTTTTTGAGCCTCTGCCCATTGATTTGGTGGCAGGTTTGGCATTCCTTTTATCCTTGGTAAAGTGTGAAAGTGGAATCTGTATCCTTAAGATACAATATTTAGGACCCATTTGTCTTTTGTGATGATGCGCCAGTTGTCTGCAAAAAGAGTTAGCTTTCCTCCCAAGGGAGCTGCCAAGAGGGATTTGCTTGGCAGTCTGAGGAGTAAGTCATTGTGTTTGTCTTCTGGTAGTTTGAGACCTATCTTCTCCTCCTTTCTGGGTTGTGGCATCCCATTGTCGAGGCTTGTAAGAGCCTTGTGACTAAACTCTGCCCCTTGGGCGTCTGTATTTGCCCCTCTGTGGTCTGTCAGAAGCTGGAAAGGACCAGTTTTTGGTTGGCCAATTTCTGCTGAAATGAGGGGGTTGAACCTGTAAAAAAATCCTTGACCGTCTGCATAGATTTTGCCTTATCCTCCATTTTCTTTAAAACCTCTTCTGCTTTTACACCAAATAAAACATCCTGCTGTAAAGGTGCATCCAATAACTTTGCTTTTACATGATCGGGTAAAGTTTGTTCTTTTAACCAAGCATGCCTACGTATGACAGACCCTGTCACTGCTGTTCTACAAGAAGCTTCCAATGAATCAAATCCAGATTGCAAAGTATGTTTTCCCACTTGTTCAGCTGCATGCAACAAATCTTGCATTTCCTTGTAATCAGGCTGCCCTGTCTGTGTTATCATTTTTTGTTTTAATTGAGACATCAAATATTGTTGATATTTCAGCATGTAAAACCGGCAATTTAAGGCGCTCATAGCTAGAGTAGCTGAGGTATATATTTTCTTTCCCCATCTGTCTAGTGCTCTAGAATCCCTTTCAGAGGGTACAGGATTTTTAGCAATAGAGGCCTTAACTCCTTTGGGACCCTGAGAAATGGTTTCTGGGTCAACAACAGGGCTTTTATATAGGGATTTGTGTGAGTCACGGACTCTGTAGTATCTGTCTGGTTTGGCTGGTGCAGGAGGTAGTGAATCTGGGTTAAGGCTAGATTCTGAATAAACATCATCCACAATGTCTAACACTGGTGGAATAGCAAGTGGTCTGTGCTGGGGTAGTAACAGGAACTCTCGGAGCCTTTTCTTAGAATCAGAGTAATCCTGGCCTTCCCAGTGGAAATGTTCCCTCATGGTATGTAAAGTTTCCCCAAATGAGTAGTCTTCTGGGGGAGATGCTGAAGGAATAGACTCTTCAGCATCAGAGTCTTCATAAGGGGAAAAGGAATATTCCTGTTCCTCAGAAGAATCTGAGGAAATTGAAACCTGGTCAGAGGAAGCATAGTCCTCCTCCTGTCTAAGCCTTTTATCAGGAGGGGGATGGGAACCCCTGATTAGGGTAATTAAGTCTTCAGCCATCTTTAGCATCTGTTTCTTAGGCATGGGGCCTTGTACTGGAGACAGCTGTACAGTCTTCTTTGCTTTAAAAGGAGTTTTCAACTTTGCATAGGATTTAATAGTGAGTGTAGTCGGTCTGAAGACACCTTCTGCAACTGAAGGCGTTTCAACTGCGCCGGAATCTCCTTCAGCCATGGAGTCGGAAGGGCCTAAAGATAAAGGTTGTGGAGGCCTAGCAATCTCCTCTTGGGAATCGGATGCCGCTTGGGGTTCTGAATCAGCGGTCGTCAGGGGCTGTGTAGGCACTTCACTGAAAACCGGAGAACCGGCGACTGACCTAGCAGAGGCCTCGGAGTCTGGTTTGGGTCTTGGCTGCCTGTCCTTATCGTTGCATTTTTTTATGCATTCTGGTCGTCGGTTGCTCCGACGGCATGATATAATTAAATTTCCTAATAAATAATGTCGGGCGAAATCAAACCGACGTTTTATAGTTCGTTTGTTAAACCTAGCACAAAACCGACAACCTGTGATGTTGTGGACTGGGCCTAGGCAAGGAATACAATAAGAATGAAAGTCCTTATGAGGTATTTCCTTCCCACAAGAAATGCAGTTAACTTTTTCTGACATCGGACTGAGGCAAGAAAAGGTTCCCCAATGGGGTACTTAGCTTTATTGAAGACTTTGGTCTGAAATTCGATTTGAAAATCTCAGGAGTCAGCCGACCGGCACTTGCGAACTGCTTCTGCTTCGGGCACCGCGCGGCAAGAAAGACTGAAGAAAATGGCGTTGGATGCCTCTTATATACCCCTGACGCACTGACGTCAGGGAAGAAGCGACAGCAAGCGACGCCAGACCAAGACTTTGGAACTCTGGCCGACTGCGGGACTGCCTGACAGCAGGATAACCCAAGTGTGATGACTGCAGCAGTGTAACACGATGAACATCTGCAGGTAGTATCAGTGGCTACTTTAATGATGTTACATCCTCCCAGAAATCACAGTTACTATAAGAACTTGTGTCCTTCGAGTTGTACCATTGAAATCAAAATGCAAGTCAGTGGTCCTAGCCCAAAAGAGAAAACCATATCATTGCTTCCCAATGACAGACAATTATCTAACTTGAGAAAATAGTATAATGTGTTATAGATGCGAATAACAAAACACCTCCATGCAACTCTTAGTTGCGTTGATACACTACTTCACAAAACTTGTGCTGTAGCAAAGACAGGGCAGCCAAGTAACAAAGAATGGTGTGACAAAAAGTATATATAAAAAAAAAAATTCACAGTGCACTGAAGCATAAGGTGAATAAGTGATTTAAGTGTTTTAATTTTCAGAAATGATTGATACTGTCATGCAACTGCATACAAGTTTGGCGTGCTGTCTCACTTATACACAATGATTCATTCTGAATAAAAAATATTACGGCAACCATTTGAATTGCAAAGACTTGAGTAACTGAAAATCTGGACTGCATACACAGACTGAGATTGCCATCTCGCAGAGTATACTCTTTTCACTCAGACACAACAGTCTCAGAATTGGTACACAAGTTCAAGAGTTACAGGGGTTTGCCCTTCAGCAAAAGAAAAAAAAAAGTTTAATAGAGGAAACTGAGGTTTGACATTTGCTTTCTCCTTTCATTTCAGACTTGGTGGGGGGGGGGGGGTGCTCGGCATTGAAAATACCAACATTTCAATAGGGAATCAAATATCACCAATCATTTCCTGTTACTGAATTAAACATCACTATACTGATAAAATGCAGTACTGTCCTTGTGCTTTTAACCTTTAAATCAACAAAATCATTCATACCCAATATTTCTTTTTTGAATATTTCCTTTTAATGTCCATAGCTCCTTATGGTATCCTGACATTTCTTTTAGCTAACTTTCTTAACTAAATGACTTATATTACAATAGGCAGCAAAAGATAGGGCATAAGTAACAAAATGTCACAAACACTTAATACAGGTTCTCTTGCAGTGGAAATATTAATCACGGAGTCACTTTTTATTCATATTTTTATGTTTGCTTTTATATTTCCATAATTGACAGAAGTATGTGTTACCAAGGAGCATGGTGTGAAATGTCATGGTGGGAAACAGAAAAATATCTTGTCCATGTATGATGTACTGTACTGGAGAGACTGCGATTTATTTGCTAGTTATTATGCAAAATGCAATATTTCCATACATATACAAATATTTCCAAAACTAACTGACTGGCAAACTACAGCATGGCATCAAATGAAACCTTAGATGATGCCAAAAGCTGTCACTGATATTTGCACTGTTAAGCTGTACATCTTGAAAGACATTCAGTGTTATTTCTGTTGTTAATGGCACAAAGTATAATTTTGTACTTCTGCAAACATCTCAGTTAAAAAAGCACTCAGAAATTTCTTGATGTCATCTGAAAGCTCAAGTCTGGCTGAATAAAAGTGCTCTGACACTATAAATCTAGGCTGTACAATTTCCACGATATGAAAAGCTTTTTATGAAATTTCAGAGAAAAATAGAATTATGGGTTTGTGTGCACCATATTACAGTACAAAGGCTTTGAATGCACTGATTTATCAAGAACACAGTTTACTAATAACACTGCTGTTTGTCTCTTAAAAGGATTCACTGTTCACAAGATATTTACACTGGTTTTGGCTTATACTTTTTTTAGTTTGATTATTCAGAAAATGTAAAAAATTTAAGAATGTGTGCAGGCTGCCAGAGGGTGTGTCTTTCCAAGGCACAGAGACGAGATTAAAAAAAAAATATGAAAATGTCAAACTACAAGTTCATACATTCATAAGTGTTTACCAGGCTAATGACCACAAGGGCCTTTTAAAGCCAAGCCATCCATCCTAAATCTCTGGCAAGTTCTGGTACCCTTGATAAGTGTAAGCAGGGGCTTGGGACATTAAACATTTACAAGCAGGGGCCTGGGAGATAAACCATTTACAGGCCGCCTGTGTCCACTGGAGACATAGGTGTCAAACCAGTGATTACATTTCCTGTTCCCATCTAATTGTCCAACTTACATTTGAATTGAGTTAGGGAAGAACTCTGCTTCCCATGGATGGGGAGGCAAGCCTGTTCCAACTAAGGAGTAACCTCTGGGGTACATACCTCTCTGTCCAGCAGCTCTTATTTATATCAAGTACAACTATTTCAATCATACCAAAATAACATTTGGAGAAACCAATATATTTTGAAGAGCATTTACGTAAAGCATTGTTAACATTTTTTTGAAGATGTAATAATGTTCCTAAATTATTTTTCAAATGGGTCTGTTTTGCCTATTTAAAAAGTACTGCAGTTGGAACAATGGAGAGGTAAACTACTCCAACAGTAAAACTACTACCTTCCATAAGGTTTCCTCTAGCTGAACAATGACATTCCAAGACTATGGGCTCCTTGTCTAAAATACAACACTGATGGTAGGAACAACATCTGTAAGTACCTTTGGTGTTGGATACATGATCAACATTTTTGTATTTATTTTCTGTAATACCTTTCAACTTCTTGTCCATTTTACAAAGAAAAACTGGTTCACTGTCCACAAATTAAAGAATGTTCTCAATGCTTCTAAAAATATTCCAATTTTTCTTAATAATATCCTTAATTTGTTTGGAACCACTTCTGTATTTTAAAACCAGTGCCCTCATAACACTACTATTGTCCTGCCTATCTGCAGAAACTGTAGTGTTACTCAGGTCCTCCTGAGGGATAACATGAGAACCCAGCAATGGTATGTGCCTTTTTCCCCAATCTGCAGCAATAAAGCTAAGTACCCCATTGGGGAAACCATCTTGTTAACAAGAACATCAGGATAACCTCTTTCTAGGAACAGTGTAGATAACTTGCCCCTTTCCTTAATAAACCAATCATAAGCTGAACACATTACAGCCAACCTCACAAGTTTACCCTTGATAATATTATTTGTTTAACACCCAAGGCTGACAACTTACGTAGTGCAAATAAGTATTAGAAAAGGTGGGCTTCCAATAAATCACAGAATCATAATGACCACTATTTCTAAAGATTGTGACATCTAAATAGTTTAACATACTCGCAGTATGTTCGAATGTGAACTTAAGTAGGTAGTGTTCTTAATATATTCAATAAATAGTGCTATTTCTGCCTCCGAAATTTTTTAAAGGACGAAAATATCCAAATAATGAAAACAGGAGTTCCAATAATTTATGTACAGTAGGTAGAAATAAAGAGATCTTTTTCCTCAAGTAAGCATAACATAATTTGCAAATATTGGGGGCAGGTAGCTCCCATTTCTACCCCTCTCAGTTGTCCATAGTATTCACTTTCAAAACAGACGAAATTGTTGAATAAAACAAACTCCATCAATTCCATATAGAGTCTGAGAGATTTTCAAAAAAACTTTTTAATTGTAATAGTGCCAAAAGAAAAAATTCCAAACCAGACTCATGTGGAATACTGGTGAATAAATCCACTACATCAACCATGAGAAAACTGTACTTCTCATCAGAACTGTGCTTAGGAAATTTACTTAAGAAATCCTATAAGTCCCTTAATAAGTGCTTATATCTAAACAGACTTATTTGAGCAGAGTAATGTATATTACTCTCACTTCTGTCAGGACACATGCAGTGCAAACTATTGCAACTCTCCCGACACACACATATATGCGAGTATGCGCTCGTGCACACACACACACACACACACACACACACACACACACACACACACACACACACACACACACACACACACACGCGCGTAGCCACTTTGACTGTTGTAACGCTCACACAGCCAACTGTGACCAAGTGAATTAAGTAAGGCATAAAAAATTAGCACCATAATATATTTCAGCTCTTTGCAGTCAGACTCAAAAAACAGACTGTTACAAGATAAGTGTGTGTACACAAGCGCACATGCTCACACACACATGTAATTGCTGCTGCTACAGTTGCATGCATTAATTCTGTTGCTTCCCCCTTCCATCTGCAGATTTTGCAAGATCTCCAGTTACTGAGGGAAAATACATGGTTGCTTTCAGCCAGTACAGTGGCATATAGGGATAAAACAGCTCAAACAACCCAGGTTCAATTAGCAGCTCAAGCATATGAGGCCCTGAAAGGGAGAGAAAGCCATGCCTCTGGGCATTCATTCCCTGATGGAAGGCATGGTCCCTTGGACAATGTTGACAAATGCAGAGGTTGGGAGATGGAAAAATACGGGTAGGACTTAACTACCCCCCCCCCCCCCCAGCAGCAGAAGCAGTTGTCAGCACCTCCCCCTAGATATCTTTACGATCCAAGCAAGTAGAGCCAATGATGAAGGGGGCATTGGAATGGCTGTAATGAATAAAGCAGGGAGGAGGTAAAATGAAGAAATAGCTGCGTCAGTAAAATATTTCAGTCACAGCACACAGATTCATACAGTGAAAAGGCACAATAGTTTTTTTTTTTTTTTTTTTTTTAGACTGGGCTCTCCTGGGACATTAATTCACCTTTTTGGTACACTGAGTACGTAATGGGGTTTGACTTTGTAAGAGAACGTTTTAGTCAGGGAAAAGATAGGTACAAGTTCATCTGTTTTTTTTTTTTGCAACTTGCGTTACCTACCAGCTTGGTCAAGCAAATTGGTATTGTGAAGGACAAACAGCCAGTATGTGGTGTAAATTAAGAGAACATTTTTTTTCTTTGCAACTTAGGAAAACAGTATAGTCCATGAGGGACTGAGGTCCAGCAGGAGTTCATGAAGTGATGCGTGATTACAGGGTTATTGAAAATGTAGCCATCTGTTACCTTGGCTTGTTCTCTGACAGAAGTGCTGTCTGTCCTTCCTTCCAGTAATATGGTCCCATTCCAACTCTGTCTTGGGGAGTGTGTGCTTGTGTGTCTGTGCTGAATCCTATGGCAAAATACTGATTCCGTGACAGGGCTGATGCAGAAAATAAAGGATGATAGATGTTATCTTGTATATGCACTATTATGATGGTCACTTCTATGCAAAATTAGCACACATAATGCTCACAGGATATTGCTACATTGCTGCTCATGTATACATGTGAGCAGCAACACTGAGCAAACTTTCATTTTAGAGAACATTTACAAGTTTTTCTTGGCAGGGGGTGAAGTTTAGACACCAGCAAGAATACTGGCTAGTAACGAACTCGGTGGCATTATGCATTTGTGCAAATGTGTATAATACTAAAAACTACATCTGAAATTAGCACACAGATGTCCAGTGTTCAGTAATGTGCTAAGTGCCAACAAAGAGTAAATCCACAGAAAAGCTATCAGGATCAGATAAAACACTGCAAATACTGTATTATGAAGAACTGCAAGGCTTTTATTACCTCAGTGGACTGGAAGCACAAAATAGTTTCACCACAGGACATCAGCTCTGTGTTGGGTAAACAGTTATCTGAATTGCTCATCAAGTCTATAACTCCTGCCTGCCTTTACCACTCCTAAGTATACAATGGAGTTCTGGATTTAGAACTAAATGCTTGAGAAATTCCTTTTATCTTGAAACAAAGTCTGGAAAAAGTGGTAAGAGCATAATGAATCCGATAAATGTGTACCCAGTTACTAAAGGGCTCCATCATCACCGCTTCCCTCTTTGCTTCACGAGCTCCCTTTCTTAAGGCCCTGTGGCAGGCAATTCAGATGGTGTCAAGTGAAAATGAATTGGGTATTTCAATATTGTTTTTCAAACAACTGCTAATATAATTAGGGCAAGCTTCATAGGGCAAAAACCCGATAGTAAAATCTCTACAGGCTGTGGTGTGAGCGCATCTGTTGGGGAGAATTTCATCGTAACAGAATTCAATTCGAGTTTGACATCACTGAATTATACATACAAAACCCAAATTATACAATACGAGGTCATTATTATTCTAAAAGGTGCATGCTGACTGGACAGTCCAACCAGCATGCCCACTGTAAATCGAGCATATACAATAGAAAAAGTCCAGCCTCTGATATACCACTTTTTTTTTTTTTAATTTTTTTAATATTTCTACTTGTAGTTTAAATACAATTGTTTTTTTCAATAAAATGTTGTTGAAGGGAGAGAAAATTTTTTTTAACATAGAATAATGACTTCTTTCACCTTTACAGCACATAATATATCAAAATATAATGTCAAAATGAAATTATTACAATGTTACAGCACTATGAAAGCTCTGATGATTATAATGGTTCCATGGTCATAATCTTGACTGCCAAGCCATTAAACTAAGTGCATCTCTCAAAATTCCCGACTTTTGGGATATCTACAAGCTATGAACACCTTAAATCTGGCAAGTGAAGCTTTGACCAAAAGTACTAATCTACTCTGCAAAGCATTTATAATTATTTTTGTTAAAAAATTACAAAACAAACAAAAAGTAGTTTGTAATCATAACTCTATTGACAAATGGTTTTCTTTGGGGGGTTCACATTACCTGTAGCGTAGCAGTTACTCTTGGTTATTGGCTTGACTGCAGCAGAGGTCCAGCTATTTTTCCCCCGAAATTGTACAATATCCAAGGTCCCGCACTGCTGCCCCCAACATCAATTGTGCCCCATCCACTTGCAGTTATTCATGCTGCCCTGCCCAAAAATGACAGCCCACCTTCAAGCCAGTACATGGTCATTCAGTACCAAATCAGTTATTCAGTGATTGTATACTAATTCCTAACACACAGCCTCCTGTTTTTGGTGTTACAACACAGCTTCATTAAATAAGTGTAACATTGCAAGAATAGCTATCATTTAGTAACAGAGCTATATGGAGAAGCCCCACTCTCACTTCAAGGTAGCCAGTCCTGCAGAGGTCAGCTCACACACAGCACAACTCACTTGCAGACTTCTACCTCCCATTTGACGTAGTATAGTTGGTTGTTTGGTGCATTGTTTTTTTTTTTCCACTGGATGTTAACAACCATAACCATTCATAGCTAACAGCACCTACTCAGCTAATCCAAGTCTGAGCACATACAAGAATATTTTAAGTATGTTACAACACACAACTTTATCTATTCTCTAAACTACCCAATCAGAGAGAGAGAGAGAGAGAGAGAGAGTCAGATATCAACTGCTGTTTAGAGGACAAACAGTGCCATCACCTAATGCACCATACCCTTGCCAGGCCCCTGCACAACACACTTACAGGCATTCACCGTAACTGATATGATGAGTTGTTTGGCACTACCTTTTGGTTCGGTTAACAACCTAAACTATTTGCAGATAACAGCCCCTAGCTAGTTCAAGTCAGGCACAGGATACAAATATACCTTAGGTATGCTGCAATAAAACCCTCATGTACAGAGTGTTACTCATGCTTTGAAAGACAGCACACAAGGAGTGCAAGATGGTGAAGGTCATTTAGCCACTAATAACCTCAAGCCACAACTGCATGCCCTCATCCTCAATATGTCTGTATGTCAGTTCAAAACCAGCTAGGGTTGTCACATTCTGAGATGCTCAAAGTGTTATTTTTTGATGGAATAATGAGATTTTGTAGGGCAAATCATGCCTACATTAATTTAATGTTGTTGTTGTATCTTTCGGCTTTTCCCGGTTAGGGGTCGCCACAGCGGAACTCCGGTCCGCTAATGATTGGCAGTAGATTTTTACGTACCAAGTTGTCAGCCCTGATGCACAACCTTCAATGAAGGTACACCCATTCACACATGTATCCATACAGAAGACGCTTTAGCTGAGAATCGAACAGGACAACGTCTTACTGTGAGGCGACAACTCTACCGCAGCACCACCACAGCAGTTCGCCCACATTAATTTAATATTTGGCAAAATATAAACTCACTCTTACAGAATTATGATTGTTAGTATTGTTTCATATAATACTAAGGTGTTTCAAATTTAAAATAATTGTTTTCTACATCTGTTAGGAACTTGGGAAATATGTTTTTTCTTCAATTCTTAGGACATTTACCTTTTTCATACTTTTTAAAGGACACCACTGGTCAAAAGACTATCCTGCACAAAAAATGACAGGTGACTGTTTAAAATCAACATATTAATCTATCAGTAGCAAGGCACAAGAACAAACATTCAAACAGAAAATATATTTTTAAAATCTGCCAATCATCTCCTTCCCAGCATGCTTTTCTATATGCAGACATTGCAAATAGGTTACCCCCTTCCAGTAGGAATGTGGAATACTCCTCTGAAATGCAAGTTTAATAAAACAGAGTGCCAAAATTACATGAAAATATAAGCATATTATAAAAGACGCTGTAGAATCTGTAGACTTTAATGAATTATATCGCAAAATTCAATCGTACAAAGTCTGACTAAGACTTACTACAGATATATAAACTCAAACACAAAATTGGTCATAACCTCTACTGTTACTATCCTTCCTTATCCTGGAACAAACTGCCATTTGAAATTAGGTCTCTCAATAAACTGAAAGAATTTAAAACAACCTCCAGAGAATACCTGAAAAGTCACTGGTTATGCCATTGTACTCGACCACCTTAAACTAACTGCCTTTCTTATGCTAGCCTACTGATTACTTTCTTCTGCCTTTAGCTATTTTTGTTCAGCTTGTTTCTAAACCGAAATTATATTAAATGGCAACTTTACTATGTAATTAATTTGTATGATTTGACTGTTTCACTTTGTAATTAATTTGTATGATTTGACTGTTGCAATTTAAATGCTGTCTTCTTCTTCTTCTTTCAGATGCTCTCGTTAGGGATTGCCACAGCGGATCATCCGTTTCCATTTCTTCCTGTCCTCTGCATCTTGCTCTGTCACACCATCCTCCTGCATGTCCTCTCTCACCACATCCATGAACCTTATCTTAGGCCTTCCTCTTTTGGTGTTACTTGGCAGCTTCATCCTTAGCATCTTTTTCTCAATATATTCTGCATCCCTCCTCTGCACGTCCAAACCAATGTAATCTTGCTCTCTGGCTTTGTCTCCAAACCTTCCAACCTGGGCTGACCTTTTAATATACTTATTCTTAATCCTGTCCACCCTCATCACACCCAGTGCAAATCTTAACATCTTTAACTCTGCCACGTCCAGCTCTGACTCCTGCCTTTTTGTCAATGCCACTGTCTCCAACCTATATAACACAGCTGGTCTCACTACCCTCTTGTAGACATTCCCTTTCACTCTTACTGGTACAATTTAAATGCTGTCTATTACTCTTAAATGTTCTATATTTTATTGCTCATCGTAAATCTGTGGAATGCTTCTCCCCGGACCTTTGCTAATAAAGGGCCATTAGCTCAGTCGAACACACCCGGTCAACAAGTGTAAAATAAATAAATAAAATAAATTTATTTTTGCTTCTGAAAATGGGAAATATAACATGTGGGCCATCTTTACTTAGATTTTTGGTGGCATTAGTATGTTGGTAATGTAGTGTGCTTTTCTGTGTAACAAACAGCTTCAAAATTCTTGTATGATGGAAGGATGTACAACAGTAAATCAGGCCTGAAAATCGACCTCCAAAATAAGTACATATAAGAGATCTGCTGCCCAATCAAGATAATTAATTCAAACTGTAATAGGTTTGACTGCCAGAAATGCAATCATCTACCATAAATTCAGCTTCCTACTCACTTTACATCAAGACTATATGCAGCACAGAACTATCAAAGAAATATCACACATAAATAGATTGCAACTTTAAAATGGAATACAAAAGTTTTATTCAGTCCTGCTGGACTGTAAGCATAAGCCCTCTGTTGCTAAAAAAGATATGCACACCCTCAAGTTAAATTCTAATTTTTCTAACCCAAAATATAAAAACATATGCTCATGGTGAATTCTTAGATGTTTGAATAATGAATTTGTATTAACTTTATTTTTGATGTTATATAAAATACTTCTAAATCTTTTTTTAAATGCCTTTCAGTTTTCTCTACATAAAAAATTGTACATCTGACAAAATGCAGTGTATATCACCACTTTTGTAACACAATTAATGTATACGTTTGATTTTATGCATCCATGGGGTGAATTTCTACCTGACTTCCTTCAATAGTATGGGGCACTGGTTACACCTTTTAGGTTTATAAGCTCCCCGTCTCCATTTGGTGGAATACAATTTGCTGTCACAGGGTGATTCCAAATAATTATTTTTTTTTCTTTTCTATACACTATTTTTGGTTCCTCACCCAATATTTTACTACTTTCCTTGTCAGACCTGAATATTTGTCAGTTTTTGTTGATGTCCTTAAAACAGTATGCGATGACATTACAATATATAATAAATGCCCATGAATATGGTGTACCCTTATTGTTATCTATCCCTATATTACCCTTAACCATATCCAAGGTGCCAGTCAAGGGAGTATATACACCTTCATGCCTTTTTGTTGCAACTTCCAAAAATATGGGATCCAAAACTATTTTGTATATCTCCTATTTAACAACATATAACTGAATGGATTGGAAAGTATTTCATATAAAGTATCACTGGAAATAATCCATGCCAACCTTACTAGTTGACCTTC
Organism: Protopterus annectens; assembly: GCF_019279795.1. Classification (NCBI taxonomy): domain Eukaryota; kingdom Metazoa; phylum Chordata; order Ceratodontiformes; family Protopteridae; genus Protopterus; species Protopterus annectens. The sequence continues at coordinate 995,752,476 of NC_056744.1, forward strand.
CACCTATGATTTCTTCTGGTACATACGGCGGCAACTACTGTTGTGTTATAATGCATTTGAATAGGTCAGCTTCTGATAAAGATTTTAAATTAATTTTTTGTTACTTTGATCCTTAGTAATTTGAATATCTAAATAATTCAACTCAAAACTAGTTACACAGGTAAACTATTAAAACTATGTCATACTGTTAATCCATCCTCAACCCCTCAACCCCTTTTCCCATTTTACACATGGGGTCCGGTGTCACTACAGCAGTGACAATCATCGCAAGCTAACGTTTACACCACCAGGTAGCTAGCCTAGCTGCAGTAATGTCATACTGTTAATGTATTCCAAAAAATCTTGTAACAGTCTGTAATCCCCAGCCCAGAAAATACATGATCATCAAGGAGCCTGGTGCATAGGTCCCAACATGATGTGTACCTAAAGTTCAAAAGATACCTTTTCCCCATTCAGCCATGGCAATATTCGCAAAAAAAAAAAAAAAAGCGGAGTGGCTATGGCCACTTTATACACCCCAGTTTTTACAAATGAAGTTTGATCAATGCACTTTTTTGGCTGACAACAGTTATAAAGTATCAGGCAAAATAAACAGCAAGCAAGAGAGAGAGAGAGTAAATGCAACAGAGTCACTGCATCAAGTTTATTTAATACCCAAGAGCGCATTACTCCTTTTAATTTTGCAACCTCTGAGGCAGACAGGGGAAACCACCAGAAGCTTACAGCCTGAGGACAAATGCTGGAAGTTGCTTCATATACTTCTGCTATATGATTAAAAAATTGTTTCCATTCAAGGTGCCAGTGAGAGAATGTGCTGAGAAGATGGATCTACATCTTGTCTGATGCACATTAGTCAATGCCCATTTGTAATAGTGACAAGATCCTCGTTGTTGCTCCATGGCTGGAGTGCAGAAACAAGGCAAGGTACACACTAAAACCAGACCACATAGAGCCTGGTGTGATGGAACACCCTCCGAGATCTTAGGCAATGCCCAAAAGAAATGTGGACTATGAAAAATATCACAAAAACAAACAGATTGCTGGGAAGAGGATGCATTTACATTATATCTACATGGCAGCATTATTATTTAATTTTATTTATTTTCATTTGATTACCGGGAAAGTCGGAGTAGGTGCCCATTTTCAGTGGAGGCCCAAAAAGAAGCTCCAAATATGCAGTTTTGGTTGAGGGCAGTGAAAAATGAAGCAACGCTTCTGTCTTCACATGAAGTAATAATTCATAGCTACCTTCTGCAGAATACATTTACCATATCAGCCCTTGGAGGTCATACAAGACTGCAAATACTGCCCCACAATCACACACACACACACACACACACACACACACACACACACACACACACACACACACACAGACACACACGCGCACGCTCTACTTCTAATATGCAGTTGCTAACAGAAAATGAAAGACATGAAGGGGAGATGATTAAAAACAACTCCATGGATATTTTTTTGTAAAAATGATGTTGAAGAAAATATTAGTATGAATTTTTAAGTAACAAACACAAAATCAGGTCAGATGTTCTGAAGTATGCGTGCCAGAAGAATTCATATTCTTGCTTTTACCTGAACTACGTGTAAGTACCTCTTCTAATGACTTGTTGTAGTATCCAGATTTTGTTTCATACTCCAAACTATTTCTGAAATTCTTTAAAACACACATGAAAACGAACTCTTCAAACTCAAGTCAAACTCATCAAACCCAAGTCAGCAATCATAGAAACAACATGATATCATAAAGATCCCAGGCTAACTCACCCTATCCTCAAGCTTTACTTCATTTTTTCAAAGGTACATGGCTCTAGAATTTATTTGCAATTGGTTGCAGCCTGTGGACCAACAATGAAGCGCCTAGATTTAGTATCAAAATTGGCCTATACTTTCCTGGCAAGTCATACAATTTACTAGGTTTAACAACTGGGGATATCATTGAATATGTAATAGGAATAAAATAAAGGCACCAAGTGTCAAGGCTCAGGAATAAAAAACTTTAACAAAAACGTTAAGATTTAAAGGTAGTAAGCGCTTTCACAATGTTTAAGACTGTTTCATCAGACTAAATGAATTGCAACATACCACATCAATTAATATCAGTTAATAACCAATCAATGGATTGGGGCAATTTAAAATAGCAAACCAAGAACATAAAAACAACTATTTGAAAACTAATATCATGCAATTTCCAGATAATACTGCAAACATTTAAAAACAACATTTAAAAACAACTTGTATGTATACATATAAAAATACACATACAATACTAGAATTGAGCAAAAACCTTAATGTTTTAAGGGATGTCTCTTAAGAAAAGGCTTCAGTGAGGTAGCTCCATTAAGACCTGGAGGTTTATCTGCTTGAAAAAACCAGTATCCAATTCTGTTCGGCGGTCTCTGTTAAATTCCTAATGTCACCCCCTCTGACAACTACATTTATTAATTCTAAAGCCATAAATGTCTAAACAAGGCACAGTTTATGCTAATGCATTATTTTCTTTAGAATTCCTTATGTCCCTACAGTGTTCTAATATCCTGTCTTTAAAGGGACTGTTTGTTTTACCTATATAGAACATATGGCAAATAGTACAGAAACAGAAATACACTAGATTACTAGTCCTACAATCAGCATAGATACTAAGTTCTATTTTAAAATTACCAGTGAGGTTTCTATAAAAAGCCCCAGTACAGATGAATTTACAGGCTGAGCATTGTCTACATATATATGTCCCCAGTCAATTGGAGGGCAACTGCTTTGTATAAGTGTGCATATTATAACATAGGTGCCTCTTTAATGACCTGCTGTTCTTAAAAGTAAAATGGGGGACCGTATCTATGATACCTTTCAACTCATCTATAGTATTCAAAATATTCTAATTTTTTCTAATATCACAAAAAGGACCAATATTAGTGGAAAACGATACAGAAAACTTAGAGAACATTGATTTCTGTGGGCTATGAGTCAAAGTTTTTCCTATATTAGCCACACTTTCACCAAAGAAAGGTTTGCATTTATTTTGTCTCTCCCCCCATGCTGCATCGATACAAGAATTAATTTCATGTTCCCTATATCCCCTGCTTAAAAAGTCAGATTTCAATTCGTTTAGTGCTATCTGGAATTGACTCATCATTGTGCAACTGCATGACCCTATAAAATTGTCCCTTCATTACATTCCTTGAAATATTTCTAGGGTGCATACTTTCCTTACGCAATAAATTATTCTTACAAACGGGTTTCCTATATAAACTTGTCTTCACCCTTTGACAGTCAGAAAATTTTTTAGAAGACAATACGTACTCCTTTTCCCATTTAACAAGTGCTAGGTTGGCGTAGCTGTTGGCACAAGCTGTGCCCATAGCCACCCCAACCTTCTGCACAAAAAATTCTTGTTCAAAGACAAAACATTGTTTTCTAAGATAGTTTCAAGTAATGTGTATATCAAATGAACTTTTAGATGACTAAAAGAGGGGTGGTCATTTAGGATCATCCTAACATTTTCAATGCCCTACTCAATGGGGATTACAGTAAAGAGGGATTCAATATCTAATTATTGTGTCATAACCTACTAATAGTGGGTGCAGGTTCTTCTCTACAAAAATAGAGAGGGACCAAAGGATGTTCAACTTCAAAATATCTAAAGAGACTTTCAGTAATCATGTTCGACATTAACATAACATAGACATTAACATATCAAAAACATTAAAGGAAACCTATTCAATAATCACAGACACCACAGTTTTGGGCACATTTAAATATGTGTTAGCATCATCCAACAATTTCTTCATTTGCATGATATAGAACTCTTCTTCTAAAATCACTATCCCCCCACCTTTATCTGCTTGTTTAATAATGATAGAATGCATCTTTTTAAGCTCAGCCAATGCAGTATATCCATCTTTAGTTGTATTAAAAATGTAGCTTTAGCTCCATGCTCATAAGCCTGTGCTCACAAATATCTACAAAAGCATCAACCATAGCACTGGATGGCGGTATATAGGTACTTGTTTTTTTTAAAAGGTTGCTCAATAATGGCATTGCCTTTGAACATAGTTTGTAATGTTAAAGTCTTTCCATAAAGTTTCAAATACTTCAGAATATCAACTAAGTTAACTTTCTGAGCTGGAATGAACGAGAGGCCTTTATTTATTAAACTCAATTTTTGCAATATTGAAAACAAGGTTACTGTTACCATTAGTAATCATCTGCGATGAGTTTTCCTTTGAGTAGTTTCCATAACAGGCGAGCGTTGCACTTTGCCTCCCCTTCCCTGACTCTTTGATTTTGTCTTTATCGGCAACAGTGTAGAAAGAGTGAACAGAAATACAGAACTGCTCCTGTTCTTCTGATCTAAATCCCCAGCTGCTAAAAAAGGCACTGGTTCAGCTTGAGCTTCTAAAATATTGGCAGAAACATCAACCTCTGTATCTAAACAGGCTCGAGTGCTTCTGTTCTCTTTTCGTCTGGCTCCTCCTTGCGAATTAATGTGAACATCCTGGTCCCATCCAGAAGGACCTTCTATTGGTTGAGAGCCTGTCAATTGCACCTGGGGTTGCGCAGGACTGGTGGATTTGACAGCAGGCTGCAATGGTTGATTCGTAGCATTCAAAGTATCAGAGACAGTTCTATTAGGGTTCGGCCAAGAAAAAACTACCCCACATTGAAAATCAGCTAAGTCCCTTTGTAGCTTCTTTAGCTTAGCTAATTGCAGCCCTTTCTCATAGGAGATGCTGTCATGCAATGAAATTGAGTTTATCCCCTATGACAGTAGCAGAAAAAGTGTCGTAAATATTATTTTGTAACATAATTCCATCGTGCAGCTCTTTTTCTTGTGGAGTAAAAAAGTCAATTAAGAGCTGCAGATACTCGCTACTGAAATGTAAATTCAAACTCTGCCATTTCAGTAGTAGCTCAGGAAATGTCTTTTCCTAACTAGGCATGTTCAAAATCCGCAGCCCCCTCGGTAGGTTTCTAAATGAAACTGCTGACATGGCAGCCGTTTAAACTTATAACATTTACTTTCAAGGTCTCTAAACATATGTAAGAAGTTAATATGTGTATCACCAGTCTCTCTCATCTCCTTGGTTTCATTATTTGGTACCACCTCAAATAATGGATTCACATTCAAAGCCATGATTCTCTGCAGACATCGACTATTCAGTCCAAATGTACATAGTCTTTCATTTTCAGGATTATAAGGCAGTTCAACTTGGTTTTCCTCTGCCATGCTTGGGTCCTGAATAAACTCGATAACAGAATCAGCAATAAAGCAGGACCAAAGTTCCACTGGTGCCAATAAACCAAACGTAGTAATAGGAATAAAATAAAGGCACCAAGTGTCAAGGCTCAGGAATAAAAAACTAAATGTTAAGATACAACATACCTAACTAACATATTTGCCTAACATACAAAGCTACGTCAAACCCAGAGCTGTTGGACATGCTCCACTTAAAGAAATCCCAATCCCTCCGAGCTACATGCTCTAGGGACCTAAACCTTGTCACCACAATAAACAGAACATGTTGGAGGGATAGATTCCTGTCCCAGAGACTGCCCATACTCTGGAACAGACTACCTATCTATGTCAAACAAAGCTCCTCATTAGCACTCTTCAAGAAAAATCTTGACTGGATGGGAAATAGGAAATTCAACCCGGGGATCACTTCTGTGGCTCTGCTTAACAGGGGCATAAGAAAACAATTTTCTTGGGTGGCGAAAGCCAGGGTACCTTTTTGGCTAGGCTTATATATGCCCTTGGGCCAACAGTCTGGTACCTACCTATGAACCTATATAAAGGAGTAAGCTCTTTATCGAATCCACCAATCCTACACAACCCCAGGTGCAACTGACAGGCTCTCAACTAATAGAAGGGCCTTCTGGATGGGACCAGGAAGTTCATATCAATTTGCCAGATGAAAAGAAAATGGAGGCACTTGAGTCTGTTTAGATACAGGGATTGATGTTTCTGCCAATATTTTAGAAGCTCGAGCTGAACCAGTGCCTTTTTTAGCAGCTGGGGATTTAGATCAGAAGAACAGGAGCAGTTCTGTAGCTCCATTCACTCTTTCTACACCGTTGCCGATAAAGACAAAATCGAAGAGTCGGGGAAGGAGAGGCAAAGTGCAACGCTCACCTGTTATGGAAACTACTCAAATGAAAACTCGCCGCAGATAATTACTAATGGTAACAGTAACCTTGTTTTCAATATTGCAAAAATTTAGTTAATTCGGTACAATTGAGTTTATTAAATAAAGGCCTCTTGTTCATTCCAGCTCAGAAAGTTAACTTAGTTAATATTCTGAAGGATTTGAAACTTTATGGCAGGTCTTTAACGTTACAAGCTATCTTTAAAGGCAATGCCATTACTGAACAACCTTTTAAAAAAACAAGTGCCTATATACCTCCACCCTTTGTAAATATTTGTGAGAAACAGATTAGACAGGCTTACGAGCATAGAGCTAAAGCTACATTTTTTAATATGACTAAAGATGAATATACTGCATTGGCTGAGCTTAAAAAGATGCATTCTATTGTTAGTAAACAAGCAGATAAAGGTGGGGGGATAGTGATTTTAGAAAAAGACTTGTATATCATGCAAATGAAGAAATTGTTGGATGATGATGCCAACCCATATTTAAATGTGCCCAAAACTATGGTGTCTGTGATTACTGAAAAGGTTTCCTAATGTTTTTGATATGTTAATATCAAACATGATTACTGAATGTCTCTTTAGATATTTTGAAGTTGAACATCCTTTGGTCCCCATGCTATATGGTTCACCTAAGATTTATAAAAATCTTGAATGCCCACCTATGCGTCCAGTTGTGTCTGGTGGGTGACTGAACCCCTCTCTATTTTTGTGGAGAAGAACCTGCACCCACTATTAGAAGGTTATGACACAAAACTTAAAGATACTAAATCATTTTTGGAGAGACTCTATATGGTAACTATTTATTTATTATTTTATTTTATTTTACATTTGTTAACCGGGGGTGTCTGACTGAGCCGAAAAGGCCCTTTTTCAGCAGAGGCCCGGGGAGAAAAGCTCCACAAAGAAAAATTACAGACACATTTAGTTATTTAGACATGATCAGTATACACACAAATTACAGGAGACATGGTTTTACAGTGGTATGAGGCACATAAACAGTTACAGTGGAGAGAACAAACAAAAAATATTAATTTTAAAAATAAAGGTAATTAATAGATTTGTGGTGTACAGCTGAAATTTGGAACATAGGTAGAACACATACATAGTACACAGGTACAGTACATACATTGTAGATTAGCCAGTGTTTGTGAGTAAGATTGAAAACTATTATCAAGTACTCTAGATTTTGTATGCATGTGTTATCCGCTTTCACTAGCCTGGTGAGCAATCATGGCACTGCCAACTTTCCTTGAGATGTTGCCTGATGAGGTCTTCAAAGGAGGCTTTGGATGATATGTTTTGAATGCTTGTAGGGACAGAGTTCCATTTTTTAGCCACCGAACTACTATATAGTGCATCTCCAAAGCTATTGTAGCTGTTGGTGACTTCTAGTAGTAGTTTGCTTGATGATCTAAGAGGCCTTTTGGCTGAGTGATGTTGTACTAGGTTTATGAGGGCAGGACACTTATTGGGGAGGTAATAGATATAATGACAGAGGCAGAGCTGATTGTAGGTTAGGAGGTTGGGCAGTTCAAGCCAGTGGAGCTGTCTCAAAGTAGTACAGTGATGAGTTCTATAAGAGCAATTTGCAGCAAAGTGGGCAATTCTGTTATAGCAGGCTTCCATTTTGCTTAGTTCAGTTTTGTTGAGATCGGTCAGAATGGGAGATGCATAGAGTAGGGTGGATAGAAGTTGGGAGCGAGCAATGGCTGATCTTGTGTTGTTGGTAAGAAATGGTTTGATATGGTAGAGTGACCCCAGTTTGGCATGTACTTTTTTAATAGTTAAGTTGAGATGACTATCAAATTTTAGGTGGGAGTCTATGGTTATTCCCATTAGCTTAGCATGTGCCACTGGAGCAAGTGGAGTAGAATTAGTGGAGTAGATAGTGAATTGACTGTTCGTGTTTTTGTTAGAAAGTACAGTTTTGTACCTACCATAAATGTAGATGTTAGAGTGCACATACTGCTGCAGTCATTACACTTGGGTTATCCTTCCGTCAGGCGGGCCCTTGGTCGGCCAAATTCCAAAGCCTTGGTCCGGCGTCGGTTGTCGTCGCTTCTTCCCTGACGTCAGACCGGCAGGGGTATAAAAGAGGCAGCCGACACCATTTTCTTCAGTTTTTCTTGCCCCAGATGTCAGGTGCCCCCAAATAGGCAGGCAATACATGAAGTTATGCAATTTTACATAAGTAGATAAAACCAATCAGTAGTTGCAAACAAATAATAGGAATACCCCAAGTTGGATGTATGCTAGAGGTGTTTGTCATAAGCCCTGTCCTGAGAGGGGATGGAGGGAGGGTAACCTGGACTGCAGCAGTATGTGCACTCGAACATCTACATTTATGGTAGGTACAAAACTGTACTATGTTCATCATGCCATACTGCTGCAGTCATTACACTTGGGTGAATCCCAAAGCTATGGAAGGGTGGCTGGTATTAAGCTGAATTAGGAGGGGCTAGAATGTCCTGTAGTACTGTGGTGGCAAAGCCCGCTCTAGATTTAGAGTATAGTGGCAGGTGGTAGTGCTTGGTAAAAGTGTGCACTGAACTCCAAGTAGCTGCTTCCAAAATGTCTTTGGTTGGGACCCCCCTGAGATATGCTGCTGAGGTAGCTGTTGCCCTGGTGGAGTGTGATCTGATGTATCCTGGCACTGTTTTCCCATGAAATGAATAACAAAAGTGGATGCAGTGGGCTATCCATTTTGAAATAGTCTGTTTGGAAATAGCCTTTCCTTGAACACCAGCAGCATAAGACACAAAAAGTTGTTCAGATTTTCTGAATGACTTTGTCCTGTCCAAATAGTATCAAAGTTGTCTGTGAATGTCCAAGGAGTGAAGTAGTCTCCTCCCCTTTATTCTGGGGGTTTGGATAAAAGGTAGGTAAATGGATAGCCTGATTCAAAGCCACATTGGATACTACCTTTGGCATGAAGGTAGGGTTGGTACATAAAGAGACTCTGTCCTGATGGAAAATGAGGAAAGGTTGCACTGCCATAAGGGCCTGTAGCCCCGAAACCCTGCGTGCTGAGGTAATAGCCAAAAGCAGAGCTGTTTTCCATGACAAGTAGTGTAGTTCTGCTGAGGAGGCAGGTTCGAAAGGAGGCAATGTCAATTTTTCCAGTACGAAGTTAAGGTCCCAAGCTGGAGCTGGTGGTTTTCGTAGGGGCCTTATATTTTTTGCCCCTCTGAGGAACTGTCTTAGTAAAGGATGTGAGAATAAGGGAGGATCCGTATTGTACTGGGCTGAAATAGCTGAGGCGTGGATTTTGATGGATGAGAAGGAAAGGCCACTGTTTAACATCTCAGCTAGGTACTGTAGAATCTGAGGTATATTTAATATCCAAGGATTTTGGCCTTTTGCTTGGTTCCATGCACAAAATCGCTTCCATTTGTCTGAGTAAGCTTTTCTGGTACTGGGTCTCCTGGCCTCCAAGATGACATTCTGGACCTCCTTTGAGAGGAGTGTAGACTGATAAGTTAAGGTATTTTCCATGCAGCTAGATTTAGTGTCCTGAGCTGACTGTGGAGGATCTTGTAATTTTGCTGAGACAACAGAAGTGGGAATTGAGGTAGGGTCCAAGGTGGTGAATGAGACAGGTTCTTTAGGAGTGGGTACCAGTGCTGACGAGGCCAGTCCAGAGCAATGAGAATCATTTGTGGCCTCTCTGCTCTGACGTTTAGTAACACTTTTGTCAGTAGAGGTAGAGGTGGGAAAGCATAGGTTGTCAATGTTGTCCAACTGAAAGATAGAGCGTCCACTTTCCAGGCCTGTGGATGATAGGTCCTTGTACTGAATTTTTTCAGCTGGTAATTGCTGTGGGAGGCAAATAGATCTATGTCTGGCTGTCCCCATTTTCGTGTTATCATTGAGAATACTTGAGGGTGTAACTCCCACTCGTGAGGATTTGTCATATTTCTGCTTAATTTGTCTGCCAGTATGTTTTCCTTTCCTGGCAGGAATTGCACTTGTAGTTGTACTTGTAAGGCCAATGCTGTGTTCCACAGGGTCATTGCCTGTCTGCACAGGGGGTAGGAATGTGTGCCTCCCTGCTTGTTTATGTACCACATAACTGTGGTGTTGTCTGTTCTTATTAATAGTTGGCCTGGATGCAATAGGTCCTTGAAGGCTGTAAGAGCATTTTGCACTGCTAGCATCTCCTTTTGGTTGATGTGAAGGTGCATCTGTTTTTGAGACCATCTTCCTTGAATGCACTGACCTGCCATGTGTGCTCCCCAGGCGTAGTCTGAAGCATCTGCTGTGATGGTTTGATTTGCTTGAGGTATGCAGAAAGGGAGACCCGTGTTTCTTTGGCATGCTTGAGCCCACCACAAAAATTCCTTTTGAAGGCATGGAATGAGTGGTATAATTGTTTCCAGGCTGTTTGTGTTGAGACCATAAGTTTTTCAGGTGCCATTGTAGTTTCCTCATATGCAGCTTTGCAAATGGTATTAGTAGAATGCAGGATGCCATGAACCCCAAGGCCTGCAGGATTTTCCTTGCAGTTAGCTGGGTTAAAGTTGCCATTTTTTTGAAGTATTGAGACAGTTGTCCCTGCTTGTCTGGCGTGAGGTAAACCATCTGGGCTGTTGTATTTAAGCTGGCACCCAGGAATCTTATCTGTTGTGAGGGTATTAGTTTTGATTTCTTTTTGTTTACTGTGTACCCTAGGCAGTTTAACATTTTTATTACAAACGCCAGATGCTGTAGTAGAATGTCTTTGCTGTCCGCTTGGATCAGGCAGTCGTCCAGATATGGGTAGATTTGTATTCCTCCTTGTCTGCAAAATGCAATTACTGATGACAGGCATTTCGTAAATACTCTGGGCGCAGTAGATAAGCCAAAGGGCAATGCAGAGAATTGATAATGCGTTGTACCTGCAAGAAATCTGAGGTATCTTCTGCAATCTTGTCTGATAGGGACATGCAGGTATGCCTCCTTGAGGTCCAACGTTACCAGCCAAGACTCCTTGCCCAGCATGGGAAGAAGCTGCTGTAATGTGAGCATCTTGAATTTTGGCACCTCTAAGTACCTGTTCAGGATAGATAGGTCTAAGATGGGTCTCCAGTTTTTGTCCTTCCTTGGTACCAGAAATAGTCTTGAATAAAAACCTTGACCTTGTTCTTTTGTAGGTACCTTTTGAATTGCTTTCATATCCATGAGAGCGGAAATTTGCTTTTGTGCCTCTGCCCATTGATTTTGTGGCAGGTTTGGCATGCCTTTCATTTTTGGAAGGGTATGAAAGTGGAATCTGTAACCTCTGTTTATGATGTCCAGAATCCATTTGTCCTGTGTAATAATGTGCCAATTGTCTGAAAATAAGGCCAGTTTTCCGCCCAAAGGTGCTGCCATAGAATGTTTGTTTGGCAGGCGTAGGGGGAAGTCATTGAGCTTGTTTCCTGAATGGTTGAGACCTTTCTTCTCCACCCCTTGGAGTTGTTGTTTGCCATTGTCTAGGCCTGAAAGAACCTTGTGGTTGTCTTCTGCCCCTGGGGCATCTGAACCTACCCCTTTGGGGTCTGTCAGTGGCTGGAAAGGACCAGTTTTTTGATGGCCAGTTTCTGCTGAAGCGAGGAGGTTGTACCTGCAAGAAATCTTTAACTGTTTGCATAGATTTTGCCTTTTCTTCCATTTTCTTTAAAACCTCCTCTGCCTTAACACCAAATAATACATCCTTTTGCAATGGTGCATCCAATAACTTTGCTTTTACATGATCTGGTAAGGTTTGCTCTTTTAGCCAAACATGTCTACGTATCACAGAGCCGGTGACAGCTGCTCTACATGAGGCCTTCAATTAATCAAAACCACACTGTAAAGTATGTTTTCCCACTTGTTCTGCTCCATGCAACAAATCCTGCATCTCTTTTAAATCTGGTTGATCTGTTTGTGTCATCTTAAGTTTCAATTGGGAGATCAAAAACTGCTGGTATTTTAGCATGTGAAATTGGCAGTTTAATGCCCTCATGGCTAAAGTGGCAGAAGTATACACCTTCTTCCCCCATCTTTCTAATGCTCTGGAATCTCTTTCTGAAGGTAAAGGATTTTTAGCAGTAGAGGCCTTAATCCCCTTTGGACCCTGTGAAATGTTTTCTGGGTCAGCAGCAGGGCTTTTATATAAAAATTGGTGGGAATCAGGGACCCGGTAGTATCTGTCTGGTTTAACTGGGGCAGGAGGCAAGGAGTCTGGATTCAGACTGGCTTCTGCAAAAACATCATCCAAAATATCTAAAACAGGAGGAATAGCAAGGGGCCTATGCTAAGGAAGAAGAAGAAACTCCCGGAGCCTTTTCTTAGAATCTAAGTAATCCTTTCCTTCCCAGTGGAAGTGTTCCCTCAAGGTATGCAAGGTTTCCCCGAAGGAATAGTCCTCTGGGGGGGAAACCAAGGGAATTGATTCCTCTGCATCAGAGTCTTCATAGGGAGAATAGGAGTAATCCTGGACCTCAGAATTACCTGAGGTAATGGAAGCTTGATCTGAGGAAGGGTTGTCTTCCTCCAACCTGGGTCTTTTTTCTAAAGGGGGCTGAGAACCCCTGATAAGAGTAATTAAATCCTCAGCCATCCTGAGCATCTGTTTTTTAGGCATGGGTTGCTGAGAGGGGGTCTGAGGACCCTGTTTCCTAATTTTCATAGGGGCTTTAGATTTAGAGTAAGATTTAATGGTAATAGAAGTAGGCTTGAAAACGCCTTCAGAAACTGAAGGCCTAGCTAAATTTTCTGGTTCCCCTCCAAGAGTGGCGTTGGTATCCAGAGAGGTAATCGGCTCCGGAGGACCTGCAACTTCAGAATGTGAGGTCGCCGGTAAAAAAGATTCAGTGGTAGTCAGGGGCTGCGAAGGTGCCTCACTGAGAACTGGAGATCCGGCGGCAGGCCTAAGCGTGGTCTCGGTATCCGTTTTGGGCCTCGGATGCCTATCTTTATCTTTGCGTTTTTTCATTAAGCCTGGTGTCGGAATATCCGATGACATTCTGTAGTTAAATTTTTTGCCAAAATAATGAAGGGCAAACTCTGCCCGGCATTTAATAGTGCGTTTATTGAACCTAGCACAAAAACGGCAGCCCGAGATGTCGTGGTCTGGGCCTAGGCAAGGAATACAGTAAGAGTAAAAATCCTTATGCGGTATTTGCTTCCCACAAGAAATGCAGTTATTAACTTTGTCTGACATTGGTCTGAGGCAAGAAAGGTTTCCCCAACGGGGTACTTAGCTTTAGAGAAGACTTTGGCTGAAAACTTTTTCAGAAATCTCAGGAGATGGCCGACCAGCACTTGCGAACTGCTTCTGCTTCGGGCACCGCGCGGCAAGAAAGACTGAAGAAAATGGCGTCGACTGCCTCTTTTATACCCCTGCCGCTCTGACGTCAGGGAAGAAGCGACAACAACCGACGCCGGACCAAGGCTTTGGAATTCGGCCGACTGAAGGCCCGCCTGACGGCAGGATAACCCAAGTGTAATGACTGCAGCAGTATGGCATGATGAACATCTGGTTATAATCATAAGCAGAGTTTTCTTTGGATCGAGGATAAGTCGGGCTTTGGTAAGGTAGTTTTCAACGTCAGAGAATGCTAGTTGAGTTGTTTGCAGGAGGGTGGGAATGTTTTGTGCAGCACAGATTAAGGTAGTGTCATCTGCATACTGAATTATAGATGCATGCTGTGTGGAGGTATGGAGGTCATTTGTGAAGACTGTGAATAGTAGTGGTCCTAAGATAGAACCCTGTGGGACTCCTATAGTTATGGGCAGCTGAGGAGAGAGAGAATTTTCCCATTTCACAGCTTGGTACCTGTCAGTTAAGTAGCTTTGGAACCAGGTAAGAGTGGAATTTGATAGATGATATTGGTTTAGTTTGTTTAGCAGGATTTGGTGTGAGACTGTGTGAGGGTACAATGTGGGATTGTTAGTTAGGACCCAGTCAAGGATGGATTTCCTTTTAGATTTTCTATCACATCTAGTTGGAATTTGGACTAGCTGCTGGTAGCCATGGAGATTTATTAGATTACTTGGTGGTTCTGATATACAGGTGAACCAATCTAGGTTGAAGTCCCCCAGAATAAGGGTTTCTTGTGAGTATGTGGAAGAACACCAGGATAAGAAGTCTTCAAGGCTAGCAGGTGTATTACCAGGTGGAATATATATCACAATTGTGGTGATGACCTTTTTAGGGTGAAGTTGAAGTTGTGAGATAAGTATGTCCCAATTATTGGTGGAGGGGTAGGAGTTTGGTAATTGACAAACAGTTAAGTTTAACTTGTACAGTAAGGCAGTTCCACCCCCTTTACAAAGTGGTCTGTCTTGTCTAATGATATTGTAGCCGGTAGGGAGAACTTCTGAGTTAGCTATGTTTTTATTTAGCCAGGTTTCTGTTAAAGCAACTATGTCTGGTGAGTAGTGTGCTATTGTGGCCTGGAGTTCAGGTATTTTATTTTTGATACTTCTAATATTAATATTTAACATTAAAAGATGGTTGGTTTTGCTGCTGTTGTTGATTTGCCCAGGTATGAAGAAAGTGGGATGTTATGTTCTGACATTTGTGTTAGAGCAGTCTGAGTTGGACAGGATGGATTTGGGCCTGGGTTAGGGTGGATATCCCCACTTATGGTGAGCCTGGAGTTAAAATGGTTATAGAGATGTTGGAGTTTGGTGAGGAGTGTGAGAAAGTATTGTGTTTTTTTGGAGTAGGAATGAGAGCATATGTGTTTAGTCCTGAATTGGTCCGTTATGTAGTTCTTGAATAACTGTGGGCAGATATTATTATAATGCATGGTGTCTGTATACGAGAGTGCATAATGCATGTGTTGTTCATAGGTTCATGCTAGGCTATCTGCCCTAGGGCATTTATAAGCCTAGCCAGAATATGTTTGGCTTTTGCCACCCATTTTAAATTAATTTTGCTATGCCCTTTTGAGAGTTAGTATACTGTGCCTCTGTCTAACAGTGACACAGAAGTGATACCCGAGGTAAACCTACGATCTCCCATCCACTCATCAAGATTCCTCTTGAAGAGAGTCAATGAGGGACTCTGCCTAACCTGGACTGGGATTTTATTCCAGAGTGAAGGGAGCCTCTGGGTTATGAATCTGTCCCTCCAGCATGTCCTATTTATTTCAGTGCTGAGGTTCAAGTCTCTCGCGCGTGTAGCTTGATGGGATTTGGATTTTTTGAGGTGCAGCATGTCCCTTAATTCTGGGTTGGACATGGCTTTATATGTCAGGCACAGGTCGCCTCTGAGCAAGCGGTATGCCACTGAGTAGAGCTGGAGTTTCTTTAACCAGGCAGCATATGGCATCTGTTTGAGCCCTTTGATCCTCTTGGTGAGGTACTTTTGGGGTCTTTCCAGTTGATGCAGGTGTTTGGTAAGGTGCACCCCAAAAGGGGCATTGTACTCGATTATGGGCCTGATGAGGGATGAGTAAAGAGGCACGATGACCTCCCCTAATCTAGATGTGAATCCCATCATGATTAGGTGGGCTATATAAAATGTTTTCTAACCACTTTGGCCACGTGGTTGTCAAATGAGAGATTGCTATCAATTTGGATCCCCAGGTCCCTAATTACTTCTTCTGTACTTAATGGATTATCACCTATGTGGTAATTTGTGGGCACTTTGTTTTTGCCAAAGGGGATGACTATACACTTTTTGGCGTTTAGCTTGAGGCCATGGCTCTGGCGCCAGTTGTCTGTTTCTATGAGGCCCTTTTGGAGGATGCTGGTGTCGGCTGGAGAGTCGATTATGGCGCCCAGTTTGCAGTCATCTGTGAACTTGGTCAGCCACAGTCCTTCTGTGTTGGCCTGTACCTCAGAGAAATATATACCGAACAAGAGAGGTCCCAGGACTGAGCCTTGTGGGATGCCACTTGTAACTGGTTTGGAGTCTGACATGACTCCAGCAATTCTAACCATGTGGGTTCTATCCTTGAGCCAGTTTGGAACCCATCTAGTGACATAGGGGTTTATATTTAAGCTGGTGAGCGGGGTGTTGTATCGAAGGCTTTTGCAAGGTCCAGGTAGGCTTTGTGGACCACCTTCCCTTCATCAATGGCCTTGGTGACTGTTTCAAAGAAGTCGACCAGGTTTAAGAGGCAGGATCTGCCCTTAACAAAGCCGAACTGGGTAGGATCCAGTGTCTGTAGGTCCCCAATATCTTTATTTATGAGGTCCATGATCATCCTTTCCATAGCTTTGCAGACCGAGCTAGTCAGGCTTATGGGGCGATAGTTTCCAGGGTCCGTTGAGACACCACCTTTGTGGAGAGGGACCACTGTTGCTGTATGCCACTCTTTGGGTACATATCCTGTAGTAAGGCTGAGATTGAACAGTAGTTTTATGTTTGGGTTTAGCTCTTCTTGGAGTTCATGTAGACGAGCCCGGGACACCGCCTGGTCCCATTGATGCTGTGTTTTTGCTTTGGAGAGGGCTCTTACTTGAGCATCTGAGATGTCAGGGGCAGCACTCTGCTGGGATAGATATTTGCCCTTTGGTGGGGGTTTGCACTGAACCTGTCAGCTAGGATGTTGGCAATGTCTGTGGGTTCGTGTATTTTTTGTCATTTTAGACTAATTCTGAGCATATCTGGGAATTCCCACCCAGGTTCCTAACATAACTAAAGAAAGCCTTGTGATTTTCCTTAGTGTCCTGTGCAATTTTTCTCTCGAAGCTGGCCTTAGATGATTTTATGAGTGCCCTTAGTTTTTTGCTAATACTGATCAGAGATGCCTTCCCTTTTTGGGATTTTGCTCTATCATGTAGTAGCTTCCTCCTTCTATTCTATAGTTTGTTTATGGCTGGGGTCCACCAGACAGGACGTCTGCCTTTGGAGGATTGGGTCTTGGTTTTATTTGGGATTGCATGATCCATGCATTCCTGAAGGTGTTCATAGAATGCATTTATAAAGGATTCTGCAGTCTGGGCCGTATTTTCCACAGGCCCGGGGACTTTGAAGGATTTCACCTCGGTTTTGAAGAGTGTGAAATTTGCTTTAGAGATGTTCTTCACTGTGGTTTTCTGGGCAGGGGGTGGGATCGGGATGTGAATATCCAGTGAGATCAGTTTATGGTCTGATCTTACCAGTGAGGGATACACTTCTGGTCTGGAGCGTAGAGTCCCCATGTTGGTGATGATCAGGTCCAGTGTGTTTTCCCCTCTTGTGGGAGTGGTAACAAGTTGTTCCATAGCATTTGAGTTTATGAATTCTAGGAACCTTTGGGCTAGGGTGTTGGAGCTAGTGTAATGCTCCCAGTCTATGTTTGGGTAGTTGAAGTCGCCCAATATAATGGTGTTGTGCTACTAAGTTTAGGGATATTGCTAGAGTGATAACTTGAGGAGCTGTGATTGGTGGAGGTGATGTGAGGGTGAGCTGTGGATGTGGCTGTGATTACTATAAATGTAGATGTAGTGAGGGCAGGAGGGAATAGGGGGCAGGGCAGGGGAGCAGAGACAGCTCAAGCGTTAGTGAGGGTGAACGGAGCGGGGCAGAGCCAACCAAGACAAAAGAAAAAGTAAGTATTACTTTACAAATCTGAACACTTTTAAAACAAATTCCTGAGGTCTAATGGCTTACCGGCAAGCAGAAGGTAATTGCTGAGGAGCACTTGTGTTCTGGTGGGAGACTAGAAATTTAAAGATGGCTCCATGCTCAGCAGGATTCTAATATAGACTTTGTATTGGGGGAGGGAGATAGCACAAGGGGTGTAAACCAGGTGGAATGCAAAGAAACCAGAGAGGCGATCAGTGGAAATCAGTGAAGGCCTCAGAGGGGGTAAGTAATAATTCAAACTACCTATAAAGTGAAGGAGAGAAGAGACAGCAAAGTTTATTAAGGTTGGGAGTGTGTCTTCAGATTGACTTGCTGATTATTAACCAGTTTGTGCACAGATTAGAGTAGGGAGATACATTAGCAATGAAGGGGAATGTATAGAGATGCAAATAAACAGGTGCGCTCCAAGTGATACAAACTAAGGCAGAAAGCACTGAGAGGGCTGCTTGATTGTTAATTTAGTGACAGGGATGTGAATTAAATTTATACTGTCTATTGGACAGTTAGGATTACTGTACTAGCAGGGGGGGGACACAAGGCTACAACAGTCAGTTTTATTAGCAAGCTGAGAACTACTAAGAAATACTGCTAATGTAATAGCTTCACTCTCATAAAACATACAAGTAGAATGCCTGGGTGGACTGACCCTGCTCTTGAGGCTCAAAATGTATATCCTTGTTTAGTTTGCAGTACTGATTCCTTCTTATACTGTATGGGTGGAGTGGTAGCCGCAGACTGCAGATTTGCTTGAGTGTGCTCTGAAGAGAGAGAAAAAAAAGAGAGGATGATTACACATGATTATTGGTTGGTGACACTAGATATTGAATCCATCTTTACTGTAATGCCCAATGAGTGGGGCATTGATAATATTAGAATGATCCTAAATGACCATCCCTCTTCATTTAAAAGTTCTGAAATTATCTTAGAAAACAATGTTTTTCTCTTTGAACAAGAATTTTTTATGTAGAAGGTTGGCATGTCTATGGTTGGCATGTCTATGGGCGCAGCTTGTGCAACAGCTACGCCAACTTAGCACTTGTTAAATGGGAGAAGAACTACGTATTGTCTAACGAATTTTCTGAAAATGTTTTGTGGTATGTGCGCTTTGTAGATGACCTGTTCCTACTATGGGGAGATACACATGATAGATTAGAAAGTTTTATAATGTTTTGGGAGAATTCTACTGATTTTCTTAGGTTTACATATTAGTATTCTTCAGATTATATTGATTTCCTTGACATCACTGTGAACAAAGTCGACTGTCAAAGGGTGAAGACAAGTTTATAGGAAACCCGTTCGTAAGAATAATTTATTGCATAGGGAAAGTATGCACCCTAGACATATTTCAAGTAATGTAATGAAGGGACAATTTTATAGGATCATGCAGTTGCACAATGATGATAGTCAATTACAGATTGTACTAAACAAATTGAAATCTGACTTCTTAAGCAGGAGATATAGGGAACATGAAATTAATTCTTGTATCGATGCAGCATGGGGGAAGAGACAAAATAAATGCAAACCTTTCTTTGGTGTAAAGGTGGCTAATATAGGACAAACTTTGACTCATAGCCCACAGAAAACAATGTTCTCCAAGCTTCCTGTTTGTTTTTCCAGTAATATTGGTCCTTTTTGTGATATTATTAGAAAAAATTGGAATATTTTGAATACTATTGATGAGTTGAAAGGTATCACAGATATGGTCCCCCATTTTATTTTTAAGAACAAGTCATTAAAGAGGCACCTATGTTATAATATGCACACATATACAAAACAGTTGCTCTCCAATCGACTGGGCACATACATATGTAGACAATGCTCGGCAGATAAATTCATCTAAACTGGGGCTTTTTATAGACACCCCACTGCACTGGTAATTTTAAAACAGAAATTAGTTTCTATGCTGATTGTAGGACTACCAATCTAGTGTATTTCTGTTTCTGTACTATTTGCCATATGTTCTATATAGGCAAAACAAACAGTCCCTTTATAGACAGGATATCAGAACACTGTAGGGACACAAGGAATTCTAAAGAAAATAATGCATTAGCGCAACATGTGCTTTGTTTTGGCACTGCACATAGTTCTAAATTGATGGCCTTAGTATTAATTAATGCAGGTGTCAGAGGGGGTGATGTTAAGAATTTAACAGAGACTGCCCAACAGAATTGGATACTGCTTTTTCAAGCAAATAAACCTCCAGGTCTTAATGGAGCTACCTCACTGAAGCCTTTTCTTAAGAGACATTCCTTAAAACATTAAGGTTTTTGCTCAATTCTAGTATTGTATGTGTATTTTTATATGTATACATACAAGTTGTTTTTAAATGTTGTTTTTAAATGTTTGCAGTATTATCTGAACATTGTATGATATTCGTTTTCAAATAGTTGTTTTTAGGTTCACGTTTTGCTATTTTAAATTCCCCCAGTCCATTGATTGGTTAACATATATAAATTGATGTGACATGTTTCAATTCATTTAGTCTGATGAAGCGATCTTAGACATCATAAAAGCACTTACTCCTTTACATCTTAATGTTTTATAATAAAGTTTTTTATTCCTGAGCCTTGACACTAATTGCCTTTATTTCATTCCTATTACTATGTTTGGTTTATTGGCACCAGTGGAACTTTGTTCCTGCTTTATTGATGATTCTATATCATTGAATATGTTCAAGTATTTGGATAGCTCCCTGTTAATAACAAGTGATTACATGTCCTTCAGAGAATATTAACCTCCTCTGGAGGTACATGGAAGTCCATCTAGTCCAGGAGTTCAGGCTTTAATTTAGAAAATCTACTAATTTGTTATTTTGTGACAGGGGTGCCTAAGGTATTGGTGGCTTCCATGGGGAGGGTGACAGCAGAATGCAATATGGCAGCTCTTAAATAACAGCTCAGCATTTCATATGGTGACAGTGGACCTTATTTGCACTGAAAGCAGTGTTACTCAAATTGATACTGTACCCCCCAAAGTGCAGTATATACTTGTACCCTTCATATGTTTCATTAAGAGCTAGTTCAAAAAATGGAACAAGAAAATATAGACTTCCTATTCATGTAAAATAGGGCTGCTCACTAACTCTATTCAAAAGCAATCTAGACAACTGGATTGGAGACCACAAATTCACCCCTGGGGTGGCACCCATGTCTCTCTTGGACAGGGTTAGCTGGGTTGATCACAGCCCTACTCTGTTCATACATTTGTTCTGCAAACTACCCAAAAAGAAGAAATGGGGATACTTGGGATTAACATGGCTAGGCTTGTAAAAGCTCTAGAGCCGCTAGCCTAGTAACCTCCTACAAACATAATACATTTTATCTGATACCCTAATAAACCACACGATACCCCTGTACTTCACTACACCATAAAAGACATGAGTGTACTTAAAATACTGTCACATGCAATGTGTTATAATAGAAGGCCTGCTTAATCAGTAGAATTTACATTGCTAGCAGAAATCATTTGCACAAAACTGTATCAACTTCTGAATACGCCCATTAGTTAACTCCTTTTGAAATCGCTTGGTAAGCACATACAAAAATAGCACCGCTCACCACCAAACAGCACAGAGTCTGGGCTGATAGGAACACAATGATTGCTCTAAAGACCCTGACTGATAACATCTTAACTAATATGGATAAAGAAAATCTTACTATAGCTTTGTTCACTGGCTTAACTCATGCTTCTGACATGGTGAATCACCCAAGTAAACTTTCCCATCTTCAAGCCTCTGGGATCAGCCATTATGCCATTACATGCTTTACAGACTTTCTATCCAACCTGTCATTCCATGTAAAAACAGGACAGAGTTTTTCCAGTATTTCCCTCATTCACTCTGAAGTCCCACAGGGCTCCATTCTAGCACATCTTTTGTTCTCGCTCGTCATCAAAAAATTCCACGACACCTGTCCAGTTACTACTACTGCTTCATGCAGACGATATGACTTATAGGTCTGATTCTTTACATCATACAACTGAAACTCAACTTGTAAAGGACCTTCTTCAGCTACAGCACTGGCTAAACTCCAAGAATCTACTGTCAATGCCAAAAAGGCCATATCTGGCACCCATAAATGATTGCAGAAATACCAAAATCCTTTCACATCCTTAACTGTGATAACAACCCCATTTAAACCAGCACCTCCTTAGAATAAATGGTGATCTGGCTGGATGAACACAAGCACAAAGAAAAGCTGACAGCCAAAATGAAGTCTACTCCTCTGGGTCAACAAAATATCTCAGTTCGTCTCACAAACAGCAACAGCTGCTTTAGGAAAAGGTATCCTCGTTACTCACCTTGAATATAGATTCTTCTTGTTTGCATCTACCTAGGTCAAAAACACTGCCACCCTTCAGACTCTCTCCAATAAAATATGTTGACTCATGTCCAACTCACCATGAAATAGTTCCTTAGGTAACTAGGCTAGCTGTCATTGAGGGCCAATTTTAAGCCTAGCCAATTTCATTTTGGTGACTGAATTAACCTCTCACATTTGGTGTTAGATTGGTTTACCCGTCCTATAGTTGATAACCACATACTACCCCTAGTGAGAATAACTGGGATCATGTCATATCGACTTTTCGGTTCCCTAATATTCAAACATGATACCCTCTCTCCACTCTTTTTTTCTCAACTTTTTTAATTTGCCAGTCAAACCTATAACCTAATTCAATCCAGAGCCAGTCCTTCCCTACAAAACCCCTTTTCTCAGACTGCACTCTACTAGCCACTTCTTCTCTGTACTGGCCCCAAAAATATGGCAGTTACTTCCTCCTGATTTAACTTATCACAAAACTACTCCCTATTCAGGCCACAGCTCAAACAATGCTTACTAAAACAGCTTGAATGTAACTGTCCCATCTGAAGGACATGTCACCTAAATGGATATCTAAAATTATGTAGCACCTTTACCTCCCAGATACCTGATCCACTTGATTAACTCACTTATTATAAACTGTGTTTCAGCTTACCATAGCGTTACTGCTCTAAACCCACTGCTCATAGTCTAGTCTCCTCTTTCATCTTACTGGTCTCCATTACTTTTCCTATCTTAGCTTCTACTACTCATATTGCCATCAACTCTACTTGGCCTACTTTAACTCTATTCTCCCTTTTTTATTTGAATTATGTAACTGTACACATAATTAGTTTGTTAAATCTTCTATATATCTACTATTTGTCAGATTTTCTATGCTTTCACATAAATGCAAACCATTATTTGCATACTATACATTGTTTGGTTACATTATGATATAACCCTGGCTGATGCTGTAATTGGTCATTGTTTGATGTACTTCAGTAAACAAACTTAAAAATGAACAGTGGTCTTCACAGAAATCTGTCTAAAGCCTCTTCTCCAGTGTTTATAAAAATTACACCTTTTAGAGATTCTCAATAACTTAATGCACTATTACAAGTTTTAAAACATTCTAAAAGCACAGTGATCCACACAGGACTTGGACAATTTTCCAAATGTCATTAGAATGAAAAGCAGGCTAACCAGTTATTCTAATTTTTTTTCCAGCAACTAGATGGTGGTACACAGTTCAGTGGCAAGACATTTCTGCTAGCTGGTAAAGGAGAAATCTATATTGCTATTTGTTATCCTGCATCAAACATATAACAGCAGTAATGCAAGTAGGTACAGCCACTTCAAAACTAGACATTACATTAGGCCCAAGCTGGCAATTTTAGTAGTGAAATTTCTAGTTAATGCATCCAGTCTTCTTTGAGCAGAGAAAACATAAAAAAAACTCAGTTACCCTAAATGATGCAGTATCTAGGTGCTACATGATTTTAGCACAGGCACTATGAAATGAAAGATAAATTAAGGGAGGGGTGCCAGAAATATAGCCAACAGACTGCTAATAGATGACCTGTGTCAAGTAAACAAGGCATCCTCTGACCCATTCCTGATGGATTTTCTGCAAATCCACAAGTTAAATGAATCAGAAATACTCAGTCTAGGGATCATAGGAGGTAACTAGGCTATTGGCCTTGAGGCCCTTATAAGCCTAGCCAAGAGTTCAGCCCATGTTTAGACAAATCAGTACCAGCAGGGCCACGGGTGGAATCCCAGGGGTATATTTTACATTTCCCATCCAATTATTCAGGTTGCACTTAAAGGGCTAAAGAGGTACTCTGCTTGATGTGGATAGGGAGTCTATTCCATAGTTGGGGAAGTCTCTGGGACACAAATCTGTCCCGCCAACAAGTTTTGTTGATGTCACAGACCAGGTTGAGGCCGAGAATGTGGGTTACTCAAGTGGAGCTCGACTTGCGGATATGCAGCAGTCCCATTAAGGTGGGGTCCGTGATCACCTTGTATGTCAGACAGAGGTCACCTCTGAGGAGTCTGTATGAAACTTGAGTAGAGGGATACGGTTTTTAGCCTAGCTGTGTATGGTAGATGTTTGAAGGCCTGGATTCTCCTGGGCAGGAACCTTTGTGGTCTCTCCAGCTGCTGCATGTGCTTTGCGAGGTACATGCCGAAAGGGGTATTATACTCAATAATGGGCCTTATACAGGAAGAATGCAGGGATGTTATGACCTCCTTGTCCCTGGATGAGACACCCTTACTTATGAGGTGGGCCATGTAGAAGGATTTCCATACAACGGAAGCAACATGGTGGTCAAAAGTCAGGCTATCAACCTGGGTGCCCAAATCCCTCATGACTGATTGTGTGTGTAGGATATTATTAACGTGATAATTTGCAGGGACATCACTCTCCCCAAAGGGAATGATGATGCATTTTTGGTACTCAGCTTGAGGCCATGTTTCTGGCACCAGTCATTTGTCTGAGTGAGACATTCTTGGAGGATGTCCACATCACTAGGGGAACTGATGACAGCACCAAGCTTGCAGTCATCTGCAAAGTTGATCAGCCATAGCCCACTGGTTTTGGCCTGCACCTCAGAAAAGTATATCCCAAATAACAGAGGCCCCAAGACCAAACCCTGGGGTACGCCACTTGTTACAGGTCTACTGCTTGAGGTGGCTTGCCTATTTTAACTACATGGGTTCTATCAGTGAGCCAGTTTGCTACCATCTGGTAACATATGGATTGATGCCTAGTTAAGAGAGTTTATCTATTATGCCCATGTGAGGAATAGTGTCAAAGGCTTTGGCCAGGTCAAGGTAGGTGGTGTGCACAGTCTTCCCCTCATCCGTGGCTTTGGTGACTGTCTCAAAGAAATCTACCAAATTTAGCAGACATGACCTCCCCTTGATGAAGCCAAACTGTGTGGGATCAAGTGTTTGGAGGTTGCCAATGTTCATGTTAATGAGATCCAAGATACTCCGTCACATGGCCTTGCAGATCTGGCTAGTTAGGCTGATGGGTCTATAATTTCCTGGATCGGTGGATGCTCCACCTTTGAGTAAATGGATGACAGTGGCTGTCCTCCACTCAGCTGGGATGAAGCCAGTACTCAGGCTTCGGTTGAACAGGGTGGCTAATGGTGCTGCAAGTTCCTGCCTGAGTTTACATAGGATGCAGCCTGGGATGTTATCGGGTTCCATGGGGGCTGTACTTTTTGCTTTTGAGAAAGCAGTGATGACCTGTTCCTTAGATATAAGGGGAAGGGGGCAGGTACTGGGGATGTCCTGATTTACTGATGAGGGTGTCTGAGGGGTAAAGTTTTTGCTGAATCTGCCAGCCAGCAAGTTTGCTACATCTACAGCATTTGTATATGTGCTGTCCTTGACTACCAGTTCTAAACAGATCTGGGTGCTTCCTTTGAAGTCACGGACAGATGTGAAGAAGGCCTTATGATTGTCTCTAGTAGAGGTGGCCAATCTGGACTCTAAGTTTGCTTTGGAGGATTTCACTAGTGCTCTTATTTGCTTGTTCAGGCTAAGGAGACATTGCTACCAATTGGGCACCTGCACCTTCTTGGTCTTGGACAGCAATTTTTTCCTTTTTTTATAGAGTTTATTTATTGTAGATGTCCACCAGACAGGTTTATTCTTCCTTGTGGAGAATGATTTAGTCCTGTTGGGTATTCCTGATTCCATGCATCTATACAAGTGCTCATATAATGCTTTGGTGTATTTTTGGATATTGGTGCCAGTTTCTGCAGAAGGGAAGGGGCTGTGAAGCTGTTTATTCCATCCCTCAGGAGGCTGTAATCAAATTTGGAGATGTTTTTATGTCTGATCCTAGCTGGGGGGGGGGGGGGTTGGGGAGATGGTGACTTCGATAGTGACTACTTTGTGGTCAGATCTTACCAGGAAGGATGATACTATAGTGATGCTGTAGTGGTTACTCATGTTGGTTAATACCAACTCCAAGATATTATCACCTCTTGTGTGGGTACAGACTAGCTGTTCCAAGGCATTTGCACTGACAAAATCAAGGAATCTCTGGGCATTTGCATTCTAGCATGAGTAGTTCATCCAATCTATGTTTGGAAAGTTAAAGTCACCCAGGATCAGGGTACAGGGTTGAGTCTTGATAGATTCAAACATTTCCAAATAGGCGGATTGGTCATCTTGAGTCAGATTTGGGGGCCAGTAGCTAGCTATGATTTGAATAGGGTTCTTGTCAATGGCTAACTGCACCTGGAGTATCTCCTGTGCATCATACTGTTTGACCAGCCTGGAGGTGTGTATGTCTTTAATGTATATTGAAACTCCACCTCCTTTGGCTTTACTGCCCACAGTTTTGGGTCTGAATGTATGATAGGATGATAATCACATAAGGCTAGGGTGCTCTCCACAGCTTTGAACCAGGTTTCTGTGACTGCACAGATTTCAGCATTTTCCAGGGTTAGGAATGCTTGCAATGAGTGCAGTTTCATGGTTAGACTCTTACTGTTTAGCAGCATGACCTTTAATTTGTGTTTTGTTGAAATTTTTATGTTGGTAATTTTAACCTCATCACTTTTCCTAAAAAAAGTACTATAAGGGAGGCAAGAGCCTTTGCCAGAAGCCTGAAGACTAGGTGAGACAGATGAAGACCATCTCTGGCAAAGCATCGTGATCTGTCGATCATATCTTCCCAGGCTATCAGGTACTGGATCCCCCGGAATGACACCAGAAACTAAGCCATTTGTTAAAGTCAATAATTTTCTGTTTGTATTGAGGCATCATTCTGGGTGATGGCAGAATGCTGCTTAATGCTAGGGATATACCTACCTGGGGACACACAATCAGCAAGCTCAATCATGTCTTTCTTCATACAGTCCAGAGAGGAACGTCTCAAGTCATTCACGCCAACATGGACTATGACAGAGTTATAACAGTACCTGTTGTTGAGAGACTTGAGTGCATACGTGGTGTGGTATGGCAGATTCTGGCACCTGACAGACAACTAACTGTGACTTTCTCCTTATCCAGCCTGGTGAGAGGCACATCTGTGTGTCTCACAATGGAGTCTCCTATAACTAATATGTTGGGTTTACGGTGAAGCCTTAGTGGCTGTGAAGCACAGGCGTGTGGACTGTGTTTGTATGCGGTGTGGAGGGCTGTGGAGATCATGTGTGTTTTTGTCTCAGAGGTTTCCTTTGTTTGGGTATGTTTATATGGAGGGCTTCTGCATATGTAGGTGTGTGTTGTGTAGGTGTGGATGGTGTTTGAGGTGTAGTCCGACTGTTACAGCCAATGGCATTCAGCGGCTCTTCTCTTCTGTAAAACACAACTCTCCCAGTTTTTACAGGTTGTGTAACATCCAAAAGGTCTGCTACAACCACTGATTTCCACAGCATCGACTAATTTTCTGCTGTCCTACTGAGAAAATTCTCGTCACTAAGTCTCAAATCTTCTTAATATTCATCCTGACATCCTTCATCCTCTTAGAATTGTTCTGGAATCTTTTGCTGACCAGCTCCATTTTCATCTTCAAACTTCCCCAAACCACTGCAACTGGCAAATCACATATATACATCTTCCTCTCCCATTTCATTTATCACATTGTCCCCTGATTGTTACTTACTGTTACTGTTCTGTCAGCTGGCTGCTGCACTATTATAAAGGATCTTGTGCTCAAACCCCAAGGTGTACAGGAACCTCATGTATAACCTATAGACAGACATAGGTTCATAGGTGTGTACTAGGCTAATGGCCCTGGAGCCTTTACAAGCCTAGCCCATAGGATTACCTTAGTATCGTGCCACCCGACCTTAGTTTCCAGTGCCTCTGTCGAGTAGAGCCACTGGAGTGAACCCCGTGGTGAATTTTCTATTTTCCATCCACTCATCAAGATTTCTCTTGAAGTGAGGTGCTCTGTTCGACATGTATGGAAAGTCTATTCCACAGCAGTGGCAGTCTCAGGGTTATGAACCTGTCCCCTCCAGCACGTTCTGTTGATTGTGGTAATGAGGTTGAGGTCTCTGGAGCATGTGGTGCGGCGGGATTGGGATTTCTTTAGATGTAGCATTTCTAACAGAGCTGGGTCAGACAAATTATCTCTCTTTAATCAATGAGCTATTATTAGACGTGAGAATCAAACTTTGCACCTTAGGCATATGAGGCAAACAACTTACCCACTGTACCATATGTCTTTATCATTAGCAAAACTGGAAATAACTGGAAAAGATTCTTCAATCACTATTTTCCCACTCATATGAAAGCTACATCATCAGCAAACAATTACACAGCAAAAGAAGTAAACCTGATTCTAAGGTATATTGGTCACATGGTACTGCAGTAGTCTGTGGGGGACCTCTGCCTTGCCTTCTCTTTCTGCATGGGCCCCACATGTGCTTTTGATGCCATCTCCACAAAATAGTCAAGCCTTTTTTTTTTCTTTACACTTTTTTTCTTCTGCAATTATTTATGTAACCCCAAAATTACACAAACCTGGACAGAAATGGCCTTGTCTAAGGTACACTGGCCACATGAAATCCATAAAACAAAGATCTAACATACTTTTAGGATCCCATCTCTACAAACTACTCCAACTCCATACATTTCCTCCCCTTGCAGCTAGACATCACAACAATAAAAAAAACCCTGCTCATACAACCTGAGACAACTCCCAAGCTACAGCAACTCTCATTACCCGTAGTACCAAACTCCAAGCTACAGAAACTCTCATTACCCGTAGTGCCAAACTCCAAGCTACAGCAACTCTCATTACCCGTAGTACCAAACTCCAAGCTACAGCAACTCTCATTACCCGTAGTACCAAACTCCACAGCACTGTACATGCTTTCTGCCCTCAGGCACCTACTCTCTGGCAGGTTCTTCCCATCAACATTAATGAAATCAACATTTATTCAAATTCAGAATGCAACTCAAAATGCACTTCTTCATCAAAGCTAATTGCTTCTGTTTCATCACAGGACATACCACCTAACCTATCTGCTTTTCGAGTCTCCTCCTCTCTCAGGATACACTGATGACTGACCCACTTTAAAAATTAATGTATATAATGTGCACTGCACTATGCTTGTTCACCACTTATTTAATTCATATATTTGACATTTGATTACTGGAAAGTCTAACTGGGTAAAAGCCCATTTTCAGTGGTGGCCTGGACAGAAAAGCTCTAAAATATTATACAACATTTTAAGAACAATAATTTTACAATCTTCAAACACACAAAAACCATCTACAATACAAATAATTATACCAAATTAGACATAATATGAAAACATAAGTTAAGTATAGCTACAAGTTATATGACATTGATTAGAAAAATTTAAGCTAGTTTATAGAAATAATACAAACAGAAATTGCAATATGAAGCGACATAAAAACAGGCTTTTGGCATATTTAGAAAGAAAGCCAGTGGAGAGTAACTGACAGAAGTAAGGAAATGAGTGAAGAAGAGAGTAAAGAGGTGTGAGGTATGAATACGTACTTGTTCACATACATTTGGGGATATAGTTTATCTTGGTGTTGAGCAAGAACAGACCCAGATTTTGGCTAGGAAGTCTCAGAATGGATATGAAAGGAGGGAGGGTACTGACCTGACGGATACAGGTAAGGAGTTCAAGGCCTTAGCAACATGGTGTGAGATTTGGCGAGTTTGTGGACAGAAAGGAATTTTTTTTGGTCATTGGATCATAATGATCAACTTATGTAAAATGGTATTAAGTGCTGGACAAGCAGATGGATGTAGGATACTTTTATAGGTGGCAAGAAGCTGTGTATATGTTATTTAATCAGGTAGCTCTAACCAATTTAGGCTTTTTAGTGCAATACAGTGTTGGGTTCTGAAAGGGATATTTGCTGCAAATTAAGCAACTTTTTAAAGAATTGTTCAAGAACAGCATATACAGTTTTTTTCTATGTAATTAATCTGAACTAAATTTCTGCATTTTTTGTTTGTGAAATACTTTCTATTTCTCCCAGGCTGAGCCTGAAATTGGACAATATTGATCACTGCACTACCCCAGTACACAAATGTAAATAAAAGAATCAGCGGTGTCCCAGTAGAGGATGGGGTGAGTGACACTGTCCTGTTCTCTATATGTTTTCGCAAAGTACAGTTTTGTACCTACCATAAATGTAGATGTCCGATAGACATGCAACTGCAGTCATAACATGTGGGTTGTCCTGCCTCAGGCAGCCCTCGGTCGGCCGGATTCCAAAGTCTGGGTCCGACGTCGGCTGATGTCGCATTTCTCTCCGACGTCAGAGTGGCTGGAGTACATAAGCATCAGCCAACGCCATTTTCTTCAGTGTTTCTTGCCCCAGATGCCAGGTGCCCTCCAAGGAAGGCTGTAATCAAATTGGAAGACAAAAACAGGATTCCAGACAAATAAATGAGCAATAAAACAAATACACCATAACAGATATCCCCAGCTAAGAGTAACAGGGATAGGAGTGGACCCCAGGCATAGAGGGGTAAGGAGGGAGGGAAAATCCGACTGCAGTTGCATGTCTATCGGACATCTACATTTATGGTAGGTACAAAACTGTACTATGTCCTTCAAGAATGCAACTGCAGTCATAACATGTGGGTAGAATACCATAGCTTAGCTGGGGGAGGAGGTATGCTCTAGGAAAAAGATGGTGTGGCAATCAAACCCTGCAGGACTGCCGAAGCAAAGCCTGCTCTGGATCTGGAGTATAGAGGGAGATTGTAGTGTTTGGAGAATGTATGCACGGAGCTCCATGTAGCAGCTTCTAGAATGTCCTTAGTAGGCACCCCTCTTAAGAATGCTGTAGAGGTGGCTGTAGCTCTGGTGGAATGTGGTCTGACATTGGCTGGAGCAGTCTTTCCATGAAAGGAATAACAGAATCTGATGCAGTGTCCAATCCATTTTGAAATAGTCTGTTTTGAAATTGCTTTTCTTTGGACTGCAGGGGCGTAAGCTACAAAAAGTTGTTCAGACTTCCTACTGGCCTTGGTTCTGTCCAGGTAGTATCAAAGTTGTCTGTGAATGTCCAAGGTATGCAACAGTCTTTCCCCCTTATTCTCAGGATTGGGGAAGAAAGCAGGCAGATGAATGGCTTGATTTAAAGAAACCCTAGATACCACCTTTGGCAAAAAAGTAGGGTTGGTCCTTAATGAAACCCTGTCTCTGTGAAAAATTATGAACGGTGGTATTGCCATTAGGGCCTGTAATTCCGAAACCCTTCTTGCTGAGGTAATTGCCAACAGGAAAGCTGTCTTCCATGAGAGAAATTGCAAGTCAACTGAAGCTGCTGGCTCAAATGGAGGTAGAGTCAGTTTTTCTAGGACAAAATTGAGGTCCCAGGCTGGCACTGGGGCCTTTCTTGGTGGCTTAATGTTCTTGATTCCCCTGAGGAATTGCCGTAGCAAAGGGTGTGAAAAAACAGGAGGATCAGTGTTGTATCTAGCTGAAATAGCTGATGCATGTATCTTTATGGAAGAATATGAGAGGCCGTTCTTTAGCATATCTGCCAAATATTCCAAGATGAGTGGGATGTT
This sequence comes from Protopterus annectens, assembly GCF_019279795.1. NCBI lineage: Eukaryota > Metazoa > Chordata > Ceratodontiformes > Protopteridae > Protopterus > Protopterus annectens. The sequence continues at coordinate 995,784,020 of NC_056744.1, forward strand.
CAACAATGATGCATCATGTCCCTTGCTGGTATTCCAATTGCTGAATCTTTTCCACTTTGCTAAGTAAACCTTTCTGGTGGATGGTCTTGGAGCCTCTGTTAGTATCCGCTGAACTTCCTTGGAGAGAGATAGGTTGAGGTTATTTATGGGATCTCCCAGGCTGTTAGCTGCAGTGTCTGAAGGTTTGGATGCACTGTTTCAAAATTGTGTTGAGTCAAAAGTAGAGGCCATTGGGGAAGGGCCCACCTCCTGGTGTGACATATGCTCCGTAGTAGTGGGTACCAGTGTTGTCTTGGCCAGTCCGGAGCTATTATGATTCCCTTGGGTCTCTCTGCTTTGATCTTTAGTAATACTGAGGTCATCAGTGGCAGAGGTGGGAATGCATAGATTGTTAGGAAGTTCCAGTTGAATGAGAGAGCATCTATTTTCCAAGCTTTTGGATGGTATGTCCTTGTGCAGAATTTTGGTAGAAGATGGTTGAGGTGAGAGGCAAATAGGTCCACTTCTGGCCTGCCCCATGTCAAGTGAGTTGTGTGAAGACCTTCGGATGTAACCTCCACTCGTGTGGATCTGTGAAATTCCTGCTTAGGCTGTCCGCCAACACATTGTCTTTGCCTGGAACAAACTGGGATTGTAACTGGATGTTTAGGCTCAGTGATTTTTCCCAAAGATGCATTGTCAGTCTGCAAAGGGGTGCAGTGGGTGCCCTTTGCTTGTTTATGTACCACATCACAGTGGTGTTGTCTGTCCGTATCAGTAAATGGCCTTGCTGAAGTTGGTGCTGAAAGGCCTCGATGGCATGCATTACTGCCAGCATTTCCTTTTGGTTTATATGCAGATGTGTTTCCTTTGGAGACCATTGTCCTTGTATACACCTGCCTTCCATGTGCGCCCCCCATCCAAGGTCTGAGGCGTCTGTGGTCATGGTCTGTGTTATCTGTGGCTTTTTGAATGACATACCTGTGTTTGCCTGGCTCACCGAGGCCCACCATAGGAATTCCTTTTGTAGGCATGGAATGAGCGGAATGATTGTCTCCAAGTTGTTGCTGTGTTGAGACCAAACACTTTTTAGGTACCACTGAAGCTTTCTCATGTGTAGTCTTGCTAATGGAACCAGGAGAATGCAGGATGCCATGTAACCCAGGGCCTGTAGGAATCTCCTTGCAGTCATCTGGGTGAGTTTTGCTAAACCTTTGAAATAATGAGTTAACTTCTCTTGCTTGTCTTCTGTCAGGTAAGCCATTTGAGAGGCTGTGTCTAGTTTGGCTCCTAAGAAGGTTATTTGCTGGGATGGCTGCAGTCTTGACTTTTGGAAGTTGACTGTGTATTCCAGAGCTTGAAGTAATCGTATGACATAGTCCAAGTTTTTTGTCAACATCAATTTGTCGTCCGCTTGTATGAGGCAGTCGTCCAGGTACGGGTAAATTTGTATCCCTGGAGCCTGCAATGAGCAATTACTGAAGCCCGGCATTTTGTGAATACTCTGGGCGCAGTAGATAGGCCAAATGGCAATGCTGAGAATTGATAATGCTCTGGCCCTGCAAGAAATCTGAGGTATCTTCTGCAGCTGTGTCTGATAGGGACATGCAGGTATGCCTCCTTGAGGTCCAGAGTAATCAGCCAAGACCCCTTGCCCAGCATGGGAAGGAGTTGCTGTAGAGTCAGCATTTTGAACTTTGGTACTATGAGAAAGGTGTTTAATGCGGACAAGTCCAGTATTGGTCTCCATTGAGATTCTTTTCTTGGAACAAGGAACAGTCTTGAGTAAAACCCCTGGTCTTGTTCTTGTTGTGGAACTCTTTCTATTGCTTTCATCCGAGTCAGCAGAGTGATTTGCTTGATAGCCTCTGCCCTCTGGTTTTGTGGTAGGTTTGGCATGCCTTGTTTTCTTGGCAAGGTATGAAAATGGAACCTGTACCCTCGGTCTATAATGTCCAAAATCCATTTGTCCTTTGTCAGTCTGTGCCAATTTTCTGCAAATAGAGATAATTTCCTGCCCAAGGGAGCTTCTATTTGTTCCCTGGTAGGTGGAAGTAGAGGAAAGTCATTGAGATTGTGGCTGTGGGGCAGGTGAAACCCCTGTGTCACTTCTTTGGTTTCCTGGCTGCCATTGTCTTCCCCTGTAAGGGCCTCTGTATTGGCCTCTTCCTCGGCCACGTCTGTTTTTACCCCTTTGAAACTTTTCTGGATTAGGAAAGGACCAGTTTTTTGAAGGCCAATTCCTACTGAATCTGGGGGGTTGAACCTGGAGGAAATCTTTCACTGTCTGAACTGATTTTGCTTTTTCTTCGATGGTCTTTAACACATCCTTAGCATTAGCACCAAAAAGCTTGTTCTTATCCAAAGGTGCATCCAGAGGTTTTGCCTTTACATGATCTGGTAGAGGTTGATCTTTTAACCATGCATGTCTACGAATGACTGCCCCTGTCATAGCTGCCCTACATGAAGCTTCCAGTGCATCATATCCACACTGCAGGAAGTGATTGCTTACTTGCTGAGTGTTATGTACAGCTTCCTGCAAAGCCTTCCTGTCTAAAGGATCAGGAGTGGCTAAAGTTTTTTGTAAATCTTCTAACAGGAAATCCTGATATTGTAACATATGAAAAAGGCAATTCAAAGCTCTCATAGATAAGGCAGTGGATGTGTAAACCTTTTTGCCCCATCTCTCTAATGACCTAGCTTCCCTGTTGGAGGGCAATGGATTTTTAGAGGTGGAAGCTGAAACTCCTTTAGGCCCCTGTGAAATAGTTTCCAAATCAGCAGTATGGGCCCTGAATAAATGGGAATGAGTTTCTGGGACCCTGTAATACCTGTCTGGCTTGGCTGGAGCTGGAGGAAGAGAATCAGGGGTAGCACTAGAGTCAGAATATAAATCATCCAAAACATCAAGTACAGGAGGAATAGCTAAGGGCCTGTGCTGTGGCTTCTTAAGAAAAGTCCTAAGGCGTTTTCTGGAATCAGAATATTCCTGCCCTTGCCACTTGAAATGTTCCCTCATGGTATGCAGAACTTCCCCAAAAGAAATATCCTCAGGAGGGGAGGCCGAGGGAATGGAATCATCTGCATCCGAGTCCTCATAGGTCTGGAAGAGCTCTTCCTGGCTATCAGAGTGGACAGAGCCCTCAGAATCTTCATCTGAAGGAATAGGTTCAGAGGGTTCAATCCGGGGCCTTTTATCAGAAGGAGGCTGGGATCCTCTCTCAGGATGGGCCTGTGAACCTCTAATCATAGAAATTAAGTCAGCAGCCATGGACATAATTTGTGTCTCTGGAGTAGGCTGAGGTAAGGTTTTAGTAGTAAGATGCTTTGTTTTGCTGGCTGCCTTAGCCCTAGTGTAGGCTTTAATAGACATGGCCATAGGAGGCCTGGCAGCTCCACATGCAGGAGTGACCTTGTCTACAGCAATGGTCTCGGGCATTTCCTCGGTTTCGGTATCCAGAGGAAAATCGATAACTGGCGTTGGAGTGATGTCCGGAATCGGAGTCGTCGGTAATGCGGTGTCTTCGGTTCGGAGCGGTGGAGAGACCGTCTCAGAGGGAACCGGAGCACTCGCGCTGGGTTTTGGCGTGGAGTCGGTGGTAGACGCGGGCCGAGGATGTCGGTCCCGGTCTTTTCGCTTCTTGGGAGTTTGCGATGTCGGGAGATCCGATGGCATGGTGTAAGCAAATTTATCACCGAAAAAATCTTCAGCGAACTCCGCCCGGCGCCTGAGAATGCGCTTGTTGAAGCGAGCACAGGCTACACAGGCCGAGACGTCGTGGTCTGGGCCAAGGCAAGGAAGACAGTAAGAGTGGAAATCCTTATGAGGTATTTGTTTACCACAAGAAAGACAATTGTTAACTTTTTCAGTAATTTCTGACATCGGCTGAGGCAAGAAAAGGTCCCCAACGGGGTACTTAGCTTTTTTGATGACTTCGGTATCGAAGAATACAGGAGCTGACCGACCGGCACTTGCGAACTGCTTCTGCTTCGGGCACCGCGTGGCAAGAAAGACTGAAGAAAATGGCGTCGGCTGATGCTTATGTACTCCAGCCGCTCTGACGTCAGAGAGAAATGCGACATCAGCCGACGTCGGACCCAGACTTTGGAATCCGGCCGACCGAGGGCTGCCTGAGGCAGGACAACCCACATGTTATGACTGCAGTTGCATTCTTGAAGGATATTTAACAATATACATCTAAATTAATTTGCTGCAGCAATTCCCCAAAAAAAAAAAGAGTAATTTTCCTCACAATTACATTTACAAAGAAAAAAAAGTGAAACCTATCCCACAGGGTCATTAATGATAATCAAACAGCAGGACTTCAAAACCACACATTCCAGTTTTCCCTTTTTGTGCATCTACACAGTTTTGGCTGTTCGCTTTTCTCATCATCTACCCAAGTACCTGCCAACTACTCTATACAAAGAGGTTTGTATTTGCTTCCTTCACATTTATTCTTTTCTCTCTTCTGTTTTTTCTTCCTCCTCCTCCTCCGATTTCACACAAAAATTATACATACTGCACTTCTCAAAATAAAAATCAATCTGTGCATGCTCTTTTTCACAAGTAACCTGCATGTCACTAGAACAACCCTGCACTTTAGCATGCCTTCTTCACAAGCCCTCCACTTACTGGCCTACCTGTAAGATGGTTTTCAGCTTAGCCAGTCACAAAACCCATAATGAAAGTATTACATTCAACCAAAAAGGTGTTAGCTCACAATTAAGTTAATACTTCTTTAATCTGCAGGTAGATGCATCACCTCTGTAACTAGGAGTAAAAATATCTTAGCATATTTCAGTTCTTTTTTCTGTAATTTTTTTTTTTTGCCTCCATGTCTACTGACCATTAAGGCTTCCACTCATGACACTTAAGCTGTTTGGTCCTGGTACTACATAAGCATCAGTACAAGGTGAGCCATCCATAGGAGGCTGTCATGCGGGCAGCTATGAGGGGGCATATGTCCCTGCTGACACTTCACCCAGTCAGTCCCAGTCCTCTAGTGGCATACATCCTCATCCCCCTGCCATAATATCCAGAGTTTGAGCAAAGAGGGCGTTTTCTGCAGGGTGCTAACCTTGCCCTTGGTGGTGACATGTGCCCCTGAATCAGTGTCCTTCTAACAACACTTAGCCTGTGTCTTTGCATGTGAGGGACCACCTATCATCACCAGCATGAGTAGCTGCACTGCATGTTATTCTTAATATCAACATAACTTTCTCTGCTTAAGCTGTTCACGTCTCCCCCTGCAGCAAAGAAGTGGTAGAAGAGCTGGTCAGTGACCATCACCATCACACCCTCCCCCAAGATGGGAGGACCTTCATCCTCTCCCCTCAGCTATTTCACTGCCCGAGCCATTAATCAAACTCACACTCTTTGGCTTGAAATCAGACCATTACCGGACTGTGTCACAGAACCAGGTTTTCACATGATGTCCTTCACAGCAGTTTTCAACTATGTTTGCCATTCTTTGTAGCCCAAAGTATATCATATACATTTCATGTCTTTCTACCATATGTGCACTGTTTCATTCTATGAACTGCATATTCTTTTTTTTTTTAACCTATGCAATTAAATGGTTTACTCAATAAATATCATGTAGATGGGCCCGCAGTTTTACACATGCTAGTCACAACTAAATACTCATGAGTTAATAAACACTATGCTTTTACTTTTTTTTTTTTTTTGCTTAATTGTTTGTGCGAGTTGACCTCACTTCCTGTCCCAGGAAGGAATGAAAGATCAGGATGTTTTGCGCTTTGCACTTCCTGCAAAACATTAAAAAAAAAAAAAAAAAAAAAGGAAACAATATACCCTTAGGAAGCAGGAGATGTGACGTAAAGACGCTTAGTTATTAGCAGGGACTTAAATTTCTAATGCTGTACGATAGTCTCATTCGAGGTATCCCACATGTAGTTTTTGAACCTAAAACACAAGGAACATTCCATTTTGGTAAACTTCCTCACCAATAAGCAGAATACATAGAGAAAATCTAAACAGTGTATACCCTAAAATGAAACATTTAGCCACTCAATAAAAGCTGTTTTATATGGACATCAGTTTAAATGCAAACAGGAAATCTGGTTCAGCTCTACACATTTGGAGTTCACAACCAAAGACACAAACACATCACTTAAAAGCAGGTGAGGTCATATATTGTTTTGAGAAGACTGCTTTGTTTCAGAACAATTCATCTTGGAATGTTTAAAGAATGCATTCAAAGTGACATGGAAGGGAAACTAACAAAACGCCATGTATTTTAATACATTATCCTGAAGGAACAGTATGCAAACAGTGTCTTGGTGGTGAAGAGTGAAGCTGGAAACTGAAGGTGTGATGATGAATGTTGCTAGTGCATATGCTTCGCAAGTTAGGTACACGACATATGAATAAGAAAAGTTTTGGAGTGAGTTGGACGAAGTGATAGTGAGTGTACCAAAGGATGAGAGAGTGGTGATTGGAGCAGATTTCAATGGGCATGTTGGTGAATGGAACAGAGGGGATGAGGAAGTGATGGACAGTTATGGTGTTAAGGAGAGGAATGCAGAAGGTCAGATGGTAGTGGATTTTGCGAAAAGGATGGACATGGCTATGGTGAATATGTATTTTAAGAAGAGGGAGGAGCATATGGTGACATACAAGAGTGGAGGAAGATGCAAACAGTTAGATTAGAATATATCCTATGCAGGAGGGCCAGCCTGAAGGAGACTGGAGACTGTAAAGTGGTGATGGGGAAAGCGTAGTTAGGCAGCATAGGATGGTGGTCTGTAGAATGATGTTGGTGCTCAAGGAGGAGAAGAAGCGTGAGGGCAGTGCCAAGGATCAAATGTCAGATGGTTGAAGTTGAAAAAGGATGTTTGGGAGGTGGAGTTCTGGGAAGAATTAAGATAGTCACTGAGTAGTAGTGAAGAGTTACCGAATAACTGGGCAACTACAGCAGAAAGTACAGTTGTATATACTTACCATAAATGTAGATGTTTGAGTGTATTTACTTGCTGCAGTCATCACCTGTGGGTTATCCCTGCTGTGGTAGCCCTTGGCCAGCCCGAATACTAGAGTCAATGTTTTTCTGCGCCAGCTGCTGTCGCTTGTTGATTGACATCAGGTCGTCAGTGCTATAAAGCAAGGCAGCCAATGCCATTACATCAGTTTTTCTTGCCCTAACCAGTCAGAAACCCAAGGAAATATGGTAAAGTGGTCCTGGTGGCTAAATGCCACCATAAGAAGCTTATGTCTCCCAAGAAAAGAGGATATAAGGGGGAAGAATGGGGGAAACCAGGACTGCAACAGTGCATACACTCAAACATCTATGTTTTTCGCGTTTCACTGTTGCAGTCATCACCTGTGGGAGGATTCCCACAGCTGAGGAGAGGGGTGGAAGGATTAGTTAGAAACCTAGGCATGGGTAAGCATGCCCTGCACAATTGCAGAGGCAAACCCTGACCTAGCCTTAGAGAAAACAGGTAGGTGGTAATGCTTTGTAAAGGTATGGAGAAAGGTCCAGGTGGCAGCTTCCAAGATGTCCCTGGTGGGAACTCCTCTGAGAAATGCTGTGGAAGTGGAGGCTGCCCTAATTGAATGGGTATGAATAGACTTAGGGGGTGGTTTCCCATCTAATCTGCAGCAGAAATGGATACAGTGTGATATCCATTTGGAAATGGTTTGGTTGGAAATGGGCTTCCCCTCTGCCCTTGGGGCAAAGCTGACAAGAAGTTGGCCTGTTTTCCTGAAGGGTTTAGTATGGTCCAGATAGTATTGGAGTTGTCTGTGCACGTCTAGTGAGTGCAGAATTCTTTCCCCTTTGTTATGAGGACTAGGGAAGAAGGTGGTAGATGTTTGGCCTGGATGAGAGTCACATTAGATACTACCTTGGATATAAAGGAGGGGTTAGTCCTCTGGGAGATCCCGTCTGCATAGAAAATGATGAAGTGCTCAATGGCCATCAGTGCCTGAAGTTCTGAAACCCTTCTGGCTCAGGTGATAGCTAGTAGGAAAGCAGTCTTCCAGGAGAGGTATTTCAGATCTGCTGAAGCAGCAGGTTCGAAGGGTGGTAAGGTTATTTTTTCCAAAACATAATTCAGGTCCCAGGCTGGTGTGGGTGGCTTTCTGGGAGGTCTGATAATAGAAGCCCCTCTGAGAAACTGTTTAATCAAAGGGTGTAAGAAAAGGGGCTGGTCTGTATTGAAATGAATTGAAATTGCTGAGGCGTGGATTTTAATAGAAGAGAAGGAGAGGCCAATATTGAGTAACTCTGCTAGATAGTCCAGGATAAGAGGATGGAAGGCTGTGAGGAACCGCTCCCTCTGGACTGTTTCCAGGAGCAGAATCTTTTTCCATTTACCTGCATAAGATTTTCTGGTGCTGGGCCTTCTGGCCTCTGTGATAATGTCTAGGACCTGTTTGCTTAACAGGGGCCCCTTGTTTGCTTTTAGAGTATTAGCCATGCTGACAGTTGGAGAGTCTGCAAGTCTCGGTGCAGCATTCCCCTCCCCCACCTGAGTCAAGAGATCTGAGATCAGAGGAAGCTGCCTGGGAGGCTGTGATGTCAGGCTGCACAGTAAGGGGTACCAATGCTGTCTGGGCCAGTCTGGAGCAATAAGGATGGCCTTTGGTCTCTCCTCCCTTATCTTGACCAGTACCTTGGGAATAACATTTAGAGGTGGTATGCATACACAAAGAGTGAGTTCCAGGGGAAGGTCAAGGCATCCACCTTCCATGGTAGGAAGTGATACTCCCTGGTACAGAATTTTTTTAGCTGGTGGTTGAGGTGCGAAGCAAAGAGATCCACCTTCGGAGTTCCCCACGCCTGAGTGACTTACAAAAAGACTTTTCTGTGGGACTGCCATTTGTGGGGGTCCAGTACGTTTCTGCTTAATTGGTCTGCCAGGGTGTTGTTGATCCCTGGTAGGTATTGGGCTATTAGGTGTAATCCCATGGAGGAGGCTGTTAGCCAGAGGTTCATGGCTATCCTGCACCACGGCTAAGATTGGGTCCCTCAATGTTTGTTGATGTGCCACATTACTGTGGTGTTGTCTGTTTTGATAAGGAGAACCCCTGGCCTGAGATGGGGATTGAAGGATGTCACAGCCTTTTGTACTGCCATCATTTCCTTCTGGTTGATGTGTAAAGAAAGGTGCTGGGCATCCCAAAGACCTTGGTTGCACCTGCCTGCTAGGTGAGCACCCCAACAATATCTGAGGCGTCAGTTGTGATGGTCTGCCCGGTAGGGCAGAGGATGAAGGGAAGACCCTTGTTCTTGGCACAGGCCCCTGCCCACCAGGGAAACTTGGCCTTTATACAGGGGATCAGAGGGAGAGAGGTCTCTAGAGGCTGAGAGTGCTGATACCAAAGGTTCTTTAGATACCACTGAAGGTTTCTCATGTGAAGCCTGGCCAGAAGAATTAGAAGGATGCAGGATGCCATGTACCCCAAGGCTTGCAGGAACTTCCAAGCCATGAGGTGACTTCTGGAAGCCAGTTGGGTAAAGTAGAGAGGCAGGAAGCACTGCTTTTCAGGGACAGAAAGGCCATTTGGGATGCTGTGTCCAGCAGTGCTCCCAAGAAAATGATTCTCCTGGAAAGTGTTTGCTTTGATTCCTTCACATTGATGGTGAACCCTAAGGAAGTTAGTAGGGTTTTGACAAAGAGGAGGTCCTGCAGCAGCTTTTCTTTGCACTTTACCTGAATGAGGCAGTTGTTCATATCAGGCTAAATCTGTATATTTATCTGTCTGCAAAATGCTATGGCCTGGGCTAAGCATTTGGTGAATACCCTGGGAGCAGTAGATAAGCCAAAGGGTAGCACAGAGAACTGAAAGTGTTGTGAACCTGCTCTGAAGCACAGGAATTTCCTGCAGGATTCCTGGATGGGGATATAGCGGTAGGCATCCTTTAGGTCTAGGGTCACTAACCAGGCATTTTTTTGTCAGCACAGGCAGCAACTGCTGCAAAGGTAGCATTTTGAATTTGGGGACCACCAAGGAGGTGTTCAGAATGGATAGATCCAGGATGGTTGCCAAGTGCCCTCTTTTCTGGGAACAAGGAAAAGTCTGGAATAAAAGCCTTTGCCTGTTTGATCTGTGGCAACAGGTTCTACTACCCCCTGGGATATAAAAGAGTTTGGACTTGTTTCAATGTCTCTGCCCACCGATTTGGAGGTAAGTCTGGGTACTCTCTTGGAATTGGGAGTTCGTTGAAAGAGAATTTGTATCCCTGAAAAATTATCTTTAAGACCCATTGGTACTTTCTTACTGAAAGCCAATTTTGTTTGCAGGGGGAGAGCCTTCCTCCTAGCTTTTGGTGAGTGAAAGGAGGGCAGAGGGGGGAGAGGGAGTCAATGAAAGTTTTTGTCATAGAAGGATGGCGTAGAACTCCCTAGCTTTGGGGCAGAAGTGGTCCACTGTTTGGTTCTCTGCTGTCCATGGGATAGGGGCCTGGGTGGTCTGTCCCTGCCAGGCTTACCTTGCCCCTGCCTGCTAGGTGCCAGAAAGGACCAGTGCTTTGAGGGAAAATTCCTGCTGAACCTAGGAGGTTGAACCTGAAAGAAATCTTTTACTGTTTGCATAGAATTTGCTTTATTTTCCATCTTTTTAAGTACCTCTTCTGCTTTTACTCCAAACAAGCGGCCCTTATCCAAGGATGCATCAATTAATTTAGACTTGACATGATCAGGGAGAGGTTGTTCCTTCAATCATGCATGCCTCCTAATGACAGATCCTGACACTGCTGCTTGAGGCTTCTAGGGTATAATATCCACAGTGCAATGAGTGTTTGGCCACTTGACAAGTAGAATGCAGTAAATCTGCTAACTCTTTCGAATTGGCACAGTCAGGAAAGGTAGAAATCTTTTGCTTTAATAGTTCCAAAGTGTGTTGTTGATATTTTAATATATGGAACTGACAGTTGAGTGCTCTGATACCCCATCTGTCCAGAGCTCTGGAATCCTTGTCAAAAGTAACATGATTCTTTGCAGAACTAGCATTAGCTCCTTTAGGTCCCTGTGTAACAACCTCCGGGTCTGCAGCAGGATTTCTGTACAGGTATTTGTGAGAATCTGGGTCTCTGTAATACCGGTCAGGTTTACTGGGAGCAGGTGGGAGGGCATCAGGGGCTAAGCTGGATTCATGGAAAACATCATCCACCACTTCTAAGATAGGAGGGATGGCCAGGGGTCTGTGCTGGGGCAGGTCTAGAAACTCTCTTAGTCTTTTCTTAGACAGAGGGAAGTCTTGAGATTTCCAGTAGAAATGTTCTCTGAGGGTGTGAAGCGTTTCCCCAAAGGAAAGTTCTTCTGGTGGGGAGACAGAAGGAATAGATTCCTCTGCATCTGAATCCTCATAAGCAGTCAGAGGTCTTTCCTCTTCAAAATCTGAATAATCAGATTCCTCAGAATCCTGCTCTGTCATTAGTTCAGGAGGAGGGTGTCTTTTCCTTTTAGAAGTTGTGGCCTGACTATCCCCGATAAGGGAGATGAGATCTTCCACCATCTTAAGCATTTGGGCTTGGGGTGGCGGAGGAGGAGTAAGATGGTGGCTAGAGGTAGATTTTCTAGGAGTGGCCTGGCTTCTTGGCCTAAGAGTATCCATCAGTCTGAGAGAAATGGTAGTTGGATGAGAAGACATTCTTTTTTGTCTAGAATCGGTAGTGTGAAAAGCCTCCACAGAAGCCAGTGTTTGCATCGTGGCTCTGGACCCAACCGAGGCAGAGACAACCAATGGCTTGGAAGATGAGGAAGATTTTTGCGGCATACCGGACTCCAAAAGGGTCTTGGTAGAGGCCTGCGTAGATATTGTATCAGGCATCAGGGGCTGTGAAAGCGCCTAATTGAATTCCGGAGAATTGATGACCTGCTTAGTGGTAGTGTCATTGGAAGGCTTAGCCTTGTGTGGTCTGTCTCTATCTTTATCTCTATGTTTTTTCAGAATGTCTATGGATTGTTGGCTGACAGACGCCATTTCGGAATGCGAAGACGAAAATACCAATCTACAATAAGAGCTCTACGACAAATGGTTCTTGCGTTAAAGAGGGCACTGAACCAGCAATGGGGGACATCGTGGTCTAGGCCTAAACAAGTGACGCAGTATGAATGGAAATCTCAGTGTGGGATCTGCTTTCCACAGGCGAGACAATTGTTAACTTCTTCAGACATAGGTTAGTGCAAGAAAAAAGGATCCCCAAGGGGTACGTAGCTTTAGACATTTTCAGCTGTAAGTTGAGCTCTGGTAGTGACCGACTGGCACACTTGCGAACTGCTTCTGCTACGGACTCCTCAGCAAGAAAGACTGATGTAATGGCATCGGCTGCCTTGCTTTATAGGACTGATGACCTGACGTCAGTCAACAAGCGACAGCAGCCGACACAGAAAAACATTGACTTTGGTATTTGGGCCGGCCAAGGGCTACCACAGCAGGGATAACTCACAGGTGATGACTGCAACAGTGAAACATGAAGAACATCTGGTAAGGAAGACAGCTAGAAAAGTTCTTGGTGTGACATCTGGACAGAGGAAGGAGGACAAGGAGACAGGGTGATGGAATGAAGAAGTACAGGAGAATATACAGTGAAAGAGGTTGGCAAAAGAAGAATTGGGATTGTCAGAGAGATGAAGACAGTAGACAGGAGTATAAGGAGATGAGGCATATGGTAAAGAGAGAGGTGGCAAAGGTTAAGGATAAAGCATAAGGCGAGATGTATGAAAGGTTGGACACTAAGGAGGGAGAAAAGGACCTGTATCAATTGGCTAGACAGAGGGACCGAGCAGGGAAAGATGTGCAGCAGGTAAGGGTGATAAAGGATAATGAGGGAATTTACTCACAAACAAGGAGACTGTGTTGAGAAGATGGAAAGAGTACTTTGAGGGGCTGGTGAACGAAGAGAATGACAGAAGGTTGGATGATGTGCGGATAGTGAATCAGGAAGTGCAATGGATCAGCAAGGAGGAAGTAAGGATAGCTATGAAGAGGATGAAGAATGGAAAGGCTGTTGGTCCAGATGGCATACCTGTGGAAACATGAAGGTGTTTAGGAGAGATGACAGTGGAGTTTTTAACCAGACTGTTTAATGAAATCTTGGAAAGTGAGAGTATGCCTGAGGAGTGGAGAAGTGTTTTGGTACCGATTTTTAAGAATAAGGGTGATGTGCAAAGTCGTATCGCTACAGAGGGATAAAACTGATCATCACAGAATGAAGTTATGGGAAAGAGTAATGGAAGCTAGGTTAAGAAGGGAGGTGATGATTAGTGAGCAGCAGTACGGTTTCATGCTGGGAAAGAGCACTACAGATGCAATGTTTGCTCTGAGGGTAATGATGAAGAAATATAGAGAAGGTCAGAAGGAGTTGCATTGCGTCTTTGTGGACTTAGAGAAACCACATGACAGGGTGCCTAGAGAGGAGTTTTGGTACTGTATGAGGAAGTCAGGAGTGGCAGAGAAGTATGCAAGAGTGGTACAGGATATGTACGAGGGTAGTGTGACAGTGGTGAAGTCTGCAGTGGGAGTGACAGATCCATTTAAGGTGGTGGTGGTGGGATTACATCAAGGATCAGCTCTGAGCCCTTTCTTATTTGCAATGGTGATGGACAGGTTGACAGATGAGATCAGACAGGAGTCCTTGTGGACTAGGATGTTTGCAGATGATATTGTGATCTGTAGTGAGAGTAGGGAACAGGTTGAGGAGACCCCGGAGAAGTGGAGATATGCTCCAGAGAGGACAGGAATGAAGGTCAGCAGGACTAAGACAGAATATGTGTGTGTGAATGAGAGGGAGGATAGAGGAATGGTGAAGATGTAGGGAGTGCAGTTGGTGAAGGTGGACGAGTTTAAGTACTTGGGATCAACAGTTCACAGTAATGGTGAGTGTGAAAGAGAGGTGAAGAAGAGAGTGCAAGCAGGGTGGAGAATAATGTCAGGAGTGATTTGTGACAGACGGGTACCAGTAAGAGTGAAAGAGAAGGCCTACAAGAGGGTAGTGAGATCAGCTATGTTATATGGGTTGGAGACGGTGGCACTGATGAAAAGACAGGAGCCAGAGCTGGAGGTGGCAGTGTTAAGATTTGCATTGGGAGTGACAAGGATGGACAGGATTAGTAATCAGTATATTAGAGGGTCATCTCAGGTTAGACGATTTGGAGACAAAGCCAAAGAGGCAAGATTGTGTTGGTTTGTACATGTGCTGAAGAGGGATGTTGTGTATATTGGGAGAAGGATGCTAAGGTAGAAGCTGCCAGGTAAGAGGAAAAAAGGAAGGCCTAAGAAAAGGTTTATGGATGTGGTGAGAGTGGACATGCAGGTGGTTGGTGTAACAGAGCAAGATGCAGAGGACAGGTAGAAATGGAAACAAATGATCCACTGTGGCAACCCCTAATGGGAGCAGCCAAAAGAAGATGACACCCAAGAGCATGGGACTACCACAAGGCTTTTGCTAGCATTATGAGGCAATGCAACTTTTGAAGGAGAAGCCACCCACCATAACCTATTATTATTGGTTAGAACAGGTATCTCATGTAAAAAAAATGTGAAATATAGCTTCAGACATGTTATACAGTTTTGTGCAAACCACTCTCAAAGCACCTTACTAGAAGGCCACCATACTGCTAATACTGCCATCTACAGTGAAAACAGACTACATTTCAATGAACATCAGGTTAAGAGACAGGGAGAAGAAAAATCCTCCTAGTAAATAATGCTGCCTGAAGGCCAGTCTATCATGTAGCCCATCAGACTGCTCACATCTGTTCTTTTGTTTGTTTGCCCACACTAATCATTCCAAGATACCTTTATCACTTCAGCTGATATAAAGTTCTTCCTTTGCTGAGAGTTCAATGATGCCCTTCTTTCCCCCTCTCTGTCTTAACTCTACCATGCTGTCAGAAGAAAAACTGAAGGCAAAGACTGCCCACAATATGTTCTTTTACGCCATTCTTTCCTTTAAACTCATGGTCTTCAGCTTTTCATCAAAGTAGACCCCAATAACTTACTGGCCTCCATGTCTGAACTCTCCACCTACAATGTAAGCCCTATAAAATACATGCAGCATTCTACACGTTGCCCTACCAGTGACTTACACAGAGACAAAATATCATACACTTTCTTTAAATTGTATCATCTAACAGTGACACCAAATTATTGTATGTCAGAACTGTAGTTCACCCACATAGCACTGAAAGCTTGAATTTAAGAACTGTGATTACTCCTGCACAGTGGTTTCTCCACATACTGTTGTAGATCTCCTGTCTTAATCTGTACTTTATTCTAACATCCCCTCATGCAGGCCCTAAGTGGTTAACATTGCATTCTTTACTTTAATGCAGACTACCTTAACACCATGCAACTTTTATTTATCCTCACTAAAGGATTATTTCCCTGTTCTTGACTACCGCACCAGCTTTGGTATACCCAGGTAAGGTTAGTTCATTAAACCCTATCAACAGCTCCAGAAGGCTCTCTAGGTTCATCCTGAGTACGTCATTTAATGAGACACCACTCCCAGGCAGAGTCAGAAACAGGACCATGCAGATCAGTGCACCACCCCAGAAAATAAATACAAACAAAATAAAATAAAAATATCTATCTAGGCATCCAATGTAGCCTGTTCATATTTATATTAATAATCACAAAACTATGGCTATATATAAGCTAATGAAATGAGTTCATTTTAAAACATAAAAGGAGCACATTAAGTGCATTAATACTTGATCTCAGTCAGGTGCAGTTAAGACAGATATTAAAATACTGCTCATAAATTAAACCGCCATAATTTTCATATTTCTCCAAATGTCTCAAAAAAAACAAGCAACACATGCAGAACTGCTAACCCTCATTTGAAGGCTCAAAGTTAAGCCTGAGCAGTTATTGAGGTATCCAAGTTGTTTACAAAACACTACAAAAAAAATTATAAAAGGAATATTTATTGTTTATTATAATTGAAAAAGCAGCGGCAGCGTTGTTGCCTCACATCAAGAGGTTCTCCTGTTCGATTCTTGGCTGGAGTGCAGTGAGTGCCTTCTGTGTGGAGTCTGCATATCCTCCCCACAGTTGGGTGGGCGTTCGAAAGACATGCGTAAATGGGCGTGCCTTCGATGAAGGTTGAACATCGAGCTGGCACCTCGGCGTTTGTGAAAATCTACTGCCAATCATTAGCGGACCGGAGTTCCACTGTGGTGCCCCATAACCGGGAAAAGCCGAAAGACAACAACAACTTTTAGTACCTAGACTCTAATGAAATCCACCAGTGGGAAGATTAGTTAGTGCTGAACAATCAAACGCTTGTGCTTGTTTAGCAACATTCTCGGTTCTACAGAAATTAACTTTTG
Organism: Protopterus annectens; assembly: GCF_019279795.1. NCBI lineage: Eukaryota > Metazoa > Chordata > Ceratodontiformes > Protopteridae > Protopterus > Protopterus annectens. Next base: position 995,800,310 of record NC_056744.1, read on the forward strand.
AAATGTGAGGCTATAGCCTGATTTTTGTCAAAAGGCTCAACATGCAACTATTGCAAGTTACAGTACAAATTTCCACACTTCTATTCAACGGAATGAAATACACCACATTATTTTGTCCAGAGACAGCACCTTCCCCTATGCAAATTATTGACCTCTCTTCCTGTCCCATCAACAAGTTTTAGGTCCACTTTACCAAATCTCACTCACATTCCTGTAACATTTAAACAGTCCATGCATTCTGATTTTAGGGGACAAGAGTTCAAGAAAATATTGATCATTCTTCTAAAATTCACCTATACAGCATTTCAGTGTCCAGTCGTTTAATAAATTCTCAAGCATAACTATTACCCACTACCATCTGACATATACTTCTCTAATCCCTTACTTGTTTGACAATCATGACCATATCCATCAAGTCAGACATACAAGCGCACTGACTGCAGGTAGTTCGTGAGTTTAGACTTAGATGTCAAGGTTAACTTTCTTTCTTTTTGAGCTCCTCAAAAGGAATGTGCTTGGCAAGCCTTGCCCTGAGACCAAAGTCCAAGCTTCATGAATGTGAACTAAGACATAAAAGAATAATATACACAAGTGTGGCCATGAGGCAGGAAGTAAGATTTTGAATGAAGATGATATTTAACGGATACATATTCTATAACTAGGGTACCAGTGTTTTAAGTAAAAACACAAATTGCTTCTACTCAAAGATGGAATTATGAAAACTGTTTGCTTGCTTGCTTGGTAAAAATTATCACATTGTCTTGGAGTCCACTCTCCATGCCATTGTGATCCAGATGTTCCTCCTGTTGTTGGAGCTCACTATCCCCCTGTAACTCCTCACCAGTGCATTCCCCTCCCCACCTTTGTAGAGGTACTGCCACAGGAGTGGTTCGGTGGGTGGTAACCCTTTTATACTGAAGATAATGGGATTTTGTCGAGAAGATTACCTACTCCTGGGACTGCACATGACCAGTGATGTAAACAAATCTAACAATCAGGGACTCTACCATGTGTGTGACCCTCCAGTATGTGTAGAAGTGCTGACATGAACTGCCCACATCCTCCACCAGAGGCCTATGCCTCAAAGTCTCCTACCCACATGTTCTCTTCAACAAAAAGTAGGGTCTCAGCTACTCAGAATGATACACACACTCCACATCCTAGCCAACCCTCTGTCAAATGGTCAGCTAGCCAAACCCAAATGACAGCAAAGTTAAAGTGACTATGAGAGAAAGCAACCTCAATGAAGAGCATATAGCAAATCCAGAACAATAACCATTGATTGATATTAGGCCACAAGCAATGGTGTGATGCAGAAACAGCTAGAAATGAATACACTGAGAATGACAAAGGTAACAGTGACCCTGGTTATAGTAACTATCACAGTGAGTTCCACATCTGTCTGCAGCATACGAAAGAACAAAGGAAAAGCTCTGTTCCTGCAGAACTTAGATACTAAAATCTCTACCAACAGTACACCAAGGAGAGTAAATGGGGCACTTTGAGTAATCTCTACAGCTCAGGTGCGCAACCAGGATATGCTACATGCATGCATGTCTATATGCAGATTTGTACAAATGAGTCAACAGATAATTGAATTAAAATTACTGTGGAACACAGAGTTAATAAGGACACCAGGTCAGGATATTAAGAAAAGGGATTTACTCGAAGAGTTCCTTATACAGTGCTCAAGTGTACAAACTAGAATGTCTGGATATCTAACTAATAAATTCTTGGAAAGAAAAAAAAAATTCTGCTAGTGCACAATGTTCAGCTCTAGGGGTGCTCACCTCACCTCACCTCAAAAATGATCAAAACTGCAGAGAACATCCTCATAAAAAGGAAATCAAATATTACAGTAGATTACAACTTCCTGTGAAAATAGCTTTCATCATGTTCACAACCTGAACAAGTAACAGATGGAAAACAGAAGTAAGAAATGTAGCATAAAACAGAAACCTGATAAAACACTGCAAGGGATCCTGTCCATGCAGAGAAAAGGATAAATATTTATGAAACTAAATAGACTATGCCAGAATTGCTATGTGCAGCTTCCCTATAGTTCACTAGAAAAAGTGCAACTAGTCAAAATATGCTGTTTTATAACATAAAACAGAATCTCAAGAGAGCTGCAAGACATATGCCATTCTTTTTTTAATCAAAAATTCAAGCTGGTGTAGGATCTTGAAAATGGAAAGTTTAAGGTGAGCTACTACAAAATGTGAACAGCAAAAATTCTGCAGAGAAGTACGCACTGTTCACAGCCACCCCCCCATACACACCCAAGTCAATTAGCACGACTACATAAGCAAGATCTCATTAGGAGGAATTATTTTCAAACAAAAGTCTAAAAACCCATGCTGTGTCTGCTGAAGAGCGGATTTGTTGTTAGAATTATGACATCACTTTTAGGTGTATTTTATGTTGGTTATTAAAAAAAACTTTTAATTTTATTGGCAGAGAAGTATAGAATCTAGTACTTGTGTTTAATTTAAGAAAGAAGAGGAACAAATAAGAAAAAAATGGCACCATGGATACTTTACCTGCATTTGATGTGGAAACCCAGGCAAGGGAGGAATGCTATAAAAGAATGAACAATTTTCTTGTTTTTGACATTACAAATAAAGGTAGAATGACAACACTTTGTGGGTTTGAAATTAAAATTGTTTAATGAAGTGCCTCCCAAAACCTTCTAAACAAATTGAAAAGATGCATATTTAGTTATTTTGTCTTCCTGTTTGTTTACCTGGGTACAGCTCTGATCACAAGTAACAAACTTCAGGCACAACCAGGGTGAATAACATCACAACAGAACAGAAGATGATGCATAAAATTTTGACAAAAATAATTAACACAGGTTCCATGGATTAGAACAAACATTAAGCGCATTACTTACAACCACAGTGTACCCGTATATTACTTTGAAGAGTGGGCATTGAGGATGAAGAGAAGGAAACGGGGGTAAAGGGGTGCAGTAATGTCCAAGATGTTATGTTATATGCGGTGATAAGCATGAAACCTCATCCAATGCTACATGAGCATACACTTCTGTTTTGTATTAGAAAGCTTATTGAATCAATCAGTGTTATATTATGTATTGCTCATTTCGAAATTTAGCCCAAAATCATAATTATGGAGAAACATTAATTATGCCAAATGCTGACAAATAGAAATATACATGGAATTAATGATGAATATGTAAAAGATATCATAACAAGTAACCTGACAATTGAAACGGCCTTAAGCACTGATTTGAAACTTAAGTAGCAGAAGCATTTAAATTTATGTTTAACTGCTTAACTTTCAAATACTTCAGAAAGAAGACTCAAAATCTGTAATGTAGTAAAAGTGGGGTAAAGGAGGCATTTGCACCAAGCACACAGTGCTGGGGGCAAGATCAAGCGTTCTGCAGTCTTTCTGCATCAAAATGCTGACATAGAAAGCAATGCGAGTACAGCATTTTTTCTGTTTTGCTCTTCACTTGTAGAGCTGAGGCTCTGGATTCATTCCCATAGTGAAGGTAGTCAATCACACAGTCAGCAAAGCCTTTTTTAGCACTTTAGTTGAGAGCTGGGGGAGTGGGGGAGTGACGGATTTACTAATCCGAATATTTTTTTTTCTTTTGCTCTTCACTCAAAGAGTTAAGGGATTGGATGGGAGTTAAAAGAGCAGTACGGAGAGCTAGATGAGCTAGCAATGGGTCACCTCAAATATAATGCAACCGGTTAGTGGTACAGCACCAAAATGGTATAAAACTCACTAAACTGTGAAATAATACTGTAAAACAAGTATCCACAGCACCAAAAGGGTATAAAATTGTGAAATAATACTGTAAAACTATTACATACAGCAGCAAAACAGTATAACATTAAACTGTTAAATAATACTGTAAAACAAGTATCTACAGCACCCAAAGGGGTATAAAACACACAGCCTAATGAAATAACTCAACTGTGAAATAACACTGTGAAACATGTACCCACAACACCAAAATGGCACTTAAAACATAAGAAAGAAATGTTCACAAGATCTGCAAACAGAAATATGCAGTCAGCTAAGAGAACAGCACAGTACAAAGTGCATTTCAACAATAGCAACTGCAGCAAAGCTAGAGACGGTTATAGGTGCTATGTGTAAACAAGGCTCTCAATGTAAATTAAAGTGAAAAACACATTACACATGTAGTGGAACTGGTCACACAGCAAGAGCCTGTCTTACTACACTCGTTTTTTCTTACAAAAAGGAAGTCTAGTAGTGATTAATTACATGGTTTTCATGAACAGAAAAGTAAAGAATGTATAAAGGGATACAATAACTACTCCATATCCAAGTAAATCATTAATATTACATACTGTGCAATGTTTGAGTCAGCAAAAAATCAATCTATTCCGGTTACAAATACAGGTAGAAAAATCTGTGAATTTGACAGTAAGGTACTATAACCGTGATGAGTGAAAGAACTCTACAAATCTAATACAGTTTTGCAACCTAGTAATACTCCACTGAAAAAGTATATGGTGTGGCATATACAATGTTTGCTTTCCCAGTTGCTGCTATCTCCCAGCCCCCCCCCCCCCAAAAAAAAAGTAACTCCATATCATGTCTTCAACTATCTTCTTTCCACCAAAATGTTCTAGCCAACCCCATAAAGAACTTTCCCATTCCCAAGGATTGAAGTCAGACTAGTAGAACAAATTCTTCCATAGAAATCTCTTTGGTACCATCACCAACACAAACATTCCTTAGCTCCCTAGATGTACCATGGCATCTATGTAAATGGTACACAACCAAAAGCCCACAGAAACACTTGAAGCAGCTCTTAGTATAAGCTGGTGGCTGCAGGTTGTGCATCTGTGCCTTTATATGTCCAAGTAAGCTGAACCTTTTGTCCACCACATTCCTCATTCAACTGCATCTGTCCAACCATAGTCATTCGTACCAACTTGTCCCTCCCCTACTAGCACCCACTTCCCTCGTTCTTCTGTAAAACAAAGAAAAGGAGCCCAGCACAACTGTTTGCTTTCAACAGTTCCTGTTCCATTTGAATGTTTTCACACTTTGTGTGTGAATAAAATGTTAATGTCAATCCAACCCTCCCAAGCTAACTTGCATAGCTTTGTAGCCTCCTATTAACGTACAAGACTAGCAGTCATTTTAAGCCTAGACAAGCTTACCGCAAATTTACAGAAATATTGTTGACATGTTTCAATACTCCAGGTAATTTTGCTGTCAAGATATAAGCTTGTACACATGAAGCGTTGACAGGCTGTCCTCATCCATTTGGGACATTAGTGCCAAACCAGGGGTAAATTTGCAATTTCCCATCCACTGGTCCAAGTTTCATTTAAATAGGGTTAGGGATAAGCTATGCTCTGCATGGATGGGAGGCCTATTCCTGAGAAGAGGAATAAGCTGTGCTTTGCATGGATGGGAAGCCTATTCCTGAGAAGGGGTAATCTTTAAGACACATACCGGTCCCTCCAACATATCTTGTTTATATTGTAGTCTCCATTCAATCTTAAATTCTCAATTTAATTTACTATGCACCACATCGCATTCTTAAGATATACACCTGGTATTTACTTGCCATGTCAAAAAACAATTTGTACCTTCTACTAAAAGAACCGAACCTGTAGCACATCAACACTATCATAAATTCTCTTTTGCAGAGTACTTTTTTTTTTTGGTCGAGTTTTTTTTATGCATGAAAGTTCCAGCTGTTATACTGTTATTTTTCAAATTCATGCTTTAAAAGAAAGTTATACTTTGCAATACATAAACATAAATGCATATGTTTACATAAACATCAACCTACTACAGATCTGAGAAGGAAAGCATTCTTGCAAAACTTCAGCTGGAATACCTAAAAAATTAAAGACAAGAGACAGAAAGAGACAGAGAGAGAGAGAGAGAGAGAGAGAATGGGAAACCTTAACCTAGGAAATTATGTTGCCTCTCACTAAAGATACTGACAAAGAAAATGCTAACAAGATGAGGCTGAAACCACATTTGCCCGATTCAAAAATATGCAGTAATTCCTCTTTTTCCAGTAATTCCTTTTTTCCAGTTTCATTTTTCTTTTTTTTTTCTTTTTTATCAACCGTCACCATGTACTTTAGGGTTGTACTAGAAGGGAATCAGGAACTATAAGCATCTTCATGCTGTTCACTAGTATTGTTTGAAATAAAGCACACCCCCATACCTACGATCTCCATACACTTCATACCTATAGCAGCCATACACCACTACTACTTAGCTTGTTTCCCATTAAACACAGATTCAAAAACAGCAATGGCATATTATCATCCTGTTTTCTGCCCCTAGTATCATTCAAGGCTCCTCAAAGCACTGAACAAAAACAAAGGTACAAAATAAAGTTAACTGTGACTGTTTATTGAGCTTGATTATTATTTGCGGTTATTAAGAAAGAATGACATGGGATAAAATAAACATGGGGTGCTGTGGGTTATTACAGTTCACTTCTTTCTGTCTCCAAGTAAACAGCATATAAAGAATAGTGGTGTACACTATCAGTTAACCAGTTTATCAACCACAGAGGCTAAACTCTAAGCAGGTCACAAAATCTGTGATCCTACAGGCACCTAATTTGATAATAAAGAACTGATCTATATTATCAAATATGAATGCTTAACGTGAATGATACTGTGCAAACAGTGAAATAAGGAAGGCAGATGCTTAATCATAAAGCATCTATGAATCTGCAATGTTTGTGGAAAAAATGTCATCATTCCTTATTCATTGTAATACACAGCACAAAACTCTACTAAATGTCTACTGTTCTACTTACCATAAGTGCTTTTACAAGCCCTTTCCAGGGGACAACAAACTTCTGCTCCTTCAGACTAAAGTCTCAAGTTTCCTCTTCTTAGAAGAGGTTCTGCTGTTGGAAATATGCAACTCAGACACTGAATCTTCTGCCTTAAAGGATTACAGGAGCTCTAGTAAGGTTAAACCTTATTAGAGCCACTACTGACAAACCACACCTGCCAGCAGGATGCTTTCCCTATTCCAGTTATGTAGCCCACTCCTGGAATTCTATTCCCTCATCCCTTAAACATAGTAGCAACCTTTCTAATTTCAAGGCCAATCGAAAAAAAATCAAGACAGCTGAAACTGTATACATGCACAACCCTCAAAACACCATCCTCTCAATATAACTATGCCTTTCTCACTCTAAATTCACTAATACCTCCATATCTTAGCAAGTAGTAATGGCTTAACATCAAAATAAGCCCTCACTTTAATGATTCAGTACTACTAATGTATGCTCTTCTGCCTCTTCAGCCAACAAATACTACTGTTTATTTTCCTGTCTCATGTCCTTCCGTAACATTCTCATCTCTAATAATAATCCGTGTGGCCTTAATTTCCCCTCCGTAACATTCTCATCTCTAATAATAATCAGTGTGGCCTTAATTTCCCCTCCTGCTCATTACTCATCATTTCATTCTATAACTCTATTTTGGCAGCAGAATACTTTTATGTCTCACCTTCATATAAAGAAATATCTTGAATAACTCCCTACTAGTTTACTTGACACTGGCTATCCACTTCCTCAGTGTATCTTGCTACTTACAATACATATTGCACTCTTGATCGCATTTTATCCTAGTAATATTCTGTAAATGTATTTCAATCTCTTTGCATTTTTATCGATTGTAGGGATTTTCTACCCTTATATATAATTACTCATCATCTACTGTTTAAATGTAAATCTGTTGTGGAGTTTTTCTCCCCAGACCTCCGCTGAAAACGGGCCATTAGCTCAGTCAGACTTTCCTGGTCATCATATGACAAAAGGCATTCTCTATTACTCAAATATTTACTTCAATTAATTACATTATAGTCTTCAGAACAATTATTGGTAATCAAAAAATGACACCAAAAAAATTAAATACATGCAGTTTAGCTATGATGCAATGTAGACAAAGAAGCTTTTTTTTTTGTTCACAGACAAGCTGTCTTGAGAAGTAGGTGTGTAGCAAGTATTTTTCTGACAGCTCAGGACACAAGCATTACTGAAACATGCTGCAAGAAAAAAAGGAGAAGTCTGCATGCAAAAAACTTCATAAACAAGTATAGATAAACATAGAGTACAGCAATAATTAGCCACTCTAGGAATTCTCAGGGTTGTAAACTGCATTTATGGCCCATATATACAAATATATATATATATATATATATATATATATATATATATATATATACGGATCACATTCACATTGCCGAACGTACAGTTCTCTGAACCACACTTTGCCAAGACCATAAGTCCAAATTTATACTTCTCCTAAATGGTAGTTTGCCGAAACGAAAAAGAGTTAAACCGCATTAACTAATTTTCTCTAATTTTTGCAGGGGGCCAAGCCTCCCTGCACCTCCCACACACCCTTAATTACATATACTAACTCTGAGATAGAACTACAGTGACAACAGTATATTTGTTCATACATACCGCAGGGCGATTTCGGAGAAGTGTAAATTCGGAGTTGTGGTCTAGGCAAAATGTAGTTTGGAGAACTGTACTTTTGGCAATGTGAATGGGAACCATATATACATACCTCCCAACCATACCAAATTACTCGGTATTTACTGAGTTTTGTGGTCCAAATGATGGTGTGCCACGATTCCTGAGTGGCACCCCTTCATTTCCGATTTTTTTCTTTAGTTTTTTTAAATTTTTCGAATTTCCGTGCTGTTTGAGCTGATGTCATCACATTTCTGGCTCAAATGAGAGCAGGAACAATTGGGGAACAAGGAACGGTGCTCTTCTAATGTGGCTGGATTATTTTACGTTCGTTAGTTGGGGAACAAGGATTGGCACTCTTTTAATGTAGCTAATGGATTACTTTATGTTTGTTGGAAAAAGGAATCAGACAGTCCAGCCAAAAAGAATGAAAACTCAGCAAGTAAGGTAGGTGTGTGTGTGTGTGTGTGTGTGTGTGTGTGTGTGTGTGTGTGTGTGTGTGTGTGTGTGTGTGTGTATACACCTTTTATGCTTTCTCTACTTGCTTCTAAGTAGCAGGAACAATGGAGTTTGGTCTTCACTGCAGATTCTATCCCCTCTTGATAGATGCTGAGAATTTGACTATACAATCGTTCTTTATACCAGCTGCACACTGTGGGTCTTCATGCATGGGCATGTAAGGGGCTCACAAAGCATGTATGCACTACCTAGCCCACCCTTGGTTCTGAAAGTATTGGAAAAATTACCAGACTTACATATGAAAGTAAACCCTTCTCTGAAACTCAAAACTACAATCAAAGTCTGTGCAAAAGATAGCAAGCCTAACTAGAGCATTTTTCTACACAACTGTGTTTAATGCCTTATTATAGGCTGTAGGGCTTCAATAAGAAACCCTCAAGATAACGGTTTCTGAAATCATGGACAGACTATAGAACACTAAGGACTAGAGCTAAATTCAGTAATACTAAAAACTAGGTGTATTATCAAAGTCAAGTGACCTTATTGCCCACTGTATTTAGTGAAATCCATGTTTATTTACATATTCCAACTTGGTTTAGTTGAGATTGCAGAACTTCAGGGATAAGGAATGTGCCCTTGTGTCTGTAAGTGCGTGTGTGTGTGAGTGACAATGCCCCCATTTAATACACCTGGTGGCTAGAGGTATTCAGGCTCAAAACCTTGGGTACAGGGTAAAAAGAGTCTAAAGTCCCTAGTCACCACCACTTGTAAGCTTTGTACAGATTTTTTGTGCTAAGAGTTAAGAGCTACAGTGAGAAGTGAGAACAGAATTTGTATTCCCCCATTATTGGCTTTGTTTGTCAAGTTTTTTTGTGCTAAGAGGTTGAGAGCTATGGTGAGTGAGAAGTGAGAACTGAATTTGTATTTCCCCATTATTGGCTTTGTCCAGGTTTTTTGTAATAAGAGGTTGAGAGCTATGGTGAGAAGTGAGAACTGAATTCCCTAAATGACAGCCATTAAGTTTCAGTCTTCCTATTTTTTTAGAAACTGCTGATTTGGCATAGTGGTATGTTGCTCTGACTGTAGTGCATAGGGTCTTGGGTTCAAGTCTTGCCAGTGAAATGCATGGTGGTAACACAACATTTTATTCCAGCAACTTTCCAAAATTATACAAGCAATGTTTGAATTGTGTCCCTGGTTTTTGACCATTTGCCACCCCCCCCCAAAAAAACCCCCATGAAACTGAAAATGTTCAAAAAATAAATTTAAAATGTGCTCTGTCTAACAAGTGTGCTGTATTATACAAGGAATATAACTTAATAAAGTCAGGAAGGTGTATCAAAGAAAATAACACGTGTATGTTTCTTGTTTTGTGTGCAAGGGGCCAATGATTTGAAAACAGCCAAAAGGTAATCTTTATCCACTACTGGCCACATGCATTTTCTTTGGATGTGGTGTGGATTTCAAAGCTGTTTCAATGAATGTGAGTTTCAAGGGTAGAGAAGTTTTAATGCCAAGTCTACTTTCATTGTGAGACAGTATTGCTTTGTTTAGCAGATATCTATTAGTGTTTGTGCATTGTGCTATAAAATGTGAAAATAAAATCCAAATAATCACTGTAGAAGTAAAGCAGTATGAACACATTAGTGTTTTTAGTAAATGGGGCGAAACAGCCAGGTAATGGGACATTAGAATGGGTGCAGGGGGGACTCTGGTGCCATATTTTGGTAGTCTGTTCTTCAGTTTGAGTTTTGAAAGTTGGTAACCTACAATTCCATTGGAGCAAGTGGGGTTACGTAATTATACACGCAAATATATGTTAAGCAGCATACAGATTTGTACCTATTTTTCATGGGCCTTCTCCAGATTTTTGATGTTTCCAGGTTGAGAGGTATGCAGATATATATATATATATATATATATATATATATATATATATATATATATATATATATACACACACACACACACACACACACACACACACACGTGTATGCATATATCAGAAGCAACAACTCTGATAAGGCTATCTAGCTGATGTTCATGAAGGTATGGGAAAAAGTTTAGGCATCATGAGTAACATGCAACAATGATGCAGGAAGATAAGAACAAGAGCAGACTGTCAGACTTGGATGATGACCCTACCTTTAAGAATGGAAGCCTCAGGATGCATTCCACCTATGGGTAAGCACATACATCAGCCTATGCCACAGTGCTGCATAAAAAGTTAAGCCTGAGCAGCTACTGAGGTATCTCAGTGGTTTACAAAACACTACAAAAAAAGGAATATTTATTATTTATTATAATTTGAAAAATCTACTTTTAGTACTTGGACTGTGATGAAATCCACCACTGGGAAGATTAGTTTGTGCTGAACAGTCATGCACTTGTTTAGCAACATTCACAAGTCTACAGAAATTAACATTTATTTGAAATGTGAGGCTATATATAACCTAATTTTTGTCAAAAGGCTCAAGATGCAACTATTATAAGTTGTTGTACAAATTTCCAGAGTTCCATTCAATGGAATGAAATACACCGCATTATCTTCTCCACAAACAAGCACCCTCCCTTATGCAAATTATTGACCTCTCTTCCTGTCCATCAACAAGTATTAGGTCCACTTTACCAAACCTCACTCACATTCCTGTAACATTCCATGCATTCCAATTTTAGGGGACAAGAGTTTAAGAAAATATTGACCATTCTTCTAAAATCCACCTATAAAGCATTTCACTGTCCAGTCGTTTAATAAATTCTCAAGCATAACTATTACCCACTACCATCTGACATGTAATTCTCTAATCCCTTATTTGTTACTGACAATCATGACCATATCCATTAAGTCAGAAATGCAAGCGCTCTGACTGCAGGTAGTTCGTGAGTTTAGACTTAAATGTCAAGGTTGACTTTCTTTCTCTTTGAGCTCCACAGAAGGAATGCATTTGGCAAGCCTTGTCCTGAGACGAACCAAAAGTACCAAAGCCCAAGCTTCATGAATATGAAGCAAGAAATAAAAGAATAACATACACAAGTGTGGCCATGAGGCAGGAGGTAAGATTTTGAGTGAAGACGATACTTAATGGATACATATTCTATAATTAGGGTACCAGTATTTTAAGTAAAAACACAAATGTCTTCTACTCAGGGATGGAATTATGAAAACTATGGTTACTTTTATTTGTTTGCTTGCTTGGTAACAATGGTCACATTGTCTCTGAGTCCACTATCCATGCCACTGTGACCCAGCTGTTCCTCCTGTTGCTGGGACTCACTATCCCAAGTGTATATCCTCACCAGTGCACTCTCCTCTCCACCTTTGTAGACGTACTGCCACAGGAGTTAAATAGCAGTTCGGTGGGTGGTAACCCTTTTATACTGAATGGGATTTTGTTGAGAAGATTACCTACTCCTGGGACTGCACATGACCAGTGACATAAACAAATCTAACAATCAGGGACTCTACCATGTGTGTGGCTTCCAGTATGTGTAAAAGTGCTGACATGCACTGCCCACAGCCTCCGCCATAAGCCTCCGCCTCAAAGTCTGATACCCACATGTTCTCTTCAACAAAAAGTAGTCTCTCAGCTACTCAGAATGATACACACTCCACATCCTAGCCAAGCCTCTGGCAAATGAACAGCTATTTAAACCAGATGACAGCAAAGTTAAAGTGACTATGAGAAAAAGCAACCTCAATGAAAAGCATAGATCAAATCCAGAACAATACCCATTGATATTAGGCCACAAGCAATGGTCTGATGCAGAAACAGCTAGAAATGAATATACTGAACAATGGCAAAGGTAATAGTGACCCTGGTCATAGTAACTATCACAGTGACTTCCACATCTGCCTGCTGCATACAAAAGAGCAAAGGAAAAGCTCTGTTCCTGCAGAACTTAGATACAAAAATCTGTATCAACAGGACACCAAGGAGAGTATATGGGGCACTTTGAGTAATCTATACAACTCAGGTTGGCAAGCAGGATATGCTACATGCATGTCTATATGCAGATGTGTACAAATGAGTCAACAGACAATTGAATTAAAATTACTTTGGAGCACAGAGTTAACAAGGACACCAGGCCAAGGAGTTCCTTATGCACTGCTCTAGTGTATAAACTAGAATATCTGGATATGTAACTAATAAATTCTTGGAAGGAAAAAAAAACTCTACTACTGCGCAATGTTCAGCTCTGGGGTGCTCACCTCAAAAATGATCAAAACTGCGAGAACACCCTCATAGAAAGGGGATCAAATATTACAGTAGATTAGAACTTCCCGTGAAAATAGCTTTCATCATGTTCACAACCTGAACAAGTAACGGATGGAAAACAGAAGTAAGAAATGTAGCATAAAACAGAAACCTGATAAAACACTACAAAGGATCCTGTCCATGCAGAGAAAGGTTAAATATTTATGAAACTAAATGTAGACTAAGAACTGCTATGTGCAGCTTCCCAATGTATAGTTTGCTAGGGAAAGGTTAACAAGTCAAATATGCTGTTTGTAACATAAAAACGAATCTCAAAAAAGCTGCAAGAGATACACCTTTCTTTTTTTAATCAAAAATTCAAGCTGGTGTAGGATCTTGGAAATGGAAAGTTTAAGCTGAGCTACTACAAAATGTGAACAGCAAAACTTCCACAGAGAAGTACATTCGGTTTCACATTACGAATTACGAATGTTGTGGAACTGGTCACACAGCAAGAGCCTGTCTTACTAATCTCAGTTTTTTTTACAAAAAGGAAGTCTAGTAGTGATTAATTACATGGTTTTCATGAACAGAAAAGTAAAGAATGTATAAAGGGATACAATAACTACTCCATATCCAAGTAAATCATTAATGTTACATACTGTGCAATGTTTGAGTAAGCAAAAAAATGAATCCAGTCTGGTTACAAATACAGGTACAAAAATCTGAATTTGACAGTGAGTACTACAACTGGGATAAGTGAAAGAACTCTACAAATATAAGTGACACAGTTTTGCAACCTAGCAATACTGCACTACAAAAGTATATGGTGTGGCATATACAATGTCCGCTTTCCCACTTGCTGCTATCCCCCAGCCGCTCCCCATCCAAAAAAAAAAAAAAGTAACTCCATATCATGTCTTCAACCATCTTCTTTCCACCAAAATGTTCCAGTCAACCCAATAAAAAACTTACCCATTCCCAAGGACTGAAGTCAGACTAGCAGAACAAATTCTTCCATAGAAATCTCTTTGGTACCATCACCAACACAAACATTCCTTAGCTCCCTAGATGTACCATGGCATCTATGTCAATGGTACACAGCCCAAAGCCCACAGGAACACTTGAAGCAGCTCTTAGTATAAGCTGGTGGCTGCAGGTTGTGCATCTGTGCCTTTATATGTCCAAGTAAGCTGAACCTTTTGTCCACCAAATTCCTCATTCAACTGCATCTGTCTGACCATAGTCATTCGTACCAACTTGTCCCTCCCCTACTAGCACCCACTTCCCTCGTTCTTCTGTAAAACAAAGAAAAGGAGCCCAGCACAACTGTTTGCTTCCAACAGTTCCTGTACCATTTGAATGTTTTCACACTGTGTGTGAGAATAAAATGTTAATGTCAATCCAACCCTCCCAAGCTAACTTTCATAACTTAGTAGCCTCCTATTAATGTACAAGACCAGCAGCCATTTTAAGCCTAGACAAGCTTACTCCAAATTTACAGAAATATTGTTGACGTGTTTCAATACCCCAGGTAACTTTACTGTTAAGATATAAGTTTGTACACATGAAGCATTGACAGGCTGTCCCTATCCATTATGGACATAAGTGCCAAACCAGGGGTAAATTTGCAATTTCCATCCACTGGTTCAAGTTTCATTTAAATTGGGTTAGGGATAAGCTGTGCTTTGCATGGATGGGAAGCCTATTCCTGAGAAGGGGTAATCTTTCAGACACATACGGGTCTCTCCAACACATCTTGTTTATATTGTAGACTACATTCAACCTTAAATTCTCTATTTCATTTACTATGCACCACATCATATTCTTAAAATATACAAATGCTATTTACTTGCCATGTCAAAAAACAATTTGTAGCTGTTACTGAAAGAATCGAACCTATAGCACATCCACACCATCACAAATTCTTTTGCACAGTACACATTTCATTTTTTTTTTTTTTTGTGGAGCTTTTTTTCTGCTTGAAAGTTCCAGCTGTTATACTGTTGTTTTTCAGATTCATGCTTTAAAAGAAAGTTATACTTTGTAATACATAAACATAAATACATATGTTTACATAAATAACATCAACATACTACAGATCTGACAAGGAAAGCATTTTTGCAAAATGTCAGCAGGAATACCTAAAAAATTAAAGACGAGACAGACGGAGAGAGAGAGAGAAACCTTAACCTAGGAAATTAAGTTGGCTCTCACTAAAGATACTGAGAAAGAAAATGCTAACAAGGTGAGGCTGAAACCACATTTGCCCGATTTAAGAATATGCAGTAATTCCTCTTTTTCCAGTAATTCCTCTTTTTCAAGTTTCATTTTTCTTTTTTTTTTCTTTTTTATCAACTGTCACCATGTGCTTTAGGGTTGTACTAGAAGGGAATCAGGAACTATAAACATCTTCATGCTGTTCACTAGTATTGTTTGAAATAAAGCACACCCCCACACCTACATTTTCCATACACTTCATACCTATAGCAGCCATACACCACTACTACTTAGCTTGTTTCCCATTAAACACAGATTCAAAAGCAGTGATGGCATATTATCATCCTGTTTTCTGCCCCTAGTATCATTCAAGGCTCCTCAAAGCACTGAACAAAAACAAAGGTACAAAATAAAGTTAACTGTGACTGTTTATTGAGCTCTATTACTATTTGGGGTTATTAAGAAAGAATGACATGGGATGAAATAAATATGGGGTGCTGTCATGCATTACAGTTCACCTTTTTCTGTCTCCAAGTAAATAGCATATAAAGAATAGTGGTGTACACTATCAGTTAACCAGTTTATCAACCACAGAGGCTAAACTCTAAGCAGGTCACAAAATCTGTGATCCTACAGGCACCTAATTTGATAATAAAGAACTGATCTATATTATCAAATATGAATGCTCAACATGAATGATACTGTGCAAACACTGAAATAAGGAAGGCAGATGTTTAATCATAAAGCGGCTATGAATCTGCAATATTTGTGGAAAAAATGGTGTGATCATTCTTTATTCATTGCAATACATTGCACAAAACTCTACTAAATGTCCACTGTTCTACTGACCATAAGTGCTTTTATAACTGACCATAAGTGCTTTTACAAGCCCCTTCCAGGGGACAACATACTTCTGCTCCTTCAGACTAAAAGTCTCAAGTTTCCTCTTCATAGAAGAAGCTCTGGTGTTGGAAATATGTAACTCAGACACTGAACCTTCTGTCTTAAAGGATTACAGGAGCTCTAGTAAGGTTAAACCTTATTAGAGCCACTATCGACACACCACACCTGTCAGCAGGAAGGTTTCCCTATTCCAGCAGGAGGGTTTCCCTATTCCAGTTATGTAGACCACTCTTGGAATTCTATCCCCTCATCCCTTAAACATAGTAGCAACCTTTCTAATTTCAAGGCCAATCGAAAAAAAAATCAAGACAGCTGAAACTGTATACATGCACAACCCTCAAAACACCATCCTCTCAATATAACTATGCCTTTCTCACTCTAAATTCACTAATACCTCCATATCTTAGCAGGTAGTTCATAGGTAGGTACTAGGCTATTGGCCCTAGGGCCTATGTAAGCCTAGTCAAATGTACCCTGGCTTTCACCACCCAAGAAAATTATTTTCCTGTCCCACTGTCGAGCAGAGTCACAGAAGTGATCCCCGGGGTGAATTTCTTATCTCCCCATCCAATCATCAAGATTTTTCTTGAAGAGTGCTAATGAGGAGCTTTGTTTGATATAGATAGGTATTCTGTTCCAGAGTATGGGAAGTGTCTGGGACAGGAATCTATCCCTCCAGCATGTTCTGTTTATTGTGGTGATGAGGTTTAGGTCCCTAGAGCATGTAGCTCGAAGGGATTGGGATTTCTTTAAGTGGAGCATGTCTAAAAGCTCTGGGTTTGACATAGCTTTGTGTGTTAGGCAGAGATTGCCTCTGAGTAGGCGATATGCAACGGAGTAAAGCTGCAGTTTTTTGAGACGGTCTGCATAGGGCATCTTTTTGAGGCCGGTAATCCTCTTTGTGGGGTATTTCTGTGACCTTTCCAGTTGTTGTAGATGTCTTGTGAGGTACATACCAAAAGGGGCATTGTACTCTATAATGGGTCTAATGAGTGACGAGTAGAGGGGAACAATGACCTCTTTTTTCCTGGATGAGAAACCTTTTGTGATGAGGTGTGCCACATAGAAGGATTTCCTGACTACTGTGGTGATGTGATTATCAAAGGAGAAACTACTGTCCACCTATGTCCCAAGGTCTCTTATCACACTTTCGGTGTTAAGTAGACTACCACCTATGTGGTAGTTCATGGGTACTGAGTTTTTACCAAAAGGGATGACAATGCACTTTTTGGCATTGAGCTTGAGGCCATGGCTTTGACACCAGGCATCTGTCTCAGCAAGGCCCTTTTGTAGGATGTCCACATCTTTTGGAGTTTTAATTATGGCTCCTAGTTTGCAGTCATCTGCAAACTTCGTTAGCCAAAGATCTTTTGTGTTGGCCTGTACTTCAGAGAAGTAGATACCAAACAGGAGAGGACCCAGGACTGAACCCTGTGGTGCTCCACGTGTCACTGGTCTGAAGTTGGATTTGGAGTCTGCTACTTTCACAGTGTGGGTTCTGTCAGTGAGCCAGCTGGCAACGCATCTTGTGACATAGGGATTTATACCTAGTTTAGTGAGTTTATCTATAATTCCAGAGTGGGGGATGGTGTCGAAAGCCTTGGCAAGATCTAGATAGGCTGTGTGGACCACCTTACCTTCATCTACGGCCTTGGTGACTGTTTCAAAGAAGTCTATCAGGTTTAGGAGACATAATCTGCCTTTTACAAACCCGAACTGGGTGGGGTCCTGAGTTTGGAGATTACCAATGTCATTGTTTATAAGTTCCATGATGATACGCTCTATAGCCTTGCAGACCAGGCTCGTTAGGCTAATGGGGCAGTAGTTAACAGGGTCTGTGGTGGCTCCCCCTATGTAGAGTGGGATAACTGTTGTTGTGTGCTATTCAGTGAGGCTATGATTGAACATGATACTTAGGTGGGGTTCCAGTTTGTTCTGTAGTTCATGTAGAACACAGCCTGGGATGTCGTCAGGTCCCATGGATGCTGTGTTCTTGGCTTTGGATAGTGTGTTTTTAACTGTGCAGCCATGATTACAGGAACTTGCATTCTTCTGTTATAGAGATGGGCCCTTTAGGGGATGACAGAGGAGTAAAGTTAGCACTGAACCTATCTGCCAGGATGTTGGCAATATCAGTTGGTTCTGTATATTTAGTGCCATTGTGCTGTAACTCAGAGCAGATCTGAGTGTTGCCATTGAGATTCTTGACATAGCTATAGAATGCTTTGTGGTTGTCTTTAGAGTCAGTGGAAATTTTGTTTTCGTAACTAGCTTTGGAGGATTTTATGAGGGATCACAGCTTCTTACTGAGGCTGACCAGGGAGTTTCTCCAATCATGGGATTTTACTCTTTTTTTGCAACAGTTTCTTTCTTCTGTTGTAGAGTTTGTTTATGGCAGAGGACCACCAGATTGGCTTCCCTTTTTTGGAGGATAGCATCTTGGTTCTGTTAGGGATTGCACGATCCATGCACTCGTGTAAGCGCTTATAAAGTGCATTTATGTAGGATTCAGCAGTCATACCTCTATTGTCTGTCAGCATGGGTGTCATGAAGTTTGCCACTTCTGTCTTAAGAAGCATGAAGTTGGCTTTGGAGAATTTTTTTTACTGTGGTTTCCCTAATGGGGGGTGGGGGAGGGATGTGGATGTCTAGGGTGATTAGCTTGTGGTCAGATCTGACCAACGAGGAATTGACCTTTGGTGTGGAGCACCAGTTGCCTATGTTGGTAATAACCAGTTCTAGGATATTGCTGCCCCTGGTGGGGATGTGGATAAGTTGATCCATGGCATTGGAATTTATGAATTCCAGAAAACGTTGAGCACAAGAGCTGGTACATGAGTAGTTTTCCCAGTTAATGGTAGGGTAGTTGAAATCGCCCATTATTAGGGTGTTAGGTAGTACTCTAATATTTTCCAGTGTATTAAGAAATGAGGAGTGGGAATCCTGGGGTATGGTGGGAGATCTGTAGCAAGCCACAATTTGGATTGCGGTCTTTCCCAGAGTTAGTTGCACTTGGATAATTTCGGATGCATTATGCTGAGCAACTAGCCTGGAGGTGTGGATATCCTTAATGAATATGGACACGCCTCCGCCTTTAATGTTTCGGTCCAGGTTAGGTGGCCAAAAGGTGTGGTATGAATTATAGCCTGGTAATGCAGGGGTACTCTCTGGAGCCTTGAACCAGGTCTCTATCACTGCACAGATGTTGATGTTCTCCATTTTAAGGAGTGCCTCGAGACAGTGCATTTTGAGGTTTAGACTTCTAGCATTGAGTAGCAATACCCACAGATTCTTCTTGCCTGTACCTGTTAGGGTGGTGAATTTGTCATTTGAACCTTGCCTAAAAAAGGCACTATAGGGGTGGCTAAAGCCTTAGCCAGTATCCAGAATCCCAGGGACGACAGGTGCAGGCCATCTCTGGCAAAGCATCGTGGCTTGTCGATCATGTCATCCCAGGCAGACAGATACTGGATCCCCTTAGAATGACACCAGAAGCTTAGCCAATTGTTGAAGTCAATCATTTTGTCCTTTTACTGTGGTATCTTTCTGGGTGATGGCAGGATGCTACTCAGGGCTAGGATTATACCTGCCTGGGCTACAAGATTGGACAGCTCCTCCATGTCCCTTTTCATGTAGTCCAAGGAGGTACGTCTCAGGTCATTCACACCAACATGGACAATGACAGAGTCATATTTGTACTTGTTGTGGAGTGACCTGAGTGCATGCGTTATGTGGCAGATCCTGGCACCCAACAGGCAGCTGACAGTAACTTTCTCCTTGTTTAGCCTAGTAAATAAGCTCTCACTTTAATGATACAGTACTACTAACGTATGCTCTTCTGCCTCTTCAGCCAACAAATACTATTGTTTATTATTAGAGAGATGAGAATGTTGTGGAAGGACATGAGACAGGAAAATAAACTCTTTCTCCATGTCCTTAAATATTCCCTCCTGCTCATTATTCCACCATATCTTATTCTATTTTTCTGTCTATTTTGGCAGCAGAACACCATTTCTCACCCTCATAACTCCATATTAGTTTACTTGACACAGGCTAACCACTTTTGCAGTGTGTCTTCCTACTTATACTGCATATTGCACTCTTGATCCCATTTTATCTTAGTAATATTCTGTAAATGTATTTCAATTTGTGTTATCTGTTGTGGGGATTTTCTACCCTTATATATAATTACTCATCAACTACTGTTTAAATGTTTTTAAATCTGTTGTGGAGTTTTTCTCCCCAGATCTCTGCTGAAAATGGGCCATTACCTCAGTCCGACTTTCCTGGTCATCATATAACAAGAGGCATTCTGTAGGAGTCAAATATTTACTTCAGTTAATTACATTATAATCTAAAAACAATTATGATTATAATCTACAGAACAATTATGGCAATCAAAAAAACTGACACCAAAGAAGTTAAATACAATCAGTCAGCTATGATGCAATGTTGACAAGAGAACCTTTTTTTTCACACACAAGCTGTTTCGAGAAGTAGGTGTGTAGCCACCATTTTTCTGACAGCTCTGGACATGAGCATTACTAAAACATGCTGCAAGAAAAAAAGGGGACGTCTGCATGCAAAAAAGTTCATAAACAAGTACAGATAAACATGCAGTAGAGCAATAATTAGCCACTCTCCAATTATTAGGAATTCCCACAGTTGTAAACTGCATTTAGGGCCCATATATATATATATATATATATATATAGTCAGAAGCCTCCATAATGATAAGGCTATCCACCTGGAGTTCATTAAGGTACAGGAAAAGGTTTAAGCATCATGAGTAACATGCAACAATGATGCATGAAGACAAGAACAGACCGTCAGACATGGGTGATGACCCTACCTTTAAGAATGGAGGCCTCAGGATGCATTCCATCTATGGTGGAGCACATACCTCAGCCTATGCCACAATGCTGCATAAAAGACTCACTAAAAGCGGAGCCTTGGATTCAGAAAGAATAATGGAGATTCTCTTAAAGTTCTGAAACAATGGTCCTTTCCCAAGGATCACAGGACTTAAAAGTCAGTGTACAGATGTTTTGTGGAATTTAAAACCTTTAAATACCACATGTCCTAGAATGTGCTGTGGAAGACCATACAGGAACATGGGACATTGACTGTTGCTGCCTTATCTACACACACACACAGAGTCTTCTGTATTAATATCATGAAGTCACAGTGCAAATGGGTCTCCATCAAGGGTCCACTCTGTCATCATTCCTGTTCATTATTTTGATGGACAGGAGTGTAAAGTGCTACACATTTGGAAGAATGTCCATTTTTGTGAACACAGATGTGGCATCATTGTTTACTTTCCTTTTGCTGTTGTTATCAGAATGCAGCCTCCAACACACTCATAGCAATTTGCTGCAAAATATAAAGATGGTGGCATGAAAATAGCACCTACAAACAGGATTGTGGTCTTTGTCTTGTACGCCGCACTGCTCTCCTCAGGTTGGGGCTGATGACAGCTGTCCTCAGATCAGGGATTAAGTAACTTGGCATCTTCTTCATGAGAAATGTTAAGGACAGTAAGACCATCAAAAGCAGATGACAGCAGTACCTGAATTCTTGAGGTTGCTGAAATTATCTGTGGCAATGAAACAAAAGCAGTATTCTCAGAACAAGCACTTGCTTACTGATAAACCAAAGCCCCTGTTGTTACCTATGATCATGACCTGTGTACAGTGACATGGAGGTTCCCTCAAAAAACTTACTGAAACACCAGAGACCTCCAAAACACAAGTCTGCTACAGCTTACACAGTCTCTACAGCAGCCATGACACACAGCAACAACAGTGTCTCACCCACCAAGCCCATAAGGCGTAACACTCAAAATACAAATTTTCTTGTCACTGGAGAGAATACTGAGGCACAAAGATGTCCCACTCACCAGGCTGGACAAGGACAAAGTTACAGTTAACTGCCTGTCCAGTGCCAGGATTTGTCAAATCATGTATGCACTCAGGTCTCTCAGCAACAAGTACCGTTATGACTATGTCATAGTTCATGTTGGTGTGAATGACCTGTGATGTGCCACACTAAGATTACATGAAGAGAGACATGGTTGAGCTCTCTGAGTATGTGCCCTAGGCAGGTACAGTAAACTCTCAGTTAACCAGCACCTATGGGAATTGGTAGATGCCGGATAACTGCAGTTTCTGGTTGCTTGAGAGTCAATATTAAACATAGGCCTGACTAATACTGTACCCTATACTATTTGTTTGGTTTGACTTGTTCTTAGGTTGGTGAGAGAGGGAATTTATTCCTATCTTCCTTTTTAAAACTCTAAAAACACAAGGTATGTTTCTGTGGGGGGAAACAGAAAGTGAAATTCATGAAAATTGTACTGTATTTCTTTGATTTTTGTTTTTTCTTCTTGCTTGAGAGTTCTGGTTGCTCGAGTTCCGGTTAACTGAGAGTTTACTGTATTGTCCCTAGCCTTAAGCAGCATACTACCCTAACTTAAAATGATGCCACAGTGCAAACAAAAAAAAAATGATTGATTTCATTATTTGGCTTAGTTTTTTTTGTGTTATTCCCAGGGGATCCAGTTCCTCTGCCTGGGAAGCCATGGTCGACAAACCTCACTGCTTTGCCATAGACAGTTTTGCAACTGGCACCTGTAGGCTTTCAGCTGCTGCCAAAGGCTCTTGCCTCCCCACAGTGCCTTTTTTAGGCAAAGTCTTGAAAACAACATTACCAACATGAAATTAACCAATCAGAACAAAATAAAGGTCATGCTGCTAAATGCTAGGAGCTTAAACCAAAAACTCCACTCCCTGGAAGCACTTCTATCACTAGAAGATGTAGATGTCTGTGCACTCACAGAAACCTGGTTTAAGGCCTCAGATAGTACCCCAGCCCTGCAAGACTACAACGCCTTCCACACCTTTAGACCGCAAAAGGAAATGTATGAAAACCAAAGGAGGTGGTGTACCAATCTATATTAGAGATAAATTCACCTCATATCTAGTTAGACTGGACAACTTCATGGAGTTACTACTCCATGTCGCAGTGTGTAAGACCCCCTTTCAAGTCCTACCCAATATAGATCCCCCTCCATGGGTCACAACACCCTTGAAGCCAACTTATCCAAACTGAAGATCATCCAAATTTTACAGAACACACTGGTTGTGGGGGTTTTAATTATCCCACCATCAAATGGGAAACCTACTCTAGCCCAAACTTGCTAATACAAAAGTTACTTGACTTTGTGAATTCAAATGCCCTGGAGTACATTGTCCATACCCAAACAAGAAGAAAGTACAGTTGGGAACACTTACCATAAATGTAGATGTTGGAGTGTATTCAACGTTGCAGTCATCACCTGTGGGTTAAACCTGCTGTGGTAGCCCTCGGCTTAAGCAATTCCTCAGAGGGGCGTCTAATATGAGGCCTCCTAGAAGACTTCCTACTTCACCCTGGGACCTGAATTATGTGTTAGAGAAACTAACCTTACCTCCATTCGAACCTGCCTCTTCAACAGAATTGAAATGCCTCTCATGGAAGATTGCCTTCTTACTAGCTATCACCTCAGGCAGAAGTGTCTCAGAACTTCAAGCTCTCATGGCTGTCGAGCCCTTCATAACTTTCCATGCAGACAGAGACTCCCTGAGGACTAAACCCTCCTTTATGCCCAAGGTGGTCTCTGATGTGACCCTTAACCAGACCATACACCTTTCCACATTCTTTCCCACCCCTCAAAACAAGGGGGAAAGAATTCTACACTCACTAGACATGCACAGACAACTCAGATACTATTTGGATGGCACTAAGCCATTCAGAAATGCTGACCAGCTTCTTGTAAGCTTTTCCCCAGGGCAGAGGGGAAGCCTATCTCCATTTTTGCTACAGACTACATGGGAAACCCATTCCTAAGTCGATCCATACCCACTCCACTAGGACAACCTCCACTTCCACTGCCTTCTTCAGAAGAGTACCTACCAGGGACATATTGGAAGCGGCCACCTGGACCTCTGTCCATACCTTTACAAAGCATTACCACCTACCTCTGTTTTCTAAGTCTAGGGCAGGGTTTGCCCCTGCAATTCTGCAGGGCCTCCTGACCCATACCTAGGACTCTACCTATCCTTACATCCTTTACCTCAGCTTTGGGAATCCTCCCACAGGTGATGACTGCAACAGTGAAACACAAAGAACATAGTACAGTTGTGTACACTTACCATAAATGTAGATGTTTGAATGTATTCACTGTTGCAGTTTTGGTTTTCCTCCCTCCATCCCCCCATTTCACATCTTCCCCTAGGGGGATACATGCTTCCCAAGCTGAATGTTAGCCACCAGGACCACGTCTCTCTTTTTCCTTGTGCTTCTGTTGGGTTAGAGCAAGAAAAATTGATGTAATAACATCGGTTGCCTTGCCTTATAGTACTGATGACCTGACATCAGACTAGGAGACAGCAGCTGGTGCACAAAAACATTGACTCTGGTATTCGGGCCAGCCGAGGGCTACCACAGCAGGGATAACCCACAGGTGATGACTGCAACAGTGAAACATGAACATCAAACATCCTAGATCTGGTCCTCACCAACATGTCCAACAGGTACACTGCTGCAACTGTTGGACCCTCATTAGTTAAAACTGACCACAAATCAGTTATCTTCAAACTGACACTAACACCAGAACTCACAAAGGGTGAAATCAGACTAAAAAACTTGAACAAGGCAAACTATACCCTCCTAGTTGAAGGTATAAATGCATTCCAAGCCCCACCCAAGCTGAAACTAACACTAAAGCCCTGTACAAACACTTGCATAAGTGTATAAACTTGGCTGTACCAGACAGAATCAAAGCCAGAGCTCCAAGTAAAATCAAGCTGCCATGGTGGACTTCCAGCATCAACAAACTCGACAATACATACAATAGGTTGCTGTCCAAGAAAACAAAGACAAGGACCCAACAATGGAAAATCACTCTCCTCAGCTTTACCAGGAAAGTAAGACAACTTTTCAAATTGTCCAAGAGCTCCTTTGAGAGAAATCTAGCAAGTACCACCAAGGATAACCATAAGGCCTTTTATAGCTATGTACATAACCTAAAGGGTAGGACCCAAGCATGTGCAGAACTGGTGGCCAACAGTATCACACACATGGTCTCCACAGAGACAGCGAACTTGTTAGTGAATAGGGTTTGAAAATTTCACTCCCTTACCCTCTCCTTACTTGCAACAAAACATCCCCCAGACTTCCCCCACCTTACATATCTGAAGAGCAGGTCCTCAAAGCCCTGTCCAAGGCAAAGCACATGGCCTCTATGGGACCACATAACATCCCAGGCTGTCTTCTAAACAGTCTAAAATATCAACTAGCATCACCACTTAGTACCCTTTTCAATCATAGCATAACCACAGGGTTTGCTCGTGTGGAATGGAAAACAGCTACAGATATTCCCCTCCACAAAGGAGGCCTAGCAACAGATGGGGAATTACAGACCCATAAGCCTGATCTGTAAGGCCATGGAATGCATCATTAAAGACATAAGTGACCTCCAAACCACATTCAGACATTACTGATAAAATTAGCAAACTGAATATAAACCTCTTTGTTACAAGATGGGTTGCCAAACAGCTCATAAACTGGACATACACTATTAAAGTGGGTGACTCCACATCAATCAGCAGACCTGTTACTAGCAGGGTGTCACATGGGTCAATGCTGGGCTCCCTACTGTTTGGTATATACTTCTCACAAGTTCATGTCAAAACTAAAGGACTGCGACTGACAAAGTTTGATGACTGCAAACTAGGTGCAATCATTGAATCCACAAATTATGTCAGTATACTCCCATTTACTGGTGAATTAGTCACAGTCTCAAACTGAATGCAAAGAAATGCATCATTCCATTTGGCACAAAGAATGTCCCTTCACACCATCAAATCAATAACAAAAAATGAAGTACCCATGAAGTGATAAGGGACCTGAGATCACAGGAAGACCACAACTTTAACTTCAACCACCACGTATACTACTGTAAGGAAAGCTTTCCATGCAGCTCACATGATTAATAAAGGCACTGCCTCGAGACCAAAAAAAGTTATAACCACCCTATACTCAGCACTTATCTGGCCCATAATTGAGTATAACTCCCCATTCAGTATGTACCATACTAAGCATCTAAGGCGAAGAGAGACACCTCAGGGGTTTCTAACAAAGAAAATCAAGGACATCTAATGTGCCTTACATGAACCAACTAAAACCCCTGTCACTATACTCTATCATATAGACTTCTTAGGGGAGACTTATGCTTGGTACAGAGCAACCGAAGACCCAAACCTAATGAACGTATGGCATATCCGTAAATCAAATGGGTATAGGGCTACCCATTTGAGGGACTTTATGGCCTGAGATTAAATAGGATATAATGGAGGGACAGATTTATCTCCCAGTGACTGCCACATCTTTGTTCAAGACGAATCTGGATGAGTGAATGGGGCAACATAAATTCTTACAGGGGATAGTGCTCACAACCTTCCTGTACATGGGCAGTCATCACTAAATGCAATCTGGGGTACTGACCAGTACCTCTACGATATTACATTGGGTTGAAACAGCTAGGTTTAAAATGACCTCTGGGTTGATAGCCTAGTAATTACCTATGATCCTATGAGACTATGGGTACAAGTAGACGAAATCCATTACTATCTTTCCCCATACAATCTCCCCTTTCAAAAAATTTCCCCCTTAATTCTTTGTCATTAATTTTCCCTACCAATTCCTCCACTGTGTATATACACACACACATATACATATATATATATATATATATATATATATATATATATATATATATATATATGTATATGCATTTGATCGGCCGGTGGATGGTCGATCGGGTTATTGTGGAAAGCAGTGCGGCAAAATCTCAAAAAAGCGATCGCACTTGTTGCGAATTGCAAAATATCGCCTACTTTTTCACCCATGGTAGTGCTTGTTTAGGTGGTAGACCGGTCGGAAATGTCGAATTTGGTGATTTTTTATGACATTCCGACTGTTTGGCTCGATTTGTGGATAAAAATCAGTGTACTACATGATCGAACAATGTGTGCTCAACTAAATGAATGTAAACCATATACAAACATACAGTGGATATAAAAACTTTACACACCCCTGTCAAAATGCCAGGTTTTTGTGATATAAAAATGAGAACACAATAAAACATTTCAAACTTTCCCACCTTTAATGTGACTTATAACCTGTACAATTCAATTGAATTGATACACTTTTTATATCCACTGTGTGTATGTATGTGTGTATATGTATGTATATATATATATATATATATATATGTATATATATATATATATATATATATATATATATATATATATATATATATATATATATATATATATATATATATATATATATATATAAATAAAACTGCGGTGGTGGTGCTGCGGTAGCATTGTCGCCTCACAATTAGATGTTGCCCGTTTGATTCTCAGTTAGAGCGTCTTCTGTGTGGCGACATGCGTGAGTGGGCGTTCCTTCGTTGAAGGTTGTGCGTTAGGCCCGGCAAGCCAGCACATAAAAATCTACTGCCAATCATTAGTGGACCGGAGTTTCGCTGTGGCGACCCCTAACTGGGAAAAGCCGAAAGACACAAAAAAAATATATATATGGTTCCACTTCTAAATATCAAAATTGCACCCCCCACACACCCCCTACATTAATATTCCAACTCCTAGACAGCACTACAGTGGAGTAAAGGGAAATCTCCCATTTAGCGCTATATGCAGAAGTGCTAAACAGGAGATTTTCCATACCCTATCTGTAGTGCCATCACACAGATGGCACATAGACACACACAGTATGCAGGGCACCTTGGTGCCCTGCAAAAACACAAACATTCTCCCACCTACACTTACTTTTTTCTTCCCCTTCAAACCTTTGATGTTTTAAAACTCTATGTTCTGGTCTCAATGATCTGAACTTCGATGTTTTAAACGTTTGAAGGTTTGAAGGGGAACTATATATATATATATATATATATATATATATATATATATATATATATATATATATATATATATATATATATATACATAAATATATATATATATATATATATATATATATATACATAAATATATATATATATATATATACATAAATATATATTTATATGTTTATATATATATATATATATATATATATATATATATATATATATATATATATGGGTTCACTATAGAATTCTGAAATCCTGAAATCCCGAATGACAGTATTTTGAAATTCTACAGCCGAAGCCTTTAAATATCGAAACCCCAAAACCGCAAAATTTAAAATCGAGAACCTACAGTGCAAATACACCACACACATACACACAATCTCCCCCACAATCAAACAAATAATCCAACACTAAAGACAAGCAGGGGTGTTGGCAGTATCATCTTAAGGGCAAGAAAGTCAGGTTAAACATACATTTACAAAGGAAAACAAACACACGTGAATGTAATCAAGCTGGTTAAAAATGGAAGAGGGGAACAACCCTCGCTTCCTCCTTTATTATAAAGCACATGGTCATGTGACCTCTCGACCTCCCCACACCAACGATGTTAGTGTAAGAGCACACATACGATCATTCACTCTCTTTTATTATGATCAGCCAACATCCCCACTTGCTCTTACACTGTATACAAATACATTTTAAGAACATATTTTTGGATAACGTTTCCTTCACATTCCAAATATGTAATACATGAACTTTTCAATCTTCGATTTCGTAGCAGGTTTAGTAAAGATATCTGCAACCATGTCCGTTGTCGGGAAATATTCAATGCTTATTTTGTCATCATTAAGTGCTGACCTAACAAGGGCGGCCGCAGTGGTGCAGCGGTTAGCGTTGCCGCCTCACAGCAAGAGGTTCTCCAGTTCAATTCTCGGCTGGGATGCCTTCTGTGCGGAGTCTGCATGTCCTCCCTGGGGTCGCGTGGGTTTCCTCTAGGTGCTCCAGTTTCCTCACACATGCCAAAGGCATGCAGTAGGCGGATTGGACACTCTAAATTGGCCCTAGGTGTGAGGGTGTGCCTTCTGTGGGAGGTTGGGTGCCGGGCTGGCAACTTAACACTGTAAAACTCCACTGCCAATCATGAGCGGACAGATGATCCACTGTGGCGACCCCTAACTGGGAAAAGCCTAAAGAAGAAATGCTGACCTAACAAAATTATACTTAATTTCAACATGTTTACATCTCTAACGGCTTACTGGATTCTTCGACAAAGCAATTGCTCCTTGATTGTCCTCGGATATTGTTACTGGCGCATACTTGCAGTCTCCATCCATTCCACTCACCAGCTGCACAAGGTACAAACTCTCCTGTGTTGTCGCTGCCAGTGCCATGTGCTCTGCCTCATGTGTAGATAAAGCTACCGTTTGTTGTTTCATTGATTTCCATGAAGTAATAGGCCTGTCTCTATTGAGGCTAAAGCAGTAACCTGTTGTACTACGTCTATCATTTTGATCTGTTGCTCAATCTGCATCACTGTATGCTACAAGCTGAAGTTTCCCTTCACTTTCCTTGTAACAGAGCTCTCTGTCCAATGTACCTTTTAAGTACCTTAACACATGTTTGGTTAGTGTTAAATGAGATTCACTCGGTTGTGACAAATATTGTGAAAGTTTACTTACAATCCAGCTAAGATCAGGTCTCGTGCTTGTCATAACATATATCAAACTACCTACAAGCTCATGATATTTTCTTGGATCTGTAGATTCACTGTCACATTCAAAGTTTTTTTGTTCAGAAGGGGTACTTCTTACTTTACAATTAGACATACCAAATTTCTCAAGAATTTTTGTGATGTACATCTTTTGGTTCATCTTTACTTCACCACTACTCTGGGTAAGGTTAATGCCTGGAAACGTCTTAGCTTTCCCAGATCTTTCATTTTAAATTTAGCTTTGAGCATTTCTTTTACATCGTTTAGTGATTCATTGTCACTAGCTGCTATAATGAGATCGGCAACCCATATAATTAGGACTGTTTTCTCATTTTCAGCCTGTCTAGTGTATACACAGTGGTCTGCGGGGTTTTGGATAAAACTATTTTCACAATGGATAAAACTATTTTCACAAAGATAATCGTGCAACATTTTGTTCCAGTTACGCCCTGATTGTTTCAATCCATACAATGACTTATTCAGTTTACAAACCAATTTTTCATCATTATTTGATTTCTTTTCAAAACCTTCAGGTTGCTCCATATACACCTCACAGTCAACAGGAGCATGTAAATAGGCTGTTTGTACATCCATCTGGTGCAATTCTAAATTGTACTGAGCTGCCATCTGTATTAGACTTCGTACAGATGTCATACTTGCAGTTGGTGCAAATGTTTCATTATAATCTATGCCAGCGACTTGACTGTAGCCTTTAGCTACATATCTGGCTTTGTAAGTCTCAGTATTATCTGCATTGTCTTTTACAGTGAAAACCCATCTACCCCCCACTGAATTTTTATCTTCTGGCAATGTGGTGAGTGTGAATGTGTTGTTTTCCTTTAAAGACTTAATTTCCTCCTTCATAGCTTTGACCCACTTCTCCGAATTAGACGAAGTCACGGCTTCTTTAAAGCTCTGCTGTGTGTTGCATATTAGTCTGTAACAATAATCAACATTAACTGTCACATAATCGTCGTTTTCAACTTTACACTCATAGTCCTTCAAGTATGCAGGTGGTTTTCTCTCTTTTTTAGAGTAGTGTGTATCCTGCCTTTCCTCATCTTGCCTTATGTTTGTGTCTCTGTCATACATTATAAATTCTGTGTGATTCACTTGTATTTGTTTTGTGATTTGACTGTCAGCTTTTGATTCTGACTTAACATGCATACTTCTTCTGGTATTAAAATCTTCATTCATCACTTCTGGGTCTGTCTGAATCTGGTATTCAGTTACATTCTCAGTAATGAACTTGACTAACCTGTGTTTAAGGACCCTTCCCGTGTCAGGATAATAGACCAGATATGACGGGCTGTTTTTATCATATCCTACAAAGATCCCCTTATCACATCTTGGGTCTAACTTCTTTTTATCTTGTCTGTATGTATAGCACACTGATCCAAATTCTCTCATCCTTGAAAGATCAGGTTTCTTTCCTGTTAGCATGAAGAATGGGGTTTGCCCCACACACCTGTTGTAACATCTGTTGCGAATAAAAGCAGCAGTCATTACTGCATAAGTCCACAACTCTTTAGGTAAGTCACTCTCTATCAACATACACCTTGCCATTTTGAACAGTGTTCTCCAGTTTCTCTCCGCTGTCCCATTCAGATGGGGTGAGTAAGGTGCTGATGTTTCATGTCTTATAGCATTTTTACTCAGTAGTGACTGAAAATCTTTTGATATGAACTCAGTGCCATTATCTGATCTGATACACTTTACCTTCCCATAAGGGGCTGAATCTGCAATTAACCTTTCAGTCGCCTTGACTGCATCACTCTTGGCTTTCAGAAAGTAGACAAATATTACACCTGAGTAATCATCAGTAAATGCTAAAGTGTACTTAAAGTCATCTTTTGCTACTGACTCAATTGGGCCTGCCAAATCAGTATGGACTAGTTCAAACACAGCTTTTGCTCTTGCATCAGGTTCTCTGTTTCTGCTCTGGACAAATTTCCCTTGCATACAGGTTTCACAATCTAGGTTAGGTCTCTCAACTTTACCTTTAATTTTCATTCCTTTTACCACTTTTTCTAATTTTGACATCTTCATAATTACAGCGACCAAGCATTTTATGCCATGCTTGAATGTCATAACAGCTCTGAGATGTATCATAATGTATCTCACTATCGTTTTCTTCATCATATGTGTCTAAATAATAGAGTCTATCACACTCAATTATGTCAAACCTGGCACCGTTTTTATGGATGAGTTGGTCCCGGCCTTGTTTAAAGTTGATCGAGGCCCCTTTGAACGTTGCTGCCTTAACAGAAAAAATGCTTTGTGGATACGTCAGGATATACAGCGCCCAAGTCATCATCACCTTTACTTTGCGCCCCTCTGTGTTTATCAGCCATACCTCTGCATTACCTCTTCTGTGAGACCCCACAGGTTCTAGTTGCATCAGCTAATTCCATAATGTGCTCCTCCGGTTGGAAAGTTGCATCAAAGTATTTAAATTTTTTCAGGTTGTTAATTATGTGTGACGTGGCACCAGTGCCCGCCATTAATCCCTTCTGTTTTAATTCACAAATCTGATGCTCATTTATTCTGAAGACAAATGTGTGATCATCCACGTCAGTAGCTTGTTTCACATCATCTTTCTTCTTTCACATCATCTTTCTTCTTTCGTCTACAGTTACACTGTCCCTGTAGCTAGAGTTTTCACACAAACTACACCACTGTCTCTGGCCTTTATATTCTCTCCGGTATTCTCGTGCCTTATGTCCCTTTTGGCCACAGCTATAGCATATAATCTCTGCTTTTACTCTTTCCCCAAGGCCACTCGCTTTCATCACATTATCATTACTTACGTTGGCATTACATTTCTCAGTATGTTCATAGCTTCTCAACCTTGTTTTGAACTCACCAAAGCTCAACTTATCATCTTGCGTGAAGTGGACTGCAAATGGTTTAAAAGTTTCAGGCAACCCTTTCAGAATCATTGCAATTAGTAATCCATCATTGAGCTTCTCCCCAGCATTTCTAAGTGCCGTAATGGCCATTTCGGCCCTAATAATATAGTCTGTGATACTTTCACTGGCGGCCTTCTGGAGGCTTGTTAATTCAGTGTATAGGCTAATTACACATGGCTTTCCTTTCCTAGCATAATGGTCTCTCAGGATCTGAAGTGCTTCTCTACTGTCATCTATGGCTTCTCTTATGATGCGGGACAAACTTTTCCTGTCTAAGAACTGTATTAGTTCTGCATATGCCTCCTCATTTTTCTCATTGTCGCCTTCCTCCTTCTGCACATTTCGCAAAATGGCATCTTTCAGCCCTAGCAACCCCAGGTGTCCCAGAAACTTTGTTTCCCACAACTCAGAATTCTTTTCATCTCCGTCAAAACACAGTCTATGCCATCGGCTTCCTATTTCCCTCCTGGGCCCATAACCTGTTGGCGGTATCAACTTAAGGGCAAGAAAGTCGGGTTAATCATACATTTACAGAATAATAATAAACACACTTGAAGGTAATCAATCTGGTTAAAAACGGAAGAGAGGAACAACCCTTGCTTCCTCCTTTATTATAAAGCACATGGTCATGTGACCTCTCTACCTCTCCACACCATCAGTGTAAGAGAACACATACGATCATTCACTCTCTTTTATTACTATCAGCCAACAAGGGGGGAAGCCACCCTATGACCCCCCAAGCCTCCCCTTACTTATATATACTAACTCAGAGCTCGCACAATCACACACACAAAGGTAACTCACACACACATTTCACAGACTCTTGCACACACACACACACATCACAGCCAAAACACACACTAACATACACTAAAGCCCCTAACCAACACACTCATTACGTACTTACCCACACTTACACCTATGCATTCACACACACACCCACACATATATATATATGTGTGTTCATGAGACTACAGATTCAAAAGTAAATAGCTATCGAAATTTCAGGTGGTCATCATTACACCTCCTAATAAGCCCCCCGACCTCTCAGCTTCTGTAAACAACTAAATATTTTACATTTCTTGCTGACCTTCTCTATTGGTTAGCAGCTTTAACTGATTTTGTTAACACATTTGTGGGTGCTTTTATTGTACTTTTCCTCCAACTGTAGTCTACTGTAAACACCGAGAATCTATTGCTTACTATTTTCTTCAATGTAACCCCAGGCTGAACCTGAAAATAGTCTTCTGGATCACAGTTGTACCCTAGTTTTTCTCTGCAGGGTCACTGAAAGAGTGAGGAATACACTGATCTGTGACAGCTTATGGGCAGAAAGACTAGTGTTTTGCATTATGAGGATCAGAGTGAAGTGGAAAAGATACAATATAAAGGTTGCTTTCTCCGTAGCTCCCAATGAAGTTGTTCTAGAGGCTCCAATGAAAAGAAAAAACCAAGGGATAGTCAAGGACACACGACGGGGATTACTTTTCTCACCTTTCATGGGAATGCTTGATGATCTCTCAGGATGAGCTGGAAACTTATGACTAGGGAAAACCAAGTTTGGTCCACACTGTTTAATCCAATCCTGCCACAGCCCACATTCAGAGACTTGGAAGAAAGGTGAGTGAGAGAGCAAGGAATACCAGTTTCATACAACAAAGCCTTAAAACGCTGACTACATAAAAAGGAGAAAACAGAAATGTGGGACACATCACTCCCCAAAGAGAAGTGCAAATGGATAGTTTCCACAGCAGATGACATAAGGAACTAAAAGAAATAGCAAGCACAACTTGAAAGTTCTCAGATATATATATCAACACCTGTGCAAGTTATCTTCAGTGAGTCAACATAAAGTCTGATATAACAGAAAATTAAATAAATCAATGGCATTATTTTACAGTGGACTAATATATTATCACTGTTTTATAAAATGTTAAAAACACAGTATATGACTTATGTTTGACACAGCCATGTTACAGAACAACCTATTCCAGGGTACACATTTATTGGGCTTTAAGCAAAGTATTGTTGGGATACCGGTCTTCATATTGTGCCCCACAATAGACACAGGCTGAAGTAGGTAATTTCTTCAAATATTCCGGCCTATTATGATTTGAATGCAATAAATTCAATTTAAGATACTGCTTCACAGGTAGCTCAGGTGGATGTAAATAATCCCGCTGCACTTGACCAAAAGAAAAAAAATAAGAGGGGGAGGTGAAATTTTCTCTTGGCCCTCTCCAAATTATCCTTGGTCACTAGAACTAAAATAAACCATATGCTTACAGGGACTTGCACAGCCAAAATAAAACTAGAGCACATATGCATATAACTCTGCAAATGGGTATGATCATTTTACTGCTACAGTAATCATATGGTTGGAAATGCACAAAATGAACACACACCTTCCACTGCTGCACAATGTGCACTTTGTGAGATAGCCATCAGTCAAAATGGCTATGCAACAATTAAGTGCTTAAGAGAGCAGAAATACTCTGCTCAGTAGAGTGGTTAGAGAAAGGGGAAATATTCCGAAATACTCACATCATCTGGTTACTATGCAAAGTGTTAGGTCTACCATTAACAGCATAAAGAAAGCTAATCTACATTTACAAGAGTTTGTTGCCACCACATCTAACCCTTAAATAAGCAAAAAAAGAAGGGCAAAGAAGAACACGACTCCTGAACTTTAATCTTGTTCGGTTACAAAAGGGAAGAGAATCTCCAGTGTTTTGGTTCCTGGCTGAAAGCATACTGTTTGTGAAAAGGTTGGGCCGCTGAGCCGTACTGGATTAGTTTAAAAAAAATGGGACACCGTGTAACAGCATAACAGTTGTAAAAAGATGCTGCTACAACCAAAGTTGTTTATCTTTTACTGCAGTTCTGCAGGAGATAAAAGAAACAGAGGAACTGGAAGTTAATTGGCTATTCAGCAAAGCTCATGACCAGAGCCTTTTTTTGTGGTACCGATTTGCCAAGATTTTGGCCTAAAAATGGATCAGAGTGAGAACGCTTGGCTGTATAATTTTAGAAAACACAAAGAAAGCCAGGAAAACACAAAGAAAGCCAGTGCTAAGGAGGAAGCAAAGACAATAGTACTTTAGGTATGAAAACATGAACAACCTCACAAAACCTCAGTCTAACTGCTGAATGCAGTACATTTTGTATGGTTTTCATTAACAGTTTGTGGTACTTAAAAACTAGTTTACAAAACAGTTCCACAGCCTAACAGACTGCTCCTTGTGAGAGCTCAACAGCTAGAATGGAGTTGCCTGCCTACTCCTTCAACCAATTATCATCTTAGAGTTAAACAGCAAAATAAAGACTTTTTCAGTAATCCTGACATACACCTAAAACAAAGGTTTCTTATATGAGGTCTTAACCTGGTTAAAAAAATTCTCCTTTCTATAAATAAATAATTAATGTCCATATTTTAAAATGTCACACAAATGATGTGACATACATGACAGACTGCCCAACTGGAGGCTATCCTTAAGGCACACTTAAAATGTAGTACTACACCATCACTTATTGCAACAGGTAGCCAAAATGTCAGGAATTCTGATACCAGCTAATAAGAAACATGTTAAAATGAAAGGCTTTCTTTGAAAACTCGAAGCAAGTCACACTTCTTCCCTAGAGACAGTGAACTATTTACAGGGCAATCACATAAAAAAATGTGAGTTACATTCTGCCATGGAATAATCTAATTTAAATCTGCACCTTCAGAAAATAAATTACTGATTTATGAATATCTGGTCACATACAGCAGAAAGAAATAAGGAATGCCATACCTGAAATAAGAAACTCGTGTGTGTGTGTGTGTGTGTGTGTGTGTGTGTGTGTGCGTACCATCTTCTTGGTATGCAATAACTGAGGAAGATGATAATTCTAATAAAGGCTCAGCCACAAAGACAGTGGTGGCAGCATTTCTGTATTTCTACATATTCCATATCTCACTTGCTTTATCTATACTGAATATTATATAAACACTTACCTTAGACTTCCCCTGCCCATTGCAGTCTCCTAGCCTCAAAAATCAAAACTGAATAATATTTTTTTCTCCCTCCTAAGGGTACGATGTAAGAGAATGAGCACTTCAGGCTCTCTCAAATCATAGGTATTCTTTTTTCAAAAAGGTTTGTCAAACGTAAAACACTGAAGCAGTCTGTTGGATTATGAATATAACAAACAAGTTTAGACAGTAGAAATAACTGAAGAATGAACCTCTTTCTTCCATTTTATGTCACTGAAGTCATAGAAAATACTGCAAACCCTAGAAAACTGCCCAACTTTGTTATATAGGTTTCCTAGTGACCTTAGAAACAAACTTTAGGATGATAATGGGAACAGCTACCATTTAACTCAAAACAGCCCACTGAACAGCGTCCTTGACCCCAACTCCATGAATGCAATAATCCCCAAATTTATTGACATTTGTTTACCAGGAAAGTCTGATGGACTAAGGGCCCTTTTTCAGAGGAGGCCCGGGGAGAAAAGCTCCAAGTTAACAAATTTAATGCAATCAATATTTACAGCAACACATTTTACAACACATTTACAGTATATACATAGCATAGTAGTCAGTATAATAAAATTTGCATTGATATTTACAAATCTATTTACAAACGCCAATATACAGCATTGTATTGAGAATTTATAGACAGAAGGGTGGTGTATAAGACAGGCAGGGGTAATTTAAGAAATACATTAGAGCGAAGTATTAGAGGGGCTAAGCAAGTTAGGTGTCAACAGAGAGGTAGCGATGGAAAGGAAATTTGATTGTGCCAAATTAGAAGCAGGTATAGTAATTTAAGTACTACAATAAAGTGAAGTATTAGAAGGAAATAAGAAAGTTAAGAGATTTAGTGTTTTAAATGGAAGTATATGAAGGTGATGAAGGATGTTAGGTGAAGCTATGACCCAGATGAGGAGGCAGAGAGGAAATCTTCTAGCAATGGATTGAAAAGATGAGACTGAGACAGATCTGGCTGCTATAGGAATTTTATTCAAAGTTTTAGCTACATTATTGGAATAGAAAAGGACTTCAGCAGTTCTTTGTGGTTTGTAGATGGTTGGCAGTTATTTTATCACTTGACCAGAAAGGAAGGAAGGAACTGGAGTGTGAGTCTAATTGCTAGACGGCCAAATGGGGCATAGACTACTTTGCAGGTTAAGACGAACAGAGTATAAATTAAGTGTGAGGAAGCTCGAGACAGTTAAGTACTTTTAGTGGTGAGTCTATAAGGTTTTTTGCAAGCAAATCTGGCAGTTTTATTGTAGTACTGTTCAAGTTTAGAACTAAGTGAAGCTTGTAAGTCGGCCATGACAGAGGCTCCATATAGCACAGTACGTAACAGGTAAAAAGTAGCTATAGTTACCTTGGCAGAGTCTGTAAGGAATTTCTTTACTCTATGAAGGGCAACTAGTTTTGACAGGTTTTCTTGATACTGTTATGGCTATGTAAATCAGATTTATGATGGTCATCGATTGTCCTACCAAGTGGTTTTGTGGCTATGTAAATCAGATTTATGATGGTCATCGATTGTCCTACCAAGTGGTTTTGTATGTGAAGTAACTTCAACCATGGTATTACTTAAGAAATAAATGTTAAAAGCTTTTTTTTTCATGGAAAAGGGATTTTGGAAAAAAAAGAAGTAATTCATTTTTTTCAATTAACTTGTAGACAATTTTCAGAGTTACAGGCTTCTTAAGTAATTCTCTGAAGATGAAGACGGTTATATGAAGTGCTTATTAGGGCAGAATGTCAGCATACTGGAGGAGGAAAACTTGCTGAGAGGATTTATGTAGATTGTTATTGAACATATTGAAGAGAAGAACACCAGGAATGGAGCCCTGTGGTACAACAGTATTGACAGGAAAGAAGGGAGAAAAAAAGGAGAGTCATTTAAGAGACTGATGTCTACACAGGTTAAGTAGCTGTTAAACCATAGTAGTGTGGATTGTGATAGCCCTAACGAAGAAAGGTGACAATGGAGTTTTGGTGAGACACTAGATCAAAAGCTTCAGAGAGATGAAGGAATACAGAGGAAATTAAGTGGCCTCTGTTTCTGGCTTTGTTAAAGGTATATGTGAAGGTTAATAAGGCTGTGGCAATGTTATGGATGGGTCTAAAACTATGCTATGTCTGGGTTAGAAGCTTTTTTTGAATGTGTTCAACTAGTTGTTTGTGAATGCAGTTTTGACAAAGGACATAATGTGGCAATTGGTCTGAAATTGGTTATATCAAAAGGGGTTCCTCCTTCATGAAGAGGGATGATTTTTTTCGAAAGAGAAGGAATGAACGATTCCTTGACAGATCTATTAATTAGTATAGACACAGAGTAGGTAATGAAACTGGCAGCTATCTTGAGGTATTTAACTGAGAGAGTATGCCGAAGGAGAACAGGGTTTCAGTTTAAGGAGTAGTGATTTGATGTAGGAGGTCTGGATGGGTTTTAGGGTGAAAGAGGGGGGTGTTTGCAACCTGAGGAGAGGGAATGTCAGGGCAATTTATAGAAAGAGAGAATATGTTTACATTTGTTTCTTTCACTGTGCAACTGCAGTAAATCAACTACACTTTTCACCTCATGAGAGAGTGTTTCCCTTTTCCACGCAGTTGAATGACTGAATTCTAGGCAACGAGTGAGAGGCTACAGGGAAGAATCTTTCAACAATTTATAGGGAATCTGCTAAAAGAAATTCAGATAGTAGCCATTTGAAATATGACGACCACACGAGTGAGTCCCATAATGCTGAGACTGAATGGCCAAAAAAAAAAATGGACTTGCATATACCAAGTCCAGTCCAAGATGGCAATTCCTCATAATATTCTCTTTTCAAATAGTTATGACAGTCTCAGAGAGTCTCATAGAATCAGTCTCATATATGAGGAGGGGGTATAGGGGGTTTGGCCCTTGGCAAAAAAATAAGTTTAAAGGTGAAGAGCAAAGTTCCCAATTTGTTCTTCTCCTGCAGTTTCTGGATTTTTTTTTTTTTGGCATCTCAGCACTTGGTGTTACAAGTGCAGACATTTAAATAGGGAGCCAATTTGGACTCTAAGGCAGCCTAGTTCTCCAAAAGAAGCTGCCAACACAGTCCTCCATTACGAGGCACGCACATTTTTTATAAAATCCTTTATGCAACTCCTGAACTAATTTGGGCTTAAAACTGTA
Organism: Protopterus annectens; assembly: GCF_019279795.1. Taxonomy (NCBI): domain Eukaryota; kingdom Metazoa; phylum Chordata; order Ceratodontiformes; family Protopteridae; genus Protopterus; species Protopterus annectens. Next base: position 995,840,354 of record NC_056744.1, read on the forward strand.
CCTGTACCTTTCCTTTCTGAAGTCTGTGTTTCACTGGTTATGCATGCTTCCACATGGAAGAGAATGACGGGCTTAGATCACCTGACTGCAGTTTTCCTGTTCCATCATCGTCATTAACTGGCAAGATACCAAACAGAAGGACCAAGCTACTTGATACTGCAAGTCTGAAAATGCCACTTTTTTAATTTTGAAAAAAAGTTATTCGAGAAAAAAATACTGTATTAACCTCATTTGTATCTCAGAACCATTTCAAATGTTCAACAGGGAAAACAGGCAAAAAAAAATGGATCCCTAGTGTACAGTACTTGTTTTATGTAACTCACTGGACAATTCTCCACTCAGATTCACTGTTTTATACTATACATTCACTAAAAACAATTTCCAAGATTTAATTTCAGTAAACTATCTATAAAGTTATCATGTCAAATGGTATCAAAGGTTTTTACAAGCTCCACCTATGCAGTATGAAATTAAGATCCAGGGTACTAAAATATTTTAGTCCCTTTTGTATTGTATGCTGGGCAAGCTTATGTTTTACCCATCTGGCAAAGTATCAACAAACATTACAGTACTTCATGTGGGAAGACAAGGCAAGGGTAAAATGAGAGCACTTACAGCTCCCAGCTGAGCGAGAAGGGTTACCTCTACCTGCTTTTAAAGAATATTACCACGTTACACAGCTAAGACATAAAGTTGCTACAAAATGATGCATAAATTGTGTAATGAAAATCAATGATAAGCAAGTGGAAAAGGCATTCCAGCATACCTTTCAAGTGTCCCTGACTTTCATGGATGTCCCTGATTGGTAAAGAAATTCTAACTCTGCCCGTCTTAATCCCTCCTAAACTGATGACTTTTGGAGAAGAGTTGGCGAATTACACTTAATGACAATAATTAGTTATAGGTTCATAGGTTGGTACTGGGCTATCTGCCCGAAGGCATATATTAGTCCAGCCACATTGTGCGGTATTCACCGCCCCTTTAGTAGTTCCCTAGACCCTTGTACTAGCAGCTAGTACCCTTGGCCCCTATCTAGTAGTGCTGTTGGTGTGATCCCCGGTATGAACTTTCTGTTACCCATCCACTCATCAAGGTTCCTCATGAAGAGTGATAGTGAGGGGCTCTGTCTTATGTAGATCGGGACCCTGTTCCATAGTAAGGGAAGTTCTGCGAAGGTAATCTATCCCTCCAGCATGTTCTATTCATTGTTGTGTTGAGGTGTCTATCCCTAGAGCGTGTAGCTCGAGTAGATTTGGTTTTGCTAAGATGGAGCATGTTCAACAATTCTGGGCTGGACATGTCTCTGTATGTTAGACAGAGATCGCCTCTGAGAAAGCAGTATGAAACAGAGAACAGTCTTAGCTTTTTCAATCGTGCTGCATAGGGCAACTGTTTGAGGCCAGTAATCCTCTTGGTTAGGTACCTCTGTGGTCTCTCCAGCTGCTGCAGATGTCTAGCCAGGTACATTCCAATTGGTGCATTGTACTCAATAATGGGTCTGATGAGGGAAGAGTAGAGGGGCACCATTACATCCTTAGATCTTGATGCGAACCCTTTCGTGATCAGATGGGTCACATAGAAGGATTTTCTAACCACTTCGGCAACATGGTTATCAAAGGAAAGCCGACTATCTACTTGGGTCCCTAGATCCCTTATTTCTTCTTCAGATTTCAGGGGATTACCTCCTATGCTGTAGTTTGGTCCCACGGTGGTGGTGGTGCTGCGGCAGCTTTGTCATCTCACAGTAAGATGCTGTCTGGTTCGATTCTCAGCGTCTTCTGCGTGGAGACATGCGTGAATGGGCGTACCTTCATTGAAGGTTGTGCGTCAGGGCTGGTAACTCGGCATGTAAAAATCAACTACCAATCATTAGCGGACCGGAGTTCCGCTAAGTGACCCCTAACCGGGAAAAGCCAAAAGACACAACAACAACAACAACCTCCTATGTTGTAGTTTGTGGGTACTCTGTTTTTTCCAAAGGGGATTACTACGCATTTTTTTGCATTTAGCTTGAGACCATGGCTTTGACACCATGCATCAGTCTCATTTAGGCTCTTCTGGAGGATCTCCATGTCGGCCGGAGACTCTACTATAGCACCCAGTTTGCAGTCGTCCGCAAACTTAGTCAGCCACAGCCCTTCTGTGCTTGCCTGTACTTCTGAGAAGTATATGCCAAACAGGAGGGGCCCCAGGACAGAGCCCTGAGGCATACCACTCATTACTGGTTACAGACTTTTTACTTCAGAAAGCATATATTAATTCATACTCTCTTATTCTATCAATATTTCAAATTAACAGAACTAAAATTTTGAAAGAATTCTTGACTGTCTCCGATTTCTGGATTTGTCCCAGACTGATTTGTCAGCTTTGCTTTCTGTTGAAGTAAGCAAGGTTTTGGTAGAAAATGGAATGTGAGGAGGAAAAGCCAAAAGCACAGGGATATACTGGAAAAAAAGTTAAATCAAATACTAAGTAGTAGAAACCTTAAAAATACAGAAGGGAAATATTGCCAATAGGATGTGAAATAGGAAATGAAGTGACAACAAAAATAAAGAGTAGCAATTCTGTAAAAAAATTAAGCAAGATAGAAATTGGGATCAGTTTAAGTACAGGAGGAGGTTGAAAAGACTAGCAGGAAGTTAAGCAGACATTTAATTGTCCACAATTGAACACCTCCTTTAAAGGGAGTTAATTATAGCTGTTAAGGAACAGGGAAAGACAGGCCTGTCAATTGTATGTTAGACCAAAGCTGGTAAATATATAATACAAAACAAAAGTGGAGTAAAAAGAGAAATTATTCAGGCTTAAATGGTGCTAGGAGAAATAAATTGGGAATAGGGCTTACTAAACAGGCTGGACTGGTCTAACAGACTACAGAAGGATTTGATGGATGAGCAATGGAGACATGCATTTAACCCATAGATGGGAACAAATGTAGGAGGATTCAGGATCTTTTGGTTGAACTGCTTGCACAAGTACTTCTATACCCCAGTTAGTCTGCAAAGGATGTTTAACCAAATGGATGGGAGGTGTTGGATACATGATCAAAGGGAAGTAGTATGTGGTAGGGGAAAAATGGCAATTATCAGGGAGGTTATGCTTTTTGAGTGGGACATATATAGAAAAGCCAGCATATGTTAAAGATTTAAACTTCTTTAGTTATGAAGAAGATGGAAAACAAAAGTAAAAACAAAAATAAAAGGACTGAAAGTTATTACGGAGGTCATTAAAAGGACTGAATTGAAGGAAGCAAGCCATAAGGAAAAACAAGCACATGATCAGTAGGGTCCAGGGTCCAAGTGCACCGTTTACCAAGAAGTGCAGTACTTGGTCAGAGAAGGGAAGGGGCTACTATGGAAGGATATGGGGATTATACAAATAATGTAGATGAAGCCTGCATATATAATTTGATGGTTTAGAACTTAATTGACATAATATCAGTATGGAAAGATAAAAAAGATTGGATAAAATAAATGTTCATACAATCGGAATTTATATACTTACTAACAAGTTAGTGAAAGCTAAATGCAAGCAATGATTGACATGAGTATGAGTAAAGAGACTTGTAGGCTGGAGAATAAAATATTTGAAATTTATTCCAAAACACAAAGTTAGGTAACTGCTTTCAAGGCAATCCTCATCATCAGACCTTAATACACAAATAAATTAGCACACAAGGTTTAAATAAAACCAACAACCAATAAAAATTCTTTAAAAATCAGTGAAGCAACCCTCATTTTTTCAAGAGAGGTTTTAAGGACACAGCACTGTTAAGGCCAGGTGATAAGGTGGATAGTGGACTTTAAGGCATACTTAATTCAGCATATTCAGTTTCATTGATAATGTCACCTTCTCTAAAACTCACATTCATTCTCTGCAAAACCAAAAATTTAAAACAAAAACATGATTCGCTAGTGCATTAGTAAGCTTGCTGTTGCTAATATCATTAAGATGTTCTATTACCCTTTCCTTTAAAGTTCTATTGGTTTTACCAATGTAGAATGCACTACAGAGATTACACTTAGCAAAATACACAATGTTTTTAGTAGAACAATCTGCATAAAATAAGAACTTTACAGGCTTCTGATGCACAGGGTGTAAAATCATGCAAGTAGACCAAATACTATTACAAATTCTGCAATTTCTACAATAAAAAGTCCCTCTACGCTGAGAGACAAACCTGTCACATATTTTCTTCTGTTTGTAACAAAGTTTCTTTTTCAAATTCTTGCCATTTTTGAAACTAAAACTGGGTATAGAACCAACAACATGACTTGATTTCAGGGTCAGTAAGGAGAATGGGCCAGTTCTTTTTAATGATGTCACATGTCTTGTTGACATCATTAGAAAAAGTAAGACATAGCCTATTCACAGATGTTGAGGAGATCTGCCTTTCTGGGAGTGCATTCACTAGATGCTCATCTGAATAGTAGGGTTTGGTTTTGTAACCTTCATATGAATCTACTTCCACTATCGCTCTGTCAATATCAGACTTCTTATATTCTCTCTCAACAAACTCTGTAGTGAGACGACTCATGGCTTCCATTAATTCTTCCCTGTCTGTATGTAATCTCTTGCAGCGTAAGACTTGGTTCTTAACTATATTCTTAGTAATGTGTCTAGGATGCATACTGGAGCGGTGAAGAATGTTGTTCTTCCTACAATCCTTCCTATGTATTCTGGTCGAGATATTACCAAACATATTTTTACTCACAGTTACATCCAGAAAGCTGATTTCACCTTTGGAGTGACTAAAGGAGAAGGATAGGTACCCAGTTGTGTTATCAAGGAACCTAACATATGTATCTAATGGTGTCTCATCACCACGCCAAGCAAAGAAGATATCATCCACAAAATGTTTATAAAACATAATGTGCTGCTTGTACATGTCAGAGATAAAAAAACATTTCTTTCTCCCATTGGGCCAAAACAATATTGGCATATGTGTTGGCAAATGCCGTGCCCATAGCAACTCCCACTTTCTGAAGAAAAAATTCTTTCAAACAAAAAAGAATTATTCTCCAGAATCAAGTCTAGAAGGGCACATATCATATTGGTTTTGGTATTGCTGAAGTTGCTCTCCTTGGTAAGAAACTGCCTGACATTCTCAGTCCCTTCATCATTGGGGATAACCGTGAACAAAGAGTTCACGTCCAATGTAACAAAGATAACATCAGTTAAACCTACAGCTTGTTGAGTTTCAGCCCAGTCATAAAGATGTTCTAAGAACTGTTTGCTGTCACAGAGGACAGTAATTACCTTATTCAACACAAATCTTAGCTGTTTTTGTACATATATAGACATTGGCTCTGTGAGCCAACCTCTTCCTGATACAATAGGTCGAAATGGGGGATTTTGTGGATCTTTATGCACTTTTGGAAGACCATAATTTGTTGGTAGAGTTTAATGTTCTAAACTAAAATAGTTGAAAAGATTGTACTCTATTTGGTTAGTCATGAGCAAATCATATAAATAGAAATTCAGTCTGTTGATAATACCATTAACCTGAAATTTCTGTAAGATGGTGTATACTTTTTCATCATGAAGCATGCTAAACATCCTATAGCAGAATTTGTAATAGTATTTGGTCTACTTGCATGATTTTACACCCTGTGCATCAGAAGCCTGTAGAGTTTTTATTTTATGCAGATTGGTCTACTAAAAACATTGTGTATTTTGCTAAGTGTAATCTCTGCAGTGCATTCTACATTGGTAAAACCAATAGAACTTTAAAGGAAAGGGTAATGGAACATCTTAATGATATTAGGAACAGCAAGCTTACTAATGCACTAGCCAAGCATGTTTTAGATTGTGGAGACAAGCACAATTTAAAATTTTTGGTTTTGCAGAGAATGAATGTGAGTTTTAGATAAGGTGACATTAACAATGAAACTGAATATGCTGAATTAAGGTGGACAGTGGACTTTAAGGCATACTTATCACCTGGCCTTAACAGTGCTGTGTCCTTAAAACCTCTCTTGAAAAAAAGAGGTTGCTTCACTGATTTTTAAAGAATTTTTATTGGTTGTTGGTTTTATTTAAACCTTGTGTGCCAATTTACTTGTGTATTAAGGTCTGATGAAGAAGATTGCCTCAAAAGCGCTTACCTAACTTTGTGTTTTGGAATAAATAAGTATTTTATTCTTCAGCCTACAAGTCTCTTTACTCATACTTGTATTTATATTTTTGGGTTCTTGGTTCCACCATCTCTCTACTTCCTACAATGATTGACATGAGGCTACGCTCCTAGTATGGTATAAACATATAATTATATAACTGTGTCAGCAATCTGTGCTGAAATAAGTGCCTCATGCATTGGGATTGCACAGGGTGTAAAAATGAGAATGCAAGAAAGCTGACAGTATGTTTGGCATAGCTAATTTGAACAGTTCTAAACATTCTGTGCTCTTTAGACCACAAAGTGTCTGGGAGATACTGAGTAAAAATGTACACATTTGATTACACTAAGTATGCCTAGCAAGACCCTTGTCTTTAAGGCTGCTAAGAGTAACTTATTTTAACATGACATTGTGATTCAAGTTAATGGAAGATGGCTAAGCAAAGGTATGTCACAACAGTTGCCATGTTAGTCAAAATCAAGTCCAGCTTCACTGTTAAGTCTAGGAAATTGGTGTGTGTGTGTGTGTGTGTGTGTGTGTGTGTGTGTGTGTGTGTGTGTGTGTGTGTGTGTTGTGCCCTGTGCATATATTTCATAATAAAGTTATCAGAAATAAACTTCATATCTGTTAGAAACTGCTCATCTTCAACAGGGGGGGCAACTAAATGACAGCACCCAAGCAAATATCTGACATCACAGTTAACCAACTGCCACATACAGGGTTTGAGAGGTGCTCATCAATGGAGAAGACAGCAAGAAAAGGTGCAACCCCCCTCCCTCCTCTGTTGTGGTTTGTAATATAAATAAGCACTATGCTCATTCATGTTTCCATGGCAGTAACCAAATCACTAAGTCAGTAAGGTGAACAGCAGAAGTAGTTCTGAAATAATTACACCACTGAAAGTCTCCAACAGACAGGATATCCTATCCCAAATACATTTAAGTTTTAATAAATGTAAAGCCTTTTAATCAAAAATTAAACTTTTCCTCACAAAAAGTTTACACAATCACAAACTTGACAGTTCCTCTTCAAACTAACATGACAATCCATATCACTGTTTCTCATCACTATCAAGATAGTCCAACAGAAAAAAAAAAACAAGTTCTCCACATAAATTTCAATAAAAATAAGAAGGCTTTCCCCATCAGGGACTTACTGGGCAGCTTTTGAAGGATTGATAGTCAGAAAAATGGGGCCTGCAGAAGAAAAGAACACCATGGAGGCAAAAAAACCTCTGAAGTGGTTTGGCACTCCAACTGCCTTTTATATAGTGTCTTATTCTCTCCTGGCAGTTAGCGCACCTGGAGGGTGCCCAAAGCTCTGGGAAGCTGTCTGGTGCATGTTGTAAGACCCATACAGCTTAGACTACTGAAACGGTGATGCATGTATTGAACATCGGTATTTCTTGATCTTTACAATGCAGAAAAAAATTGACTCAGCTAAATCTTTCATACAGACCTACTACCTAGCATAAGCTATCATTTTGTATGCAGCACATCCCCATTAATCTTCTTACTTACTGATGGCAATCCCTAATCAGTTGTTATTCACATACAAAGTTTCTTACAGACAAATATGCATGATCTATGCTACAAGTACATTTATTTTATATAGTACTATAAAGTATATTACGCCTGTGCTATGCTCTGAATGGAGTAAGCAGAACATCTCTTCAAGATTTCCTTGTTTATACTTTTGAACAAGTTAATCCTAAGTGGTCCTTATCTTTTTAACATAACTTTCATCATGCTTGGCCTCACATTATTTCTCCTTGCCTTTCTCCCTCTCTCATTACATTTGACATCCTGCACTCTAGCTGCCAAGTTTCCAGTGGTCTCAAATTCTCCACTGAAATACCACCTCTATTGAGCAAGACTGAAAAGAAGATAATATTTCACTCAGTGAAGCTGTAAACCAGATTAGGGAGGGGGAACAGCAGGGCAAAGCATTTTCTTACAACCTACATCATAAAGCAATTCTTTGCATGATAACAGAAAAAGTAGCAGGTAATAAAACTGCAGCATCTATAAAAATATAATAGAACAGATTAGGCAACTCTAACAAAGCAATTAAATAAAACTGGCTCACATAGTGTGGGGCTGCAGCCTTCTCTCAGTTATGTAAAGGTTACTTGGATCACATACTGCTATGTTTAATTTTACTTTTTAAAACTTTAGTATTAGGAGGAAAAAGTAATGTATAAAACTGTATGAGTATCCTGATCACAATGACTCCTCTTCAGGCATGACACAGCCATACCACAATACAAATGTACACATTAAACAGTCAGCTAAACCAGAAAAGTATCCCAAACAGCATGCAATCCATATTCCCAAACATAAAATGCAGTCTATTTGTTTCACAATGGACCTTCAGAAAATTACCATTTTGTTTGCTAAAAGCACCGGTAATGAAGCAATGGTCAAGACAAGGGGAGACTAACCAGTGCAACTTCAACGGCAGCTTCTAGGCAGAGAGGGGAGAGTAAGGAATCAGTGAAAAATAACTCAATGTTATCCACTTTAGAAGCAATCGGATAAACCAAGGGACAAAATATATGTTAGAATGAATACACTAAGGCAGACAAAGAAGAAAAAAAGCTAAGGGCATTAATCACCCCACTTGATTCACTTTTCAAATATAGCCTCAAAAACAGCCAACTTACCAGGAAAATGGAGAACAGCAACCATTATTGCCACTCACAAGGGTGGACTATAAACCAACCCCTGGAAACTATAGACCCATTAGTCTGACTAGTCTAATATGCAAAGTCATGGAACGAATTACCCCTGAAATGATCAGACACTAGCAACCTACCGACATTGCATCCATCCCAGTTTGATTTTGTCAAGGTAAGATCATGCCTGCTAAACCTGGTAAACTTTTTTTGAAGGTAACCAAGGAAATAGATGAGGGGAAAACAGTGCATACAGCCTACTTAGATCAGATCTGGCTAAGGCATTTGATACAATGCAAACTATACATAAATCTACACATAACTCGCTGGATTGCCAGCTGGCTCACAGATAGGTCCCAAGAAGTCAGGATTAGTGAGACCATGTTCACCAAGAGGCAGGTTATCAGAAGAGTACCACAAGGCTCCCAGCTAGGCCCACTCCTGCTTGTCATCTACTTCTCACAGGTCAAGGCTAATGACAAGGGCCTCTGGCTCACCAAGCTCACAGACTACTGCACATTGGGAGGCACCATACATTACGTGATACCAACACACTGCTAGAGGGTATAATGCAAACAAATGATTGGTGCCAAATCCATGGATTAAAAAGAGCATTACAGTGTCTTTTGGGAAAATGTCCACAGTGGCAAATTACTTCACTGATAAGACACCCCTAACACTTGACCTGACAGAGATCTAGGAACATATGTTCATAGGAGGTTACTAGGCTAATGGCCTTAAGGCCTTTACAAGCCTAGCCATGTAAAAACCCATGTATCCTAATTGACCATAGTTAGATGGTCAATGTTTGCAGAGTGATTCTATGATCAGCCCTATCTGCCCCTGCCCATGAGGGACATAGGTGCCACCCCGGGGTGAATTTACATTTACCAATCGAATTGTCAAAGATGTACTTAAATAGGGTCATTGAGGAGGTCTGCTTCACATGAACTGGTTGCTTATTCCAGAGGAGTGGGAGTGGAAGTATCTATCTCTCCCACATGGTCTGTTAATATCACAGGCTTAGGTTGAGATCCCTGGAGCTAGTGACTTGTCCCATTTGATCTGTGGATGTGCAGCATTTCCATTTGGGCAGGGTCAGAGACTGCTCTGCAGGCCAGGCACAGTTCACCTGCTCAGCAGACTGTTATGGTATGGAGTACAGGCACAGTTCACCTGCTCAGCACACTGTGACAGGGCTTTCAGTCCTTCCATGTAGGTCATATTTTGAAGGCTCTGAATTCCCTTGGTTAGAAACCTCTTTGGTCTCTCCAGCTGCTGCAGGTGTCTGATGAAGTACATAGAGAAGGGAGCATTGTGTTCAATTAGTGATCTGATAAGGGTCGAGTACAGCGGAGTTATGACCTCTTTGGTCTTGGATGCGATGCCCTTATTTATGAGATGTGCAATGTAGAAGGCTTTCCTTACAACTATGGACACACGTTGATCAAGGTTTACATTGCCATCAACCTGTGTTCCCAAGTCTCACACCACTAGGTTTGAGCTTAGAGGGGTGCTACCTATATCATAATTAGCAGGGGTTACTTCTTTGCCAAAGAGGATAATGAGGCATTTTTATGAGTTTAGATTTAGTCTGTGGCTTTGGCACCAGTCATTTGTCTGTGTCAGTCCCTTTTGTAATATGCTGATATTGTTGGGGGACTCTATGATTGCACCCAGTTTAGAGTCATCTGCAAACTTGGTAAGCCACAGGCCATCTACTTTTGCCTAGACTTCAGAGAAATAGATTCCAAACAGTAGAGGGCCCAGTACAGATCCTTGTGGTACACCACCGGTAACTGGTCTACTGGTGGAAGTGGACTCCTCAACTTTGACATTGTGCATTCTACCAATGAGTCAGTTGGCTACCCATCTAGTGACATATGATTTAATCCCCAGCTGGGACAGTTTCTAAATGATCCCTGGGTCGGAAATTGTCAAATGTCTTAGCTAAATTCAGATAGGTGATATGTACTGCTTTCCCCTCATCCAGCGCTTTGGTGACATTCTCAAAGTCCACCAGGTTTAATAAGCAAGATCTAATCTTGCCAAAACCAAACTGGGCTGGGTCAAGAGTTTGAAGGTTGCCTATGTCCTGGTTGATCAGGTCTATGATGATTCTTTCCATGGCCTTGCAGATCAGGCTTGTCAAGCTAATGGGTCTATAGTTCCCAGGGTGGGTTGAAGGACCCCCTTTGTGCAATGGGATTATTGTGGCTGTTCTGCACTCTGCCAGCACAATACTAGAACTCATGGTGTGGTTAAAGACAGCGCTTAGTGGTTCCACTAGGTCTCCTTTTAAATTGTTTAGCAAGTAGCCCGGGATGTTATCTTGCCCATAGAGGCCATATTTTTGGCCTTGAAGAGGACTTGTATGACCTGTTCTTTGGAGATGCTTTGACGAGGGCTAGTGAGGTATGGCTGGTGGGGACAGGGGTTTGGGTTGAAGTTAAATCACCAAATCTGTCAGCTAGAAGGTTGGCAATTTCTTCAGGATCAGTACAAGTTGTGCTGTCCAATATAAAAGTTTGCACACAGCTGGACATTCCCTTTTAGGTTTCAGACATAGATAAAGAATGTCTTATGACTGTATTTAGCTAGGGCATGCTCATTTAGTCTCATAACTAGCTTTAGAGGACATTACAGAGTTTCTTATTTGCTTGTTTAAGCTGTGGAGGGTCATCTTTCTTTGTTGAGTAAGTTCTCTCTTGCTCTTAGATAACCGTTTTTTTTCTTTTGTTATATAACTTATTTATACATGCATTCCACCAGAGTGGCCTTTTTTTTCAAGAGGACCTGGTTTTAGTCCTGTCAGGTACAGCAGAGGTAATACATTTTTTAAGTGGCTATATAAGACATGTGTGTACTCCCCTGTATAGGAGTAATTGTTGGCTGTGTTAGCAGGGGCTTTAAAACCTTTAATACCATCACTTAGAAGGTTATAGTTTGTTTTGGAGAAATGTTTCTGTTCTTTTTTTTTTTTACCTCTGTGGGGGTGTCAGGTCTGTTTTGACTTCAAATGAGACAGAAATTATGGTCTGACTTTTACCCCCCCACCCATGTTGGTGAGTACTATGTCTAGGACATTTGAGCTCCTTGTGAGGTGCAGACTAACTGTTCCAGGGAATTTGAATTAAAGTCCAGGAACCTCAGAGCAATCACGTTTGTGCTTGTGTAAGCTGCCCAGTCGATGGACGGAAAGTTGAGGTCTCCCATGACCGAGGTGTTTGGTTGTATATTGAGCAAATCTACCAAGTCCAGGTAGGTGGTGTGTTTGTTCTAGTTCATGTTGGGGGACCTGTAGTAAGCTATGCTGTGGTAGGGTATTTTACCTATAGTTATTTGGACCTGGAGTAGCTCAAGAGAGTTGCACTGTTTTACCAGTCTTCAGGTGTATTTGATTTAATGAAAATAGATACACCTCCACCTTTGGTTCTTTCACACTTGTTTTGGGGTCTGAACATGTCAAAGGCATTGTAGCCTTGTACGGTCAGGGTGCTCTCTACAGCTTTGAACCAAGTCTCAGTGACTGCACAGATATCAGCATCTTCCAAGGAGTGCAGTTTATGGTTTAGGCTCCTTAAGCAGCATGACCTTGAGTTTGTCTCTAGGGGATTTTTTTGTCGAAAGTTTTGTTGATTTCACATAGCCTAAAAAGGCACTATGGGGAAAGCAAGCAGCTTTGCCAGTATCTGAAAGCCTCGAGGAGACAGGGGAAGGCCATCACTAGCAAAGCATCATGGTTTGTCAACCATGTCTTCCCAGGCTGACAGATACTGGATCCCCTTGGAGTGACACCAGAAGCTAAGCCAATTGTTAAAATCAATAATTTTTTTGTCTGTACTGTGGCATCATCCTAGGTAAATGTAGAATACTGCTTAGGGCTAGGAACATACCTGCCTGGAACACATAATCTGAAAGTTCTATCATGTCCCTCTTCACATAGTCCAGTCCAGTCTCAAGGCATTCACTCGAGCATGTAGTATGACAGAGTCATAAAGGTAACTGTTACTGAGTGACTTGAGTGTATGCATGACTTGACAGATCCTGGCAGACAGCTGACCATGACCTTCTCCTTGTCCAACCTGGTTCATAGGTATGTACTAGGCTAATGGCCCTGAAGCCTTTACAAGCCTAGCCCATAGAAGTGCTGTGGCATCGTGCCGCCTGACATTAGTTCCTAGTGCCTCTATCAAGTAGAGCCACTGGAGTGATCCCCGGGGTGAACCTTTTATTTCCCATCCACTCATCAATATTTCTCTTGAAGAAAGCCAGTGAGGTGTTCTGCTTGACATGTATGGAAAGTCTATTCCAGAGCATGGGCAGTCTCTGGGTTATGAACCTGTCCCCTCCAGCATGCTCTGTTAATTGTGATAATGAAGTTGAGTTGAGGACTCTGGAGTGTGTAGTGTGGAGGGATTGGGATTTCTTTAGATGGAGCATTTCTAACAGAGCTGGGTCAGACATGGCTTTGTAAGTCAAGCAGAGATCACCTTTTAGTAGACGATATGAGACGGAGAACAGCTGGAGTTATTTTGAGTCTGTCCATTAGGACATGTGTTTAAGGTCTAGGATCTTCTTACTTGTGGTCTTTCCAGCTGTTGCATGTGTCTAGTGAGGTACATGCCAAATGGGGCATTATACTTGATGACTGGCCTAATGAGGGAAAAGTAGAGAGAGATGCCCTCTTTCTTCCTGGATGCAAAACCCTTGGTAATGAGATGTACCACATAGGAATTTCTGACCACAGTGGCAATGTGGTGGTCAAAGGAAAGGTTGCTTTCAACCTGTGTCGTCAGATCTCTTATAATGCCTTCAGTGTTCAGTGGGTTCCCATCAATGTGGTAATTAGTGGAAACCGAGTATTTCCCAAAGGGGATGACTATGCATTTTTTGGTAGTAAGTTTAAGGCCATGGTTTTGACACCAGTTATTGGTCTCAGTGAGGCCTTTCTGTAGGATGTCTACATCACTTGGTGAGTTAATAATGGCTCCCAGCTTGCAGTCGTTTGTGAACTTGGTTAGCCAGAGTCCCTCCGTATTGACCTGGACTTCTGAGAAGTAGATGCCAAACAGGAGAGGACCCAGGACCAATACCTGTGTGACTCCCCTCATGACTGATCGACAGTCTGACTTGGAGTCCACTACTTTCACACTGTGGGTTCTGTGACCCAATTTGTAACCCACCTAGTGATCCAAGGGTTGATGCCTAGTTTGGTGAGTTTGTCCATAATTCCTGAGTGGAGAATGGTATCAAAGGCCTTGGCCAGATCGAGGTAGGCTGTATTAACTGCCTTGCCTTCATCCACAGCTCTGGTGACTGACTCAAAGAAGTCAACCAGGTTGAGCAGGCATGATCTACCTTTCACAAAACCAAACTGCGTGGGATCTAGAGTTTGTAGATTCCTTATATCCTTGTTAATTAGGTCCATGATGATGTGCTCCATAGCCATACATATCAGATTTGTCAAGCTAATGGGGTGATGATTCCCAGAGTCTACAGTCGCACCGCCTTTATGGAGAGGGATGACTGAAGCAGTGCACCATTCAGTAGGGACAAAGCCTGAGGTGAGGCTGTGATTGAAGAGGGCATACAGATGTGGTGCCAATTCACTTTGTAGTTCATTTAGAACACATCCAGGGATATTGTCGGGTCCCATGGAAGCTGTATTCTTGGCCTTGGACAACGCAGCTTTAACCTGTGCTGCAGTAATGCTGGGTGCCTGGCATTCCTCCAGTATTGTGATTGGTCCTTTGGGGGGAGGGGTTAAGTTGACACTGAATCTGTTAGCCAGTATGTTGACAATATCTGTTGGCTCAGTATAGGATGTACCATTGTGCAGTAACTCAGAGGAGCAAACCTGTGTATTGTCGTGGAGATTCTTGACGTAACTATTGAAGGCTTTGTGGTTGTTTTTAGTGTCTGCTGCAATTCTGCCGTCATAGCTGGCTTTAGTGGTTTTGATGAGGGATCTCAATTTTTTGTTGAGGCTAATAAGGGAGTTTTTCCAATCTTGGGACTTCACCTTTTTCTGCAACAGTTTCTTCCTTCTGTTGTAAAGTTTACTAATGGCAGGGGACCACCAGATTGGCTTCCTTTTTTTGGAGGAGAGTGTCTTGGTGCTGTTGGGTATGGCTAGTTCCATGCATTTATGTATGTGCTCGTACAGTGCACTGGTGTATGATTCAGCAGTCAGGCATCTATTTTCCATTGACATGGGTGCTGTGAAATTAGCCACCTCTGTTTTTGGGAGCCCAAAGTTAGCTTTGGAGAAGTTTTTCATGGTGGTTACCTTTGTGGGGGGTGGGGATGAGACGTGGATTTCCATGTTGATTAGTTTGTGGTCAGATCTAACCAGGGTGGAATTGGCTATTGGTGTAGAGCAACGGTTGCCCATGTTTGTAATAACCAGGTCATGGATGTTCCTTCCTCTAGTATGGGTAAGAATGAGCTGCTCCAGGGCATTGGAATTGATGAATTCCAGGAAGTGTTGGGCCAGTGTATTGGTGCAAGAGTAATTTTCCCAGTTGATGGAGGGGTAGTTGAAGTCACCTAGTATGAGTGTGTTGGGTTGGACCCTAAAAGTTTTAAGGATGCT
This sequence comes from Protopterus annectens, assembly GCF_019279795.1. NCBI lineage: Eukaryota > Metazoa > Chordata > Ceratodontiformes > Protopteridae > Protopterus > Protopterus annectens. The sequence goes on from NC_056744.1 coordinate 995,855,748, forward strand.
TAGGAATGTGGAGTGAGAGTCTTGGGACATGGTTGGGGACCTATATGAGGCTACGACTTGAATCGCCATCTTACCCAGTGTTGGCTGTACCTGAAGTATCTCAGATGCATTATGCTGGGCTACTATACTGGATGTGTGCATATCCTTTATGAATATGGAGACACCACCACCTTTGGAGCTTTGGTCCATATTCTGGGGCTGAAAGGTGTGCAATGCATTATAGCCTGGTAGCGCAGAGGTGCTTTCTGCTGCTTTAAACCAGGTCTCCATTACAACACAAATGTCGATGTTCTCCATTTTGAGGAGTGCTTCGAGCAAGTGCATCTTGAGATTTAGACTTCTGGCATTGATCAGCATGACCCTTAGATTGCATTTATTTATAGCTGTTACAGTGGTAATTTGGAACATCACCTTAAAAAGGCACTATAGGGGTGTCAAGAGCCTTAGCCAGTATCTGGAAACCCAGGGGTGACAAATGCAGGCCATCTTTGGCAAAGCATTGAGGTCTGTCAATCATGTTATCCCAAGCAGACAGATACTGGATCCCCTTAGAATGACACCAGAAACTTAGCCAATTATTGAAGTTGATCATTTTCTGCTTGTACTGTGGTATCATTCTGCATGATGGTAGGATGCTGCTCAGGGGTAGGGTCATACCTGCCTGGGCTACAAGATCGGAGTGCTCCTCCATGTCACTTTGCATGTAGTCCAGGGAGGTGCATCTCAGGTCATTCACACCCACATGGACAGTGACAGAGTCATATTTGTACTTGTAGAGTGACTTGAGTGTGTGTGTCATGTGTCGGATTCTGGCACCAGATAGACAGCTGACCGTTACTGTCTCCTTATTCAACCTAGTGAGTGGGACATCAATGTGCCTCACTATCGAGTCAACTATAATTAATGTATCGGGCAAGCTGTTTTGCCTTAGGGGGTTAGGTTGACAGGCACACTGTGTAGATGTGTCTTGTGGTTTGTGCTCTGTTGTGGTGGTTGAGTGCGTTTCTGCCTTGGAGGTCTCTGCTGTTTGGGTAGACATCTATTGAGAGCCTCCGTGAAGGTGGGTGTGTAGTTTGTGTTTTTATGTGAAAGCTGTGATGGTGGGTGTTCTGTTAATGTAAGGTGGCTAGCCTTGAGTTTAAGTGTATGAAAAACAGGCTAGATTTAGGAAGTCTGGAACTAGTCAATGCTAACTAAGCAATATTTCAGTGCAAAACAAGTGCAGGTAATATTAGGTACAAACTGCAAAAGGTCAAAAACACACAAAATAATGAAGTGAAACAGTAAAATACAGATGAAAAAGTGCAGATCAAACTCAAAATAAGTTAGAATTCATGTGCTTAGCTTTGGATGGCTTGAATTCAAGCAGAAACACTCTGGACCTCTGGCAAGGGACACCGAACCCAGAGCAGCTCTGGTTAATTGAGCCAAAAACATGCAAACACAATGTTTGTATACAGGTTAAATTAAACAGTTTAATGCTAGTATGTAAACAGGAAATCACTCAATGATCATTCCTCCAGCAATCCCCAGCTCAGACAAGGCTATATCCGCACTCTTCTGCCACATAAGTGCAGGGGAACAGTAATTTGGTCTTTGACCAACATGTAGTTAAGGTAGCAGGAAAATCATTCTACATTGCCCAACTTGTAAGTAAGAGTATGGCATCCAGGTCCAAGAAAGTTATAGTACCACTCTATACTGCCCTTATCAGACCCATCAGTGAGTAGAAGCCCCTTTGGCATGTATCTGACTAAGCATATGCAAAGGCTGGAATTTCCACAGAAGTTCCTCACCAAAAGAATCCAGAGTATTAACACATTGTCCTATACAGACTGCCTTAGAGCCCTGTCTCTATACGGAGTCTCCTACAGGTTGCTGAGAGTTTACCTGCATTTATCATTTAAGGAATCCTTAGATCCAGCCTTGGTGGAGCTTTTGTACATGTGCAAAATGAACTGCACCAGAAATACCAGATCCAGGGGTTTATATTTTGCTTGCAACATAAATAGAACATGCTGGCAAGACTGACATGCCTCTCAAAGGATCCCCGTACTCTGGAATAGGATCCCTATCCATGTGAAGCAGAGTCCATCCCTAACCCTAATTAACTGTAACCTAGACCATTGGATGAGAAAGTGAAAATTCATTCCTGGGCTGGCCCCCATGTCAGCTATAGATGTAGGCTAATGGTAAACATTCCATAACTAACATACCAGCCCAACTTTCTTTTTAGCAACCCCCCTAATTAACATAACCTTCCAATTTAGACATGTATGTGACAAGGGAATGTAACTGGGTTGGGCTGTGTGGCTAAACTTATAAAGGTCCTGGTGGTCACTAGCCTAGTGTATACCTATGAACCTTAACAGGACCATTCAGTACAATATGACAGGTCAGGGGGAAACTAATACAATGCTGTAGTAAATACGAGGAGATGCAGAAGTCAGATCTGTAAACGTTATCCACTTGTCAGCAAGGTACTGGTATGACCCCATTTCAAATAGCAAGTTCAGCAGTGAAACAGCCATGCACTAGCGGGATATCAGACTGATTCTGACAGAATAATGCGTGGCTGCCAAGGAGAATGCTGCTGACATGGAGTAGATGAAAGACTCAAAACAGTGTAAGCACAGATTAGGGAGGAGGGAAGAAAAAAAGTAAGTTTAAATATGCGCGGTCTCGTGATCACCTGGCAGGGAGATTGTGCTGAAGCACAGAACTGAAGAGGAACATGGGGCAGGGGATTAGGTATCAATAATAGGGTTAAAGATATCACTGCCTATTGCTTCATGGAAAGCATGCTAAGACTACTAAATGTACTGCTGTAGCAGCTGGTTTAAATTCTCAAAGAAGTTTTAGCAGGTTAAGCAGAGATGTTTAATTGTGCCTGGAACAAACAGAATGGAGAAGTACGACACAGGGTTAACTGAAACACTGGTCTGTTTCCATCAGTGCTTCTATACAGATAGATATTATCCCACAGTCAGACTGAGGTGCTGTACATAAACTGTGACACTCGTATATGCAGAGAACAAATCAGTATCCTCTGATGCATGCTGCAATTCAACTCTGTTTCATCATTTGCATTACAACTCAACTCCGGAGCTATTCATTCCAGCAGTACAAGATTTGGTGCATGCAGACGATTATACATTGGAAGCTTGATAATGCACAGTTCATTCCTAAGCAGCTTTTAAGTAAATTAAAAATCTTGATAAAAACATGCAACCTGTGAAATGAATGGCATTTATTTTTAGCACTGCATACCACTGAGATGAAATGAAAGGCAAATGTGATCTTGCAGTTATCTAGCTTGGCATGTCAATCCTAAAGCTTCATCATAGCAGAGGAAAGCACTCTGTACAGCTGTGCTGTTTGGCAAAAATATGATTCAGAGACATGCAGAAATTAGTATGGTGCTAAATCCCATTAAAATACTCATAGGTTCATAGTTAGGTACTAGGCTATTGACCCTAGGGCCTATATAAGCCTAGCCAAAAGGTACCCTGGCTTTTGCCACCCAAGAAAATTATTTTCCTGTGCTCTTGTCAAGCAGAGCCACAGAAGTGATCCCTGGGGTGAATTTCCTATCTCCCATCCGATCATCAAGATTTTTCTTGAAGAGTGCTAATGAGGAGCTTTGTTTGATATAGACAGGTAGTTCTTTCCAGAGTATGGGAAGTCTCCGAGATAGGAATCTATCCCTCCAGCATGTTCTGTTTATTGTGGTGACAAGGTTTAGGTCCCTAGAGCATGTAGCTTGGAGAGATTGGGATTTCTTTACATGGAGCATGTCCAACAGCACTGGGTTTGACATAGCTTTGAATGTTAGGCAGAGATCGCCTCTGAGTAGGCAATATGCGACAGGGTAAAGCTGAAGTTTTTTGAGATGGTCTGCGTAGGGCATCTGTTTGAGGCCGATAATCCTCTTTGTGAGGTATTTCTGTGGCCTTTCCAGTTGTTGTAGATGTCTTGTGAGGTACATACCAAAAGGGGCGTTGTACTCTATAATGGGTCTAATGAGTGATGAGTAAAGGGGAACAATGACCTCTTTTTTCCTGAATGAGAAACCTTTTGTGAAGAGGTGTGCCACATAGAAGGATTTCCTGACTACTGTGGCAATGTGATTATCAAAGGAGAGACTACTGTCCACCTGTGTCCCAAGGTCTCTTATCACACTTTCAGTGTTAAGTAGACTACCGCCTATGTGGTAGTTCATGGGTACAGAGTTTTTACCAAAAGGGATGACAATGCACTTTTTGGCACTGAGCTTGAGGCCATGGCTTTGACACCAGGCATCTGTCTCAGTGAGGCCCCTTTTGTAGGATGTCCACATCGTTAGGAGATTTGATTATGGCTCCAAGTTTGCAGTCATCTTCACACTTTGTTAGCCAAAGACCTTCTGTGTTAAACTGTACTTCAGAGAAGTAGATACCAAACAGGAGAGAACCTAGGATTGAACCCTGCGGTATTCCACTTGTCACTGGTCTGAAGTTGGATTTAGAGTCTGCTACTTTCACAATGTGGGTTCGGTCAGTGAGCCAGTTGGCAACCCATCTTATGACATAGGGATTTATACCTAGTTTAGTGAGTTTGTCTATAATTTCAAAGTGGGGGATGGTGTCAAAATCCTTGGCGAGATCTAGATAGGCTGTGTGTACCACCTTACCCTCATCTACAGCTTTGGTGACCGCTTCAAAGAAGTCTATCTGGTTTAGGAGACATGATCTGCCTTTTACAAACCCGAACTGGGTAGGGTCCAGTGTTTGGAGATTACCAATGTCATTGTTTATAAGTTCCATGATGATATGCTCCATAGCCTTGCAGACCAGGCTTGTCAGGCTAATGGGGCACTAGTTCCCAGGGTCCATGGTAGCTCCCCCTTTGTGGAGTGGGATAACTGTTGCTGTGTGCCTGAGGTGAGGCTATGATTGAACATGGTACTTAGGTGGGGTGCCAGTTCATTCTGTAGTTAATGTAGAATGCAGCCTGGGATGTTGTCAGGTCCCATGGATGCTATGTTCTTGGCTTTGGAGAGTGTGGTTTTTACCTGTGCAGCTATTACAGGTGCTTTGCATTCTTCCGGTATAGAGATGGGCCCTTTAGGGGATGAGAGAGGGGTAAAGTTAGCACTGAACCTATCTGCCAGGATGTTGGCAATATCAGTTGGTTCTGTATATTTAATGCCATTGTGCTGTGACTCAGAGGAGATCTGAGTGTTGCCATTGAAATTCTTGACATAGCTATAGAATGCTTTGTGGTTGTCTTTAGAATCAGTGGCGATTTTGTTTTCGTAACTAGCTTTGGATGATTTTATGAGGGATCTCAGCTTCTTACTGAGGCTGACCACAGAGTTCCTCCAATCATGGGATTTTACTCTTTTTTGCAACAGTTTCTTTCTTCTGTTTTAGAATTTGTTTATAGCAGGGGACCACCAGATTGGCTTCCTTTTTTTGGAGGATAGCATCTTGGTTCTGCTAGGGATTGCACGATCCATGCACTCGTGTAAGTGCTTATAAAGTGCAACTGTACAGGATTCAGCAGTCATGAATTTTACCACTTCTGTCTTAAGAAGCTTGAAGACGGCTTTGGAGAATATTTTTATGGTGGTTTCCCTAATGGGGGGGGGGGCTGGGATGTGGATGTCTAGGGTGATTTGTTTGTGGTCGGATCTGACAAACGAGGAATTGACCTCTGGTGTGGAACACCGGTTGCCCATGTTGGTAATGACCAGGTCTAGGATATTGCTGCCCCTGGTAGGGGTGTGGATAAGTTGATCCAAGGCATTAGAATTTATGAATTCCAGAAAACGTTGAGTACAAGAGTTGGTACAGGAGTAGTTTTCCCAGTTAATGGTGGGGTAGTTGAAATCGCCCATTACTAGGGTTTAAGGTTGTACCCTAATATTTTCCAGTGTATCAAGAAATGAGGAGTGGGAATCCTGGGGCATGGTGGGGGATCTGTAGCAAGCTACAATTTGCATTGCAGTCTTGCCCAGAGTTAGTTGCACTTGGATAATCTCAGATGCATTATGCTGAGCAACTAGCCTGGAGGTGTGGATATCCTTAATGAATATGGACATGCCTCTGTCTTTAGTGCTTTGGTCCAAGTTAGGTGGCCGATAGGTGTGGTATGAATTATAGCCTGGTAATGCAGGGGTGCTCTCTGGAGCCTTGAACCAGGTCTCTGTCACTGCACAGATGTCGATGTTCTCCATTTTAAGGACTGCCTCGAGTGAGTGCATTTTGAGGTTTAGACTTCTAGCACTGAGTAGCATTACCCTCAGATTTTGCTTGCCTGTACCGGTTATGGTGGTGAATTTGTCATTTGAATCTTGCCTAAAAAAGGCACTATAGGGGTGGCAAGAGCCTTAGCCAGTATCCGGAATCCCAAGGGCAACAGGTGCAGGCCATCTCTGGCAAAGCATCGTGGTTTGTCGATCATGTCATCCCAGGCAGACAGATACTGGATCCCCTTAGAATGACACCAGAAGCTTAGCCAGTTGTTGAAGTCAATCATTCTGTCCTTGTACTGTGGTATCATTCTGGGTGATGGCAGGATGCTACTCAGGGCTAGGGTCATACCTGCCTGGGCTACAAGATCAGAAAGCTCCTCCATGTCTCTTTTCATGTAGTGCAGGGAGGTACGTCTCAGGTCATTCACACCAACATGGACAATGACATATTTGTACTTGCTGTGAGTGACCTGATTGCATGCGTTATGTGACGGATCCTGGCACCTGACAGGCAGCTGACAGTGACCTTCTCCTGGTTTAGCCTGGTGAGTGGAACATCAGTGTGCCTGACTATAGAGTCACCTATGACTAGAGTGTTAGGTACGTTGTTATGCCTTATGGGCTGTCGTCGAGTGGCACACTGAGTTTGTGGGCTATGTGTCATTTGGGTTGTGTTGGGGGGTGGAGGTTACTTGCGTTTCTGCTTTGGAGGTCCCTGTTGCTTGGGTAGATTTTTTTTGAGAACCTCCATAAATGTAGGTGTGTGTTTTGTGTTTCTATGTGTGTGTTTTGGTGGTGTAGGTTTTGAGGGACTATGTGAGTGTGGTGTGATGCGGTGCAAGTGTTTACCTTCTCCTCTTGACTGTCTAGTCCAGTCTTGGGTGAAGAGAGCTTTGCTTCCAGTTTGGTTATATAAGTGCATCTCTCACAGGTTGTAGTGCTGGGTGGTAGGAGGAGAGGGTTGTCTGTGTACATGAGACAATTGCTGCATTGCCCCAAGATGTCCAGATTCATCAGGTAGACAGGAGAAAACACTGGGAGCTAACCCTTAGACATGCCTGGATAGGTGCTTATTTATTAAGTACTAAAAACTGTTTTTCTCTAGACAAGTGAGGAAAGTTGAGTGTTGTAGTAATTTGTAGCTTATTTAGTGCTTACAATGAGTTCTGAACAAGTGCTGAGCTCAAAGAAACAGATTTGAGTGCTGAAACTAGAAAACTGGCTAGTTCTAGGAAACAAAATTAAGCTAGAAGGCTTCCCTCCAACAAAAAAAGGCTTGGGGGCTCAGAAGCTTACAAAAAAAAAGGCTTGGGGGCTCAGAAGCTTACAAACAGTCCTGGATACAGCAAATCTATATCTGGACTGGACAGCTTATAGGAAAGGCAGGAAACAAGCTTAGAATTATTTTTTTTGTAAAGGGGAAAGGAGGAGCAGAAGCTAACTGGGTTGGCCTTCTCAAATGTTCTCCCTGGAATAGGTAGAATGAGGTAATGACACTAGAGTAGGCGGAGTGTCTCAGATCAAATTTACAGTGTTTATGAAATGCCTGTCAGAGCAGTTGAAGCAACTGTGGGTTGGTACCCTAGAGAACTGACTGCAACCCAAGCAACACGGAGTTGTGTTTAGTTACAGTGTGCTTTGCTCAGGTAGCAGTGTACCTCTGTTTGTTTGTTTGTGTCTTTCGGCTTTTCCTGGTTAGGGGTCGCCACAGCGGAACTCCGATCCGCTAATGATTGGTAGTTGATTTTTACGTGCCGAGTTACCAGCCCTGACGCACAACCTTCAACGAAGATACGCCCATTCACGCATGTCTCCACTCAGAAGACGCTCTAGCTGAGAATCGAACCGGACTGCGTCTTACTGTGAGGCGACAACGCTACCGCAGCACCACCACCGTGGGTAGCATGCTGCAGATTTCCTATGTAACTGAATGGTACAACACGGCTGAGAACCACATGCACCTAAAATGTTCTGCTTGGAAGTTATAGTCTGTGAAACTTCCAAAGCTGACTGGCTCCCATGATGCAGTGACCTAACATACGTCACATTCATCAAATGTCATCTTTGCTTGTGGCTCTAAAATGCTCAGTACAGAATAATCTGCTCATTTGCACCACCCTAGAGATCTGCAACAGCAGAGTTTTCTACATAACCCTCCCACATAATATGTGAGACAACCTGCACAGCAATACCAGCTTTACTCTACCTTCATGCCTTTTGAAGACCACATCAAAAAAGTACCAAGTGTCATTGGAAAAGTTCTAATTATTTAATACAACTTAGCAAAGTGCTTGCTAAAATTAACTAACCTCCTAAAGTAGTGTATCCCTTCATAGATATATTAATGGCTTTCTTGTTTAAAGTTTATTGACAAGAGTAAAATACTCAAAAATGTGATGTACCTTTTAGAAATACATGCATTTTTTCAATGAAAATATCCACCTCATCAGTGATGCATTCCTTAAATAAAGAAAACTATCCTTAAACCATAATTGTGACTTATGCAGTCAGTTCAAAATTCCTAATCCAGCCAATACACTATTCTATCCTAACATGAAAGCCATCAAAGCTGATCTCCAATTCCCTTGATGTATTCAATACCACTACGGTCTCACTCCACTAATATTATCTTCCTCTAATAAAGCAAGCTGTCTTGTATAAACTACAGCTACAGTTTGGCTCATAATATACTTACACACATACTCTGAACTCTTCCACACAAATCTACATCCTTTACAGTGGCAATGAAGTGTGCCTGACTTACCATTTGCTCTGAATCATTTTCCAGTACTGACTGTACAGTGCAGCATAAATGGGGGAGGGGTGTGCTTCCATCCTCAGCTGCAGTTAATTAGAAGAGGCATTAAACCAAGGTCCATTGGTCTAAGTTGGTAAAGTTCAGGTGGATGTTAAAAGGCCTTATGGCATGTGTCAGAGTTCATTAGGAGTTTACCATTTACATATAATTATCTATGAATTACGTGTATAGAACTATACATATATTAGACATACATATATTCTATATCTGACTTTCAGCTATTTTATAATTTTCCATCTTCTTCTCCACTCTTTCTGCCACAGGCCAAACATTTTCATTTTTACTATAGGTCAATACTAGGCTAACTGCCGTGAAGGGCTACTTTAAGCCTAGCCAATAACCTCAAGGTGAGACTTTAACCATTATGCCAAATCTTTGTTATAGTCACAGCTCTAGATTTATTACTAAATATTTCTTTCTATAAAAAGCAAACATAAGTAAACAAAATTTATCTTAATTTATATTTCTTTTTCATTACTTGCCTGATGTACACCAATACTATATTCGTACTTGTTTCACCAAAACACTGTAAACACATTTTAGAATGCTTTTTCCACAATCCGCTTACTCTTTTGCTTTCTTGAAAAAAAAAAAAAAATATTCCATTACATCTTCAACTCCACATCTTTCATTATTATAGGTTCATAGGTTCATACTGGGCTATCTGCCCTAGGGCATTTATAAGCCTAGCCAGAGTGTGTTTGGCTTTCGCCACCCATTTTAAATTAATTTTGCTATGCCCTTTTTCGAGGTTAGTATACTGTGCCTCTGTCTAACAGTGACACAGAAGTGATACCCGGGTTAAAGCTACGATCTCCCATCCACTCATCAAGATTCCTCTTGAAGAGAGTCAATGAGGGACTCTGCCTAACCTGGACTGGGATTTTATTCCAGAGTGAAGGGAGCCTCTGGTTTATGAATCTGTCCCTCCAGCATGTCCTATTTATTTCAGTGCTGAGGTTCAAGTCTCTCGAGCGCGTAGCTCGATGGGATTTGGATTTTCTGAGGTGCAGCATGTCCATTAATTCCGGGTTGGCATGGCTTTATACGTCAGGCACAGATCGCCTCTGAGCAGGCGGTATGCCACTGAGTAGAGCTGGAGTTTCTTTAACCGGGCAGCATATGGCATCTGTTTGAGCCCTTTGATCCTCTTGGTGAGGTACTTTTGGGGTCTTTCCAGTTGCTGCAGGTGTCTGGTAAGGTACATCCCAAAAGGGGCATTGTACTCAATTATGGGCCTGATGAGGGATGAGTAAAGAGGCACGATGACCTCCCCTGATCTAGATGTGAATCCCTTCATGATTAGGTAAGCTATATAAAATGTTTTTCTAACCACTTTGGCCACGTGGTTGTCAAATGAGAGATTGCTATCAACTTGGGTCCCCAGGTCCCTAATTACTTCTTCTGTACTTAATGGATTACCACCTATGTGGTAATTTGTGGGCACTTTGTTTTTGCCAAAGGGAATGACTATACACTTTTTGGCGTTTAGCTTGAGGCCATGGCTCTGGCACCAGTTGTCTGTTTCTATGAGGCCCTTTTGGAGGATGCTTGTGTCGGCTGGAGAGTCGATTATAGCGCCCAGTTTGCAGTCATCTGCGAACTTGGTCAGCCACAGTCCTTCCATGTTGGCCTATACCTCCGAGAAATATATACCGAACAAGAGAGGTCCCAGGACTGAGCCTTGTGGGACGCCACTTGTAACTGGTTTGGAGTCTGACATGGCTCCAGCAATTCTAACCATGTGGGTTCTGTCCTTGAGCCAGTTTGCAACCCATCTAGTGACATAGGGGTTTATATTTAAGCTGGTGAGCTTATCTATAATGCCCGAGTGGGGTATTGTATCAAAGGCTTTTGCGAGGTCCAGGTAGGCTGTGTGGACCACCTTCCCCTCGTCAATGGCCTTGGTGAGTGTTTCAAAGAAACTGACCAGGTTTAAGAGGCAGGATCTGCCCTTAACAAAGCCAAACTGGGTAGGATCCAGTGTCTGTAGGTCCCCAATATCTTTTTTTATGAAGTCCATGATAATCCTTTCCATAGCTTTGCAGACCAAGCTAGTCAGGCCTATGGGGCAATAGTTTCCAGGATCCGTTAAGGCACCACTTTTGTGGAGAGGGACCACTGTTGCTGTACGCCACTCTTTGGGTACATATCCTGTGGTAAGGCTGAGATTGAACAGTAGTTTTATGTTTGAGTTTAGCTCTTCTTGGAGTTCATGTAGGATGCAGCCCGGGACACCGTCTGGTCCCATTGATGCTGTGTTTTTTGCTTTGGAGAGGGCGGCTCATACCTGAGCATCTCAGATGTCAGGGGGGCAGCACTCTGCTGGGATAGATATTTGCCCTTTTGGTGGGGGGGGGGGAGTTTGCGCTGAACCTGTCAGCTAGGATGTTGGCAATGTCTGTGGATTCGGTGTATTTTCTGTCATTTTGGACTAATTCTGAGCATATCTGGGAATTCCCACCCAGGTTCCTAACATAACTAAAGAAAGCCTTGTGATTATCCTTAGTGTCCTGTGCAATTTTTCTCTCGAAGCTGGCCTTAGACGATTTTATGAGTGACCGTAGTTTTTTGCTAACACTGATCAGAGATGCCTTCCCTTTTTGGGATTTTGCTCTATCATGTAGTAGCTTCCTCCTTCTATTGTATAGTTTGTTTATGGCTGGGGTCCACCAGACAGGGCGTCTGCCTTTGGAGGATTGGGTCTTGGTTTTATTTGGGATTGCATGATCCATGCATTCCAGAAGGTGTTCATAGAATGCGTTTATAAAGGATTCTGCGGTCTGGGCCGTTTTTTCCACAGGCCCGGGGGCTTTGAAGGATTCCACCTCAGTTTTGAGGAGTGTGAAATTTGCTTTAGAGAAGTTTTTCACTGTGGTTTTCTGGGCAGGGAGTGGGATCAGGATGTGAATATCCAGTGAGATTAGTTTATAGTCTGATCTTACCAGTGAGGGATACACTTCTGGTCTGGAGCATAGAGTCCCCATGTTGGTGATGATCAGGTCCAGTATGTTTTCCCCTCTTGTGGGAGTGGTAACAAGTTGTTCCATAGCATTTGAGTTTATAAATTCTAGGAACCTTTGAGCTAGGGTGTTGGAGCTAGAGTAATGCTCCCAGTCTATGTTTGGGTAGTTGAAGTCGCCCAATATAATGGTGTTTGGAGAGACCTTCATATTTTCCAGTGTTCTCAGGAAGGCCGAGTGGGGTCCCTGGGTTTGGGAGGGTGGTCTGTAGCAGGCTATAAACTGGAAGGCAGTTTTACCCACTGTTAGTTGTACATGGATAGTCTCTGATGCTTCGTGCTGTGCCACCAACCTGGAGGTGTGGGTATCTTTGACGAATATTGATACTCCCCCCTCCTTTTCTGGTTCGGTCTAAGTTTTGGGGCCGAAAAGTATGGTATGAGGTATAACCGGGGTGCTCTCGGGAGCCTTGAACCAGGTTTCTGTTACTGCACAGATATCGATGTTCTCCATGCTAAGGAGAGTTTCGAGTGCATGCATCTTGAGGTTTAGACTTCTGGCGTTGAGTAGCATTACTCTTAGTTTCTTATCCCTTGTGATATCTATGGAGGTGGGTTTGTCTTTTGAGCCTTGCCTAAAAAAGGCACTATGGGGATAGCAAGAGCCTTTGCCAATATCCGAAAACCCAATTGTGACAGGTGCAAGCCGTCCCTAGCGAAGCATCGTGGCCTGTCGAGCATGTCATCCCAGGCTGACAGGCATTAGATCCCCTTTGAATGACACCAATACTTAAGCCAATTGTTGAAATTGATCATCTTGTCTTCATATTGTGGCATCATTCTTGGTGAGGGTAAGATACTACTCAAGGTCAAGGTCATACTGGCCTGGGCCACATGCTCAGAGAGCTCCTCTATGTCTCTTTTCATGTAGTCCAGGGAGGTACGTCTCAGGTCATTCACACCAGCATGGACAATGACTGAGTCATATTTGTACTTGCCTTGGAGTGACCTGAGTGCTTGTGTTATGTGGCGGATCCTAGCACCCGACAGGCAGCTCACCGTGACCTTCTCCTTGTTCAGCATGGTGAGCGGGACGTCAGTGTGCCTGACGATAGAGTCACCTATTACAAGTGTATCAGGTGTGTTGTTTAGCCTTAAGGGCTGTGACTGTTCGGCACACTGGCTTTGTGAGCTATGTGTTGCACGTGTTTTGTTTTGGGGTAGCGGTTGCTTGGGTGTCTGCTTTGGAGGTCTCTGCTGCTTAGGCAGATTTTTATTTAGAGCCTCTGAGTATGTTTTTGTGTGTTTATGTGTTTGGTTTGCTGTCGTGGTAGGTCTATGTGAGACTGGAATTGTAGTTACTGTGGTTTCCTTCTCCTCCTGACAGGTTTCGCCAGTACTGAGTTGAGAGAGCTTAGCCTCCAGTTTGGCTATATGGTTGCATCTCTCACATGTGTTGGAATTTGTTGGGAGGAGGAGAGGGTTGTCTGCGTACATGAGACAGTTGTAACATTGTCAAGGAATGTGCAACTCTAACCACTAAAAATTACTTTCCACTGCACTACATATCCTCACACAGCTATTTGCTGTAACGTTTTGGATAGTAAATGTTCACTTTAATGTTATTTCTATTTACCTGCATGTATAGAAGCAACATTTTGATTTGGCCCTACATGAGGAATAGTGTAGCATTCTAGTGTTTTCCAAGAACAGCAGCATCAATGAGTTCAGGTATCACTTAGTGTTCGCCAAACAGATATTCACAAAAGGCAATGAACTACACAGGAACTTCTGAGACCACACCAAGAACAAACAACTTGTTTTTCTTTTTTTACTCTGTCCTCCCCAGGAGTGAGATCCCTCCAGCCAATTTGGTCTCCTAGGGTTGAGGGGCAATTGAACAGGAAATGATGCAATCATCCATATGGGAAACATGTTTTTTTGTTTTATGACCTCAACACCCCCATGCCCAGTAAGTGGTCTCCACAGAGGATATGCAATGGACATAGCACGGGATGGCCACTGCTGCATGTGAAGTAAAAGTCTGCAGATGCCCGCACATCCTGGCAACAGCACATTATGCATATTTCTCTGACCTTCTGTGGGGACACAGGTGCACTGTGCATGCCCCAGACCACAAAGAAAAAGAAGGAAAAAGGGACATTCGGGTATCAAAACTATAATCTGCAAATGGTATATGTGCACATTACCTTTCTTTCAACCACAGTTGCTTTTCCACTGTTCTTATTCCAACTTCATTGTGTCTTTTTTGGTGTGGATGAGTTTTCATGCATATACTATCAAGGTTAGGCAAAAAGCAATTAGCTTTAGAGGTATGTAAAACTGACTAAACTTACACAGAAAAGCTGTTCTGGTCATAAAAAAACAATATATTATCTCGGGGCTAAACAGCAGGCAATCCACAAGCTTGGCATGTTGTTGACGACTCTATACAAAAGTCAAAAATAGAAAAACAGCTCCTTAAAGTTTGCTTAAATTGCAATTTATGAGCTGACTACATATTTAAATGCATCTGTTCTACGACAGCAACTTTTTAAAGAAAATTCCTTGGCCAAAGTTGTACTGCAAGCTTTCAAGAGCAGTACAAAATAAGTTCCTCTGTGAAAGTGTGTGCCGATACACAGACAAGACATGAAACTGATCAGTTACCAAACCATTATCAGGCACGTGTAATAAGGAGTACTGTGTTAAGTGACTCCACCCACAGCTGACCAAACCATCCAGTAGGTTAAAAGTAACAAGGTAAGGGCAGACAAAAAGCATCGACCTTCAAAAGTTTTAAAGGCTATCTGAAACAAAGGCTCTTGTTGCTGACGTAAGGAATTTTTTTCAGCTGTCGGTTATGAGTAGCAATTTTCATTTTAGCAACTGAGCAAGAACAGGAGGGACTAGTTCAGTGCATACAAGTTCCAATGGGTAGTTCTTAAAAAACAAAAACAAAAAATTCTGAATGACTTTGTTAGCATTTCCAGTGGAATGTTTGTGCTGAACAATCACAAACTGCCATAACAGCTAACACCAAGAATTTCACAAAGGACAAATCACTGCCACTAAGAATTAAACTTTATGCCATGGTTTGCAGGTAAATGGTGGTGCTACATTCAACATTGCTGTCTCATAGTTATTGATTTTCCATTTCATTTCCAGCTGGGGTGCCTTCTCTGTATTCTCCCCATGTTTGTGTGGCTTCATCTGGGGTATCCTTCTTCCTCCTCCCATATCCCAAAGGCATCAGCTGGTAGATCATGGCCTTACAACTGCTGCTAACCAAGACAGTACGTGGCTTCTCTTAGCCCCTGAATTGTATACTGCATACATCAGAGAATGAATTAGATCAATGAATGATCACAGCTTGCAGTATGCTTACTACTTTACTTCTCACTCTCCTCCTCCTTGTACCAAAATGCTGCAGTCGACTGCACATACAAGAAAATATTAGGTGTTGACAGATTTGTGCACAGTGACAAACCTAAACCTGTTACCCTTTCATTAATACAGTGTCTCACAAAAAATGAATTTATGGTAAATTCAAAAGGATTATTTATGTATAATCCTGCTGAATATTCTTGCAGGAAAAATATTACTAATAAAATGGGTTAAGAGCAGCACTTACTAAGAACCTAGGCACAACAGGGAGAACTAAATTCCTAACACAGAGACAAGAATGCTTGGAGACAAAGAACCAAATAAAAATGCAGCAGAATCCACTGCACAACAAATAAAGGCCAGCTACTTCTCAAATACTATGTCTGGACTTTGGACAAGTCAGTACTGGCTACAGCAAGTTTTTATTTTCATTAACATATTTTGGCCTAGAAACGCGGAATCAGTTAGAGGTTTTTCTGACCTAGGGGAAACACTAATTAAAAACTGAACAAACAGAACATGAAGCATAAAGTATAATCAACTGATAAAGAACTCGTGAACACAAAGCCATGAACTGTGTCTAAACCAAAAGAACACAGAAACTTGATTAATATACGAATGTCCTTCTATACATTATATTAGTATTTCTTCTGTTATATACTACATTATTGTTTTATTACCACCTAAAAGAAAAGAAAAAAATAAAATAAAACTTAACATTTTATTTTTCTGATTCTGACTATATTGTACAACTGTGCCACAATATCACCACAGTGCCACAAAAGGCAAATTAAAGGATAGCGACATTTAAAGTTCCCAAGTTATTTCTGCTGTTGAGTAGAATAGAGTTCTGGGACCAATGTAGAGAGAACACCTGGCTTTATTCTTACAAGAATACAAGGCAAATTAAGAGATGCTAATGCACATATTACATGCCACTGTATAAAAAATAAATTAATTTCTCAGGGTTATCATGGCACTAATCTGGCAAAAAAAATTTGAATTTAGGACCACTATAGCTTCCATAGTTACTTACCTACTTTTCCCTTTTTTTTTTAAACTGAAACACTTTCTAAAAAACTGCTATGAAAAAGGTTTCTACTGTTTGCATGGATAAACTGTAGTCAAGTCAGCATTTACTTTCATCAGTTCATCTACGACAGGGCCAGACATCTTTGTTGGTTTCTTGCTCGCTCAGCAAATCTTCATAGACCGATAGATAGCTACCACCACCAAAGTAAAGTAAAGTAATCCACAGCATTACCATAAATCAGACCAGAATGGTGTGCTTGGACCTGTGTTCACCATTTCTGCCACCCCTGAAACATATTCAAGTTGCCTTGAAAGATGAATAACTGAAGCAAGGGAAGTATACAATTTTATAAATTGGTAATACAGTACATGGAGTGGCCCTCCATCTGCTGCAGGTATTCTAACAATAAAAAAGGAGGGACTGCAAGTACCCACAACAGAAGGCAATCCCAAAGATCAAATGATACAAAGGGTACTCCTTATTTGCAAAATTTCTCTTCAATGAGTCCACTATCATGAACAACATCCGTGAAGAATGTCATGCAGTGCACAATACAGAAAACATACCAAGGCATCCAGCCAGGTCAGAAAATCAAAGGTGCAGAAAGCCAAAGTTTATAACATAGAATGCAAGCTCATCTCTTAC
The DNA here is from genome assembly GCF_019279795.1 of Protopterus annectens. NCBI lineage: Eukaryota > Metazoa > Chordata > Ceratodontiformes > Protopteridae > Protopterus > Protopterus annectens. Next base: position 995,872,831 of record NC_056744.1, read on the forward strand.
AATGGAGGTCTAAACAACAGTTCTTAGCGAATGTATGTAGAAAATGTCCATAAAAAGACATCTTCTTAAAGAAAGTACTGGAAGCAAAGACTGACCTTTGGTAGCACTGGTTGAAGGGTAACTGACCCATGAAAACTGAACACTATGTAGATGTCAATCTATAGGGAAAGGGCCTCCAATTTCAAATACCTGCTTGACAGTTGATATGAACATTTAGAAAGAATGCCCTCTAAGATGGAGACATCAAGAATATGGAACCAACTGGCTCAAATGGTGGATGACATGAATGTCAGTCAAAAAGTTTAATTCCCAAGGAAGGGAAGAGGTTTTCATCAGTAGTGCAAGATGGAGTACCCACTTGCAGAACAGATTGACAAACCTGTGCAGAACCATAGCTGCTACTTCCGCATGGTCACAATGTACCAAGATGGCGGAAACATGCACACTGTCCATGAAGCAACTGATGACAAAGTTACACAGGTCAAACAGTCAAAACAAATATTCTTTCACTTTCGGCTGATCTTTGTGGAAATACTTCTTGGTTGGTCTGATTGACTTTACTGCCTCTTGTGTTCCAGTAGGAACATTTTTCTCTGTATTTCCCACACTTTTAGGGTGCATGTGCCACATGCCAGTACACCCAGTAATGCAGTGAGAGGCACACTTTGCCCTGGTTTCCTCTGTGGTGAGGTAAGCAAGTAAATTAATTGAATGGTTTAGGGACAATTCAGAAACCACTACTGGCAGAAAACACGGGCCAGTCTGCAAAAACTCTGGTACTTATGAAAGACCATCTGTGATCCCCTGCACACAAGGGTCTACAACTCCAAGTCCCTGAGACCAGACATAACGGCCACCAGGAAAAGTTTTTTTTTTTGCTCCCCAAGATACAGATTTCAATGTTACCAAGTAAGCTAGACCAAATAAGGAATAGGCAAACATATCAAGCATGCATTTAAAATCCCACAGTCAGGAAGGTTTCTTCAACGACAACCAAAAGTCACCTAAGCAGTTGAGTATGCAATTCAGTGCAGGCCCACAACCCTGTTGTTCACAAGGTTATGACTGGCATGAACAAATTAAACATGCACACTGATCATGGAATAATTGCAGTCCAAATCAAAAAGGTGCCTGGGATACACAAGGATCATTTGTAAACTGAATGAAAAGGGCAATAATCAAGTAACAATCTCCCAAATGAGGAACATTTTCCAATTAGAAGAGCACGTTTTCTGTGTGGAAGACTTTCTGGTAGCCTCTGTCACATCTGGAACCCCAGCTGGCATAGACTCCATGCCCAGAGATGAAGCCAGAAGGCACCCAATGCTTCCTGTATCACTACACACCTGACAGCTGGAAACTGCACCTTTCTTTGACACTGGGGGAGGGGGGTGGCAAGGATTAGTTTTAGCCTTTCATTCCTGAACTTTCTGGTGAAATGCAGAATCAGAAAGAAAGGGAAAGAGTCCAGGGATTTCCCTTGCTTTATGTGGAGAGCGCACCTGAGTCCACTAGACCTGATGCTGCAGGTAGAAGAGGGGGAGAAGGTATCCTCCAGAGTGAGCAGCAGATCAATCTATGAGGTGCTCTGGAAGACTTTACCCAGACACTGCTTCTGAACAACATATTTGGCAGTGGACTACAGCATTGGTTCAACCAGCCACGGAAATCATACAGCACGTGAAATACTGAGACATAAATGCCTCTCTCAATGACCCAATAGTAAAGCACAATGCTTCTCTGCAAAAGGATTATGATTCTGTGGCCACCAAGTATGCACCACATAACAGACTGGTCACCGGACCAGATTAGGAATGATCCCCAAAGTGGCCTTTCTTCCAAGACTTTTAAGGCTAGGAAGCCTGCATACAGCTTTAACAGGTTGCTATGGAGCCACTGACAGGTTTGGCTGCAAGGATGGAGTGACCACTGGGAAATCGGAATGGACAGTCTACCACTCTTGGGCCTAAAAACAAGTTTTGACACCAGAAAAAAAATCTTCAGTGTATTATACAAATGCAACCACAGAATCTTCACAGTTGAGTACAGTATCTGGATTCTCAGGAGTGCATATGGTACCAAAAATTCAAATGTGTTTACCAGAATAGAACACTGATCCTGCTGAACCAATTTAGGGCTTTGCCTGAGAGATGTACTGAAAATTAACAACAAATCATTACAGCAGCTAAAATAAGGGATATCAAGTACAAAACATACAAGTAATGTTGAGCAGAAGGGTGACACAGGAATATAAACAAATATTAATCATTTAATGGAACCCAGTTACATTCATAATGGTCTTTTTTAAACAAGAAACATCTTTATTAAGATTATCACGTATGATATAGGCAATCATACATTTATTTAAATGAAAACAAACCATACTGACAATTTTAGTTGTAAACATTATACATAATTTATAATCTGTCCAGTCACTGTCAGTCAAACATTGCATAGCTCATTCAAATCCTGCCTTCTTTTAAACCTTGTTCCTCCTCTGCTTGTATTCTCACAATTCACATTTTCTTCTATACAATCTGCTCCTACCCTTTCCTAAAGATCCCAATTCCAGTTGTTTCATCTCAGTTACTATACTCACTATTACTTCTAGTACAGCTGGTTTACACTCTGATTTACATTTTCTAGTAATTGCTTTTTTGGCAGGCATCATAATTAGACTCAGCAAGGCCTTACTTTGTCTAGGCAATACCAATTCTGTATCACAGCTCAAGAAAGTCGTTTCCTTAGTTACACCAATTTGCTCACCCAGTATCTCTGACAGAGCAGTCTGCAGGGAATCTTTAAAGTCTGCCAATTCATTACACTCCCATAAAATATATTCCCAATTACCTCTTTCTTCCCCATCACTCCTCCTTGCATTTGATGTCTACCTGAGAAAAGAATCTTTGGAGTCAACTTGAGGTGTAAAAACACCTATGCAAACACTTCCAAGCAAAGATGCTAAATCATCTAGATTTTCTTGCAGATTTTGCAGACATACATATATCCTCCCAATTACATTCATATTGGTCTTGAGCAAAATCAGTATATATGGCATCTATAAACTCACTACATGGCATTTTGTCAGAAATGTTGGGGAGTAAATTATTGTAACCAAGGCAATTAATATTTTAAGCTGGGATAAAGAAAGCCTACTGCCCAGACACAGTAAGTAAGGTACTACTATATATAATGCTGTTAACTGCGAATAAGTAATTACAACATGGAAATCAACAACTATGCTATCCATAACAGAATTATTGTAAATTGTAAAGGAGATAGAAGAACTGGAAGTGGGAACTTGTGAAAAGATAAGAAGCAAAGCATATTGAAATAAATATAATCTGACATGCAGAATAATGTTAAGGAGGAGGAATGAAACTGCATGGAAGGCAGGACTTGAGCAATCTACGGAATGTTAAACTGTATAATAATTATAAAGAAAGAAACCATACACGTATAATGCATAAACAAAAAAAAATTTGTTTTGGTTTGTTTTCTCATTTACAACTGTATGTGTAACCATGTCACTAACTAATATTTGAAGATATTAAAGGTGTTTTAAAAATTCCTTTAAAGCTCACAATAATGGGGCAATTTTATTACAAAAACAACCATATTCACCTGACATCAATTGGACTTGCTGGACAGACAGATATGTCTCCCAGAGGTTACCTCACCTCTGGAACAAACTTGTGATTGTGAAGCAGAGCTGACCATATTTAAGCACAATATGGATGATTAGATGGGAAACCACTAATTCATCCTGGAAGTCTCACCTGTGTCTGTCTTTGTCAAGGACAGTAGTTGTTGATTTAGTTCCGCTTAATAGTATTATATTCTTGGGAACAGGGGTTGTACATGGCTGGCTTGTAAGAGCCCTAAAGCTATTAGCCTAGTAACCTCCTATGATCCTACAGTCAAAATAGGATCATTCTTTCTCTAGAACTGGCCATTTACTTTGGATGTAATGTCACTGACCTCATGCAACATACTGAAAACCATAAGTATACACCAACTTGGAAGAGCATTTAAAAAAGATAGCAGAATATTAATGTGGCCCAGGCTGATATCTATGTGCAATTGCCACCAACCAATTGTATAAATAGCTGTTGCTGTAACTGCTATTACTTTACTTAATCTAAGTTTATTTGGCGACCAAACCTTTAAGCCTGTTACTCATTTACATTTGCACAAAAATACTGGTTATGATCAACACGTTCTATTTAGTTATTTAATGTTTGAAATTTGATTACCAGGAAAATCCGACTGGCTAGGACCCCATTTTCAGGAGAGGCCCAGGGAGAAAATCTCCAAAGTATTGCAAATCATTTTAAGAACGATAATGTTACAATCTTCAAAAATAATACAAAAACATCTGCAGTTTAAATAATCATACTAAATTAGACAATGTGAAGACATTAGTTAAGAAAAGATACAAAAAAGTTATACAAAGATGTAATATTTAGAGAAATTTTGGCCAGTTTACAGAGAAATTAAAGGTCACAGTATAATGCAAACAGGAACTGCAAAATGAACAAAGAGAAAAGAAAAGGAGGCTTATGGTGTGTGTATATATATATATATATATATATATATATATATATATATATATATATATATACATATATATATATATATATATATATATATATACATATACACACACACACACACACACACACACACACACACACACCCACACACACACATATCTCTCTCTCTCTCTATATATATATATATATATATATATATATACACACACACACACACACACACACACACACACACACACACACACACACACACACACACACACACACACACACACACACACACACACACACACACACACACACACACACACACACACACACAGAAAGTCAGGGTGAGAAATCGATAGAAGCAAGAAAGTTTAAGTGAAGGATGGGAGGGAGGATACTGACCTGATATTGACCTGATGGGTACAGGTAAGGAGTTCCAGACCTTAGCTACAAGGTAAAAGTATAGACAAGGCCCTGCAGATTTGATAGAGGTGTGGACAGACATGAGTTTTTTTTTTTTTTGTCACTGGATCGTAATGATCGACTAGGAGCAGTGTTGTGTAGAATGTTATTTAGTGCTGGACAAGCAGATGGATGCTAGAGAATTTTACAAGTGGTAAGAAGCTGCAAAAAGAGCATTTGCTGCAAATTTAGCATCTTTGTTACAGCACTGTTAAAGTTTTAATTTTTATGATACCTGAAGTTTAGTAAGGATGGGAAAACCATTAACAAGTATGAGGAGCATATACATAGTGGAAAGTCTAATTTTAGTTAGGTTAGTGAAAATGTTTTTGGCACTGTAGTTCTTGATGAGTTTTTCTTATGCAGTTCTGTATATCATCCACTATCAGCTCTAATAATTTGCTATGAGAAGTGACTGCAATGGTTGTAATGGGATTTAGGGAAAAAAGGTTTTTTTTGCTAAAGTTGAGCATGGGTTGTGAGTTACAGTGACTGTTAAAGCTTCCTGAGAATTTTTTTTGAGGTCTACCACATTGTCAGTTGTGAAAATGAGTATCGAGCAGAGTGTTCCATAACCTATCATATCATCTTTGTTGCTGTATGGCCCAGGTTGTGGCTGAAAATTTTTCTTAGAAAGATCAGTTCACTTATCCTCTTAACAAATAAAGACCTAACCCACCTGATGCTTACATAAAAGTTATTCTACAAATATCTAAGGGGTCCTCTTACAATGTCTTGCATGGACACAAAAAATGGACTCTCAGAAATAATGCTCATAGATAAATAACATCACACTGGAAGACATTATGTAGCTTACAGAAAAATGAAGGAAATTCTAGTGACAGCCTAGTTCAACTTGGCAGCACCAAAGCAAATCCAGAAATGTGCCCATGCCTTGCCATAACTCTCAACCTTTTAATTCAAGAATCAAAGACAAAGACCAAAATTTTGAGGGACAAAGGCTCAAAGTCAGGGACATATTTTTTTATTTATTTTATTTTGTTTTGCTCTTATTAATTTAAACAATCAACAGAACAGGTTTCAAATTAGCAAGCATCTGCTGAAGAATAAGAAGTAAAACTCCAGTGAATGGCATTGTTCAGTGTATATAATCCTCAATGACTTGCTAGATCAATCACAAATTTATGACTGACAGGCTAAAAATAGAAGGCAAAGTAAGGGACAACTAAGTGCTATATGCCTCATCTGGTCGCTAACATTTCTGCAATGTGCTCCACACTAGTCCGTGCTTAGTTATCTAAACTAGATACATCCTTACCCTCTATACAGTCTTAAATGCATTTACATGAATGTTGGAAGTGATAGATACTGTATAAATTAAAATGCGTTCCCAAAATTATACTGTGTGTACAGTGAAGGAAATGTGCAAGGTCAAACAGCAATTTTAAAAATAATATGGCTTGCTTTGCAAGGACAGTTATTTATTGTACATGTTCAGCTTAGACATTAATAAAGCACAGTTGTGTACCCTTACCATAAATGTAGATGTTAAGAGTGTATTCACTGTTGTAGTCATTACATCTGGGTAATCTGCTGGCAGGTTGCCCTCAGTCGGCCTGAATAACAAAGTCTTGGGTCATGCATCGGTTGCTGTCTCCTCTTCCATGATGTCAGGTCGTCAAGGGTATAAAACATGCAGCCGACGCCATTTTAATCCATTTTTCTTGCCCCAGATGTCAGGTGCCCCCCAAATGGGGAGCAAAAATATATAAATAAACAGTAAATATATAAATGCACCTTAGAAACATAAAATTTACCTTCAGCTAAAAGCAAATACTCCACAAAGGCTTTTGAGTATAGTGAAGGAAAGAAAAGGTATAGAATGGGGGATGGCGGGTGGGTAACCCAGACTGCAACAGTGAATACACTCTAACATCTACATTTATGGTAAGTGTACACAACTGTACTATGTTCGTGTTTCACTGTTGCAGTCATTACATTTGGGTAGAATCCCAAAGCTATGGATGGGAAGATGGAACTGAACAGCATTAGGAGCAGCTATAAGGCCCTGCAATACTGCAGTGGTAAAGCCTGCCCTGGATTTAGAGAAGAGAGGTAAATGGTAATGCTTTGTGAACGTATGAACAGAGCTCCAAGTAACAGCTTCTAGAATGTCTTTGGTTGGGACCCCTCTGAGAAAAGCTGCTGAAGTAGAGGCAGCCCTGGTGGAATAGGACCTGATCCCCTTGGGCACAGGTTTACTATGGTGCAAATAGCAGAAACTAATGCAGTGGCTTATCCTTTTAGAAATAGTCTGCTTTGATATAGCCTTCCCCTCTGATCCTGCAGCAAATGCTACCAGTAGTTGCTCAGACTTTCTTAGAGATTTTGTCCTGTTTAAGTAGAATCTTAGTTGTCTGTGTACATCTAATGAATGCAGAATCCGCTCCCCCTTGTTCTGCGGATTTGGGAAAGAAGTTGGCAGGTGAATGGTTTGGTTAAGAGCCACACTGGATATCACCTTAGGCATAAAAGAAGGATTGGTCCTGAGGGCCACCTTGTCTGGATAAAATATAATGAAAGGCTCCACTGCCATGAGAGCCTGTAGTTCTGAAACCCTTCTAGCTGAAGTGACTGCCAAAAGAAAAGCTGCCTTCCAAGAAAGAAATTTTATGTCCGCAATAGCTGCTGGTTCAAAAGGAGGAAGGGTGAGTTTTTCCAGCACAAAACTGAGGTTCCATGCGGGAGTTGGCGCTCTCCTGGGAGGACTTAAATTTTTGGCCCCTCTGAGACACTGTTTTAGCAGTGGATGAGAAAAGAAATGAGGCTCTGTGTTGTAATGAGCCGAGATGGCAGAGGCATGGATTTTTACTGAAGAAAAAGACAGGCCCTTATCAAGCATCTCAGTTAAGTATTGTAAAATCTGAGGAATCTGAGGAATATTGGGCTTTGCTGTGTCTATTCCCTGTGCTTGGTTCCAAGCACAGAATCTCTTCCATTTATCAGCATAAGATTTTCTAGTACTAGGCCTTCTGTCTTCCAAAATGACACCCATCACAGGTTTACTGAGAGATGTGGTTTGAATAATTAGTTGATTAGCCATGCTGCAAGATTCAGAGTTTGGAGCTGAGTGTGCAGAATTTGATAGTTCTGCTGAGACAGTAGGTGAGATGTCTGAGGCAAGTACCATGGAGGAAGGTGTGACATATTCCTTAGAAGCGGATACCAGTGTTGGCGAGGCCAGTCCAGAGCAATTAAAATCATTTTTGGTTTTTCCTGTCTGACTTTTAGTAAGACCTTGGAGAGAAGAGGCAGAGAGGGAAAGGCATAGACTGATAGGTTTTTCCAGCTGAAGGATACAGCATCCACTTTCCATGCTTTTTTGTGATGAGTTCTCATGCAGAATTTGTCCAGTTGACAGTTTTGGGGAAGACAAATAGATCTATGTCTGGCCTCCCCCATTTCTGTGTTAACATGCTGAAGATTTGTGGATCCAGTTTCCATTCGTGGCGGGCCCATAAGATTTCTGCTTAGGTTGTCTGCCAGAGTATTTTGCTTTCCAGGCAGGAATTGAGCTTGAAGATGTATTTGGTAAGTCAAGGCTGTGTTCCACAAGGCCATGGCTAGTCTGCAAAGGGGGTAGGAATGGGTACCCCCCTGCTTGTTTTTGTGATGAGTTCTCATGCAGAATTTGTCCAATTGGCAGTTTTGGGGAGAGACAAATAGATATATGTCTGGCCTCCCCCATTTATGTGTTAACATGCTAAAGATTTGTGGATCCAGTTTCCATTCGTGGCGGGCCCATACGATTTCTGCTTAGGTCGTCTGCCAGAGTATTTTGCTTTCCTGGCAGGAATTGAGCTTGAAGATGTATTTGGTAAGTCAAAGCTGTGTTCCACAAGGCCATGGCTAGTCTGCAAAGGGGGTAGGAATGGGTACCCCCCTGCTTGTTTATGTAACACAACTGTGGTGTTGTCCGTCTTTATTAGTAGTTGTCCTGGATGAGGTAAATCCTTGAAGGCTGTCAGAGCATTCTGAACAGCTAGCATTTCTTTCTGGTTGATATGCAGATGCATTTGGTTTGGCCTCCATTTGCCCTGAATGCATCTCCCTGCCAGGTGGACCCCCCAAGCATAGTCTGACGCATCTGTAGTTAGGGTTTGGGTGGCAGGTGGTACAGTGAATGACAGTCCCTTGTTTTGGTGACATGTCTCTGCCCACCAGAGAAATTCCTGTTGTAGGCAGGGAATGAGAGGGATCATTGTTTCCAGGCTGTGACAATGCTTACTCCATAAACTTTTTAGGTACCATTGAAGTTTCCTCATATGCAGTCTCCCATACAGAATTAGTAGAATGCAGGATGCCATAAACCCCAAAGCCTACAGAATTTGTCTTGCAGATAACTGGGGTTTTGTTGCAATTTGTTTGAAGTATGTTGTCAATTGCAGTTGTCTGTCTGGCGTGAGGTAAGCCATCTGGGCAGTTTTATTCAAGCTTGCACCCAGGAATGTAATTATTTGAGAGGGTACCAGTTGTGATTTCTTTTTGTTTATGGTGTACCCTAGGCATGCTAGAAGCCTTCTTATAAATGCCAGATGTTGAAGAAGACTGTCCTTGTCCTCTGCCTGAATGAGATAATCGTCCAGATAAGGATAAATTTGAATGTTTCTTTGTCTGCAGAATGCAATTGCTGGTGCTAGGCACTTTGTAAAGACCCTGGGCACAATAGATAAGCCAAAGGGCAGTGCAGAGAATTGGTAATGCAAAAAGCCTGCTTTGAAGCAGAGGTATCTTCTGCAAGATTTCCTTATTGGGATATGCAGGTATGCCTCTTTTAAGTCTAGAGTTACTAACCAAGCATTCTAGCCTAGCATAGGCAGTAGCTGTTGTAAAGTCAGCATTTTGAATTTTGGAATGTCCAGGAATGTGTTCAGAATCGATAAGTCCAGTATTGGATGCCATGAACTGTCTTTTCTGGGTACCAGGAAAAGTCTTGAATAAAATCCTTGTCCTTTTTCCTTTTCTGGTACCGGCTGAATAGCCCCCATATCCATGAGGGACATGACTTGTTTCTGGGCCTCTGCCCACTGGTTTTGTGGCAGATCTGGCCATCTGTTTGGAATTGGTAAAGTTTGGAAATTAAATCTGTACCCTTGGGATACTATGTTTAATATCCACTTGTCCTGGGTAATTAACTGTCAATTCTGAGCATGAAGTGCTAGTTTTCCCCCCAAGGGGGCTGCCAAAAGATAAGTGCTTGGAGATGTTAGAGGAAAGTCATTGAGACTGCTTGCTGTAGGGTTGTGCTTTGTTACCTCCAGATTTGGAGGTGGAGGCACCCCATTGCTTTGACCTGTATGATCCCTGTGATTGATATCTGGAGCCTTTTGAGCACCTGGGTTTGCTCTGAGTGGCTCTGTTGGACACAGGAAAGGACCAATTTTAAGTAGACCAGTGCCTACTGAACATGTGTGGCTGCATTTGCAAAAAATCTTTTACCGTTTGCATAGATTTAGCTTTGTCTTTCATTTTCTTTAAAACCTCTTCTGCCTTATTACCAAACAGAGTATCATGCTGCAAAGGGGCATCCAACAATTTAGCTTTAACATGATCAGGCAGACTTTGCTCCTTGAGCCAGGCATGCCTTCTTATCACAGATCCAGTAACGGCGGCCCTACAAGAGGCCTCCAAGGAATCAAAACCTGTAACTCTTTATTTTCTACACAATCAGAAATCAACATAATTTTCTGTTTCAGTAAGCCCATAACATTCTGTTGATATTTAAGCATATGAAACTGGCAGTTTAAAGCCCTGATTGCCAAGGTTGCAGACGTATAAACCTTCTTACTCCATCTATCCAGCGCCCTGGAATTTCTATCAGAAGGGGTAGGATTTTTGGCCTTAGAAGCCTTAACACCCTTGGGACCCTGAGAAATAGTCTCAGGATCAGCAGCAGGATTTTTGAAAAGAAATTTGTGGGAGTCAGGAACCCTGTAATATCTGTCTGGCTTACTAGGAGCTGGAGGCAAGGAATCAGGATCCATGCTTGACTCCGAAAACACATCATCCACAATGTCTAATACAGGAGGTATTGCCAAAGGCCTATGTTGAGGAAGAAGGAAATCCCTAAGCCTCTTTTTTGATTCTGAGAAGTCCTGACTCTCCCAGTGAAAATGTTCCCTTAAAGTATGCAAAGTCTCTCCAAAAGAGTAATCCTCAGGAGGAGATGCAGATGGGATGGATTCTTCAGCATCAGAATTCTCATAAGGTGGAATAGAAAATTCCTGATCAGAAGAGGAATCAGAAGAAATGGAAACCTGATCTGAAGATTCATAATCAGTGCCTTGCCTAGGTCTCTTAGTGGGGGGGTTGGGAACCCCTGATCAAGGTAATTAAATCCTCAGCCATTTTGACCATTTGTTTTTTAGGCATAGAGGCCTGAGCAAGTGTCTCATGCGTCAGTTTTTTAGACATAGAAGTTGTTTTTGACCTTGTTTTTGTTGATGGCATTGGTTTAATATAAAAATGTTGAGGCCTGAAAACACCCTCAGAAGCCGGTGCCTGCTCAGCGGCTCCGGACCCATCCAAGGGAGAGACAGCCTCGGGTTCAATACTTTGCGAATCTCGTGGCATACTGGACTCTGAATGGGTCTCGGTAGAGGCCTGTGACTCAAAAGTAGTGGGTATTGGGCTGCGAAAGCACCTCACTGAGTACCGGTGAACCGGCGACTGGCTTAGGAAAAGCTTCGTCGTCGGTTTTGGACCTCGCCAGTCTGTCTCTGTCTTTTTCCTTGCGTTTTTTGTGAACTCCGGTAGTGAGATTGCTAATCGACATTTCAGGGTAGTTAAATCTTGAACCAAAATATTTAGAAGCAAAAATATACCGACGCTTAATAGTGCGTTGGTTAAATTTAGCACAAAACCGACAGCAAGGCACATTGTGGTCAGGGCCTAGGCAAGGAATACAGTACAAATGAAAATCCTTATGAGGTATTTGCTTCCCACAAGTAATGAAATTAACTTTTACTGACACTGGTAAGGAGTAAGAAAAAGTTTCCCCAACGGGGTACTTAGCTTTAGTTTGAAGACTTCGGTTTTGAAACTCGAAAACAAAAATTTCAGGAGTCGGCCAACCGGCACTTGCGAACTGCTTCTGTTTCAGGCACCACGCGGCAAGAAAGACTGATTAAAATGGCATTGGCTGCATGTTTTATACCCCTGACGACCTGACGTCATGGAAGAGGAGACAGCAACCGACGCAGGACCCAAGACTTTGTTATTCAGGCCGACTGAGGTCAACCTGCCAGCAGATTACCCAAATGTAATGACTGCAACAGTGAAACATGAAAAATATCATACAGCTGTGGGCTTTACTGTAAAGGCATCCTGTTACATAAAAAGGAAGCTGACTTTCTTTTAGCTTTCAGCTGCAGAAAAATGGAATAAAAAAAAACAGACAGTTCAAGTGACGCAAAGATGACATGGAGAAACGTTTGTGAAGTCTTCAGACACAGCAAGGACCAAAAAAGGACACAGACAAAAACCAGAACAAGAAGTCACAAGGACATTAAAAATAACATTGGTTGAAAACAGTACATAAACTGGAAAGTATGTTTTCCCTTAGTAGTGACCGAGAGGGTACTTCAGTCTTTTCAAGTATCTAGCCATGTTATAATAGAATTGAAATAACTGAAAGAATTAACTGATTGGCAAGAATTTGTTCTAATGCAAATAAAAAATAACAGATACAGTAGTACGGTGTTTGTCTGGTCTACTTATAGACATTTCTTTCAATGGTGAGGCTAAGCCAGTGCCTGTGACCTTATATCTGTTACCAGCAGTTAATATTACAGAGGGGCCCTACTATTTACAACGTCAGTTCAACAGTTTGACAGTTCCAGTGCTTTAACAGATCAACAGTTCCAGTACTTTGTTGGTGAACATACAGTGATGCCGTAGAAGCTGTCCTGCAACATTCCACCATTAATTCGTCTGTTGAAGGACACCGTGTCTTCTAAGTGACGTCAGCCTGATCACCCGTTTGTCATCTATGCAAAATATGGTAAATTCTTCACAGTTATAACATGGATGCAAGTACAGACAGTTAACTTTACAGTGCCCACATATTGTATATATAAATTTGCATGGTTTAAACCTTCTGTGTCAGACATGAAATGTAAATCTGAAATGTTTGATGTTCAGACATTAGATAACAGTTGTGCTTGTACATGTATAAATGCATATAATCCATGCATAAAATATACAGCAATTCATAAAGACTGTTTTTTATGTAAAAATAACTTTCCAAACTTATGTCTATTTTGTCACAGGAGTCTAGTATGCAAGTCATACCATAAGATATATGCTATTCTGGTAAACAATCTGTTTGATTCTAGTGTTGTTAGTTTCTTCACATATACAACAGTTAAATGTATCTTCTGCAGTCATATAAATATTGTTAGTAATGTAATAGACTACATAAAAATGTTATTTATAGTAAATATTGCAAATGCACAAAAAGAAGAACGTTCTAACATAGTACAGTGTGCTATCAATATTAACCTTTTAAAGGAAAGGTTTTCACAGCTTTTCAAAAACTTCCTACAGACAGTAGTAAGGGACAATAATGCCATTTAGAGGAATAGACTCAGCATAGCATTCAGACTTTACATAATGACATTTCTGGTTTAACGTAACAATCCGAGCCCAACAACATTTACTAAGGGCACAAACTACAAAGGTTAATCTGACAAGACAGTTAGAAAAAGCCCAGCAAGGTTTTACAAGGGGTACAAAATATACCAAGTGACATTGGGCAGGGTTCAGCAGAAATGACAAGTTATTTCTCCTGCTGATATACATCAATAGTCTTGTTTATTACAGACTCTGCCTCAGTGGCAAGACAAAAAAATAATTTTGTTTCAATATGTTGGCATTTAAACAATAGTTGACATACACTGTGCGGTCTTTTCCAAATAATGCTTTATTTAAATGTTTTTTTTTTTTTTTTGAATTTACACATGCCAGTTTGGGTCAGAAGGGGAAAGGGGAATCATCAACATTATTGGCAAACCCCTAAAACATGCTCCAGTATGAGAGTTATGGGCACCGATTCCCAAAATGATTTACAGGGAAAGTTTAGGAATGTCAAAATCAAAGCACATAAAAAAATGTAATACAGAAAAGGCTACAGTAAATGTTTTGGCAAATGGCAAAGCGAAGCAAGCAGCTAAAACAGGTGAGTGTCTAGACTCGCGTAACTGTTTTACAGTCTAAATAGCATGACAGAAAAAAACAATGTTTTTGTCAGGCAAAATGTTATTTTAAAGCAATTCCGTCAGACAGTTAATGATCTTCTGCAAAATGTAGATGCAGCTTTAAAATCAGTTTCTGCCTGACAGACAGATACAGACTCAGAGATTAAGCCAGAGTGCTAGACAGTTTTAAAAAAGTACGCAGTATTGCAGATGCACATAGAAAATGTACAAAAACAGCTTGTACACTACATGGTGAAAGGAAGGGGATGTAATACATGGTCTGATGAAAAAGTACGCAGTATTGCAGATGCACATAGAAAATGTACAAAAACAGCTTGTAGACTATGTGGTGAAAGGAAGGGGATGTAAAACATGGTCTGATGAAAAAGTACGCAGTATTGCAGATGCACATAGAAAATGTACAAAAACAGCTTGTACACTACATGGTGAAAGGAAGGGGATGTAATACATGGTCTGATGAAAAAGTACGCAGTATTGCAGATGCACATAGAAAATGTACAAAAACAGCTTGTACACTACATGGTGAAAGGAAGGGGATGTAATACATGGTCTGATGAAAAAGTACGCAGTATTGCAGATGCACATAGAAAATGTACAAAAACAGCTTGTAGACTATGTGGTGAAAGGAAGGGGATGTAATACATGGTCTGATGAAAAAACAGCCTTTTCCTCTGTTGAAACTTGGTTATCTGATGCCCAATTAATACTCAACCCAAACAAAACTAAAATACTCATCTTCCAACCCACCAAACATACTCTAAACAACACCCACTTTAACATCACAGTAAAAGACAGCACCACTATATACCCAACTGAACACACCAAATTGCTAGGACTGGAAAAAGACAATAAACTAAAATTTGACATTCACATATCCATGACCATAAAAAAAGTCCACAAAAAACTAGGAGCGTTATACAGAAATAAGCAACTTCTCACCAAAGCAGCAAAGATTTCAATAGCAAATTCCCACCTTATCTCCACCCTACTTTATGCCTCTCCAGTATATACCAACCTAAGGCAATGCGATCTAAACAAGCTAGACACCTGCTACAACAAAATCGCCAAATTCACCACAGGGGCATCCTACCGTAGTCACCACTGTCTCTCACTTGCTGAACTGGGCTGGCTTGAACTCCCTCACCTCCTTCAATGGTATCAACTCTCACTCGCCCACAAACTAATAAACCATCCACTAAATGTCCCATCCCTCCAGAATCTAATCCAATCCTATCACACCACCAGACCACTAAGATCCAGCAACAAAAATCACTTGCAGATCACTAAAGCCAATAACTCTGCTAGTGAAGCACTATTCTCTTGCGCCATAGCCAAATTATGGAACTCCCTCCCACCCACAATTACCTCTGTACCATCATGCACCCACTTCAAAACTTTACTAAAAGCAGACCTAAAAACATGCTGGCTATGCCCTTGCAACTCCCACTCTAATATCACCCACCCATCCAACCACTACCTTTCTTTCCACCCCATTAACTACCTTGATTATAGCAAGCTCAGATGCTCATAAGCCTAGTACTTATTATACAGCAGGAACTTCTTATTGTAACATTTGTTAGTGTCTGTTATGTACTTCGCAGATAAAGATTCTAGTTGTCTACTGATGTACTATGTTCTTCATCTGTAAATATGTTTGTAAATAATTGCTATGTTAAATTGTTGATCACTATGTAATCCAATGTAACTACTGTGTGTTTATTTTAACTGTGGAGCTTTTCTCCCCAGGCCTCTGCTGAAAATGGACCTACATCCATTCGGACACTCACGGTCAACAAATGTAAATTAATAAATAATAAAACAGACACAGGGGAAACACTAGCAGCTTCTGCTCCTCCAGGGTTACAGACTACTACACAACAAAATTCAGAAAAACAGGTGATATGTTTTACTAGTAAGAAAATAGGCCACATTAAACAGGATTGTCCATATTACAAAAAATGGAAGGAAAGTCAAATACAAAAGGGTATCTATGCAGATAATAGCGCTTCTTCAAAACACAAAAATAGGGAAAGATAAAGAAAATACATTAAGGGTCAATCAGTCACAGGAACAAACACAGAGGAATACATAACAAATAAAGTATAGCCCATGGAATACACAGAAAATCCAGACTATGGCAGGCAATAGGCATTAAAGCAATAAATTAACAAAGCACAGGTTATCAGTTGGCAGCAAAGTACAGGGATCTTTTAAAGCAATGAAAGACAATGTTAGTATAATTAAACAACGGGGATAGAAAAAGACAAAAAAAATAAATATTACTTTACTGGTTTAATAAGCCAGGACAGATTCAGAATAAACACAGAAATAACTTACAGCCATACAGACACAAAGTAAAGTTAATACAAATATGGTGTAAAGTTAAAGTTAATACAAATACAGTAAATACGGGGGGGGGCGGAGCCTAGATGGTACTCTGAAAGCAGCGCTTTTTAGAACTCCTTAAAACTACTTTAAATAACAGGAAATTAATATTTTTTATTTTGGGGAAAAAGTTAATTATTGTTCCTTAATATTTTTATTACTAGTATTTCAACTTTGGAATATTTTCTTCAAGAAATTTCAGAAATCTCTGGAGTTTTTAAAGCTGATTTGGGAAGATGAGTGGCTCAAAGAACTCACATGCAGAATCTACTCAGAGGAAAGAAATTCAGTTGATATCTTCAACTTTACAAGAACTATCTATTAAAATGGACAGTTTTAAAGACAACTTAGAAAACTTGAGAGAAAGTTGTCATACTCAAACTGAAACTTTTAAAGAACTTCAGCAACAGCAAGTTAAAATATTAAACATTGAAGAGTCCTTATCTGATATAGACGGAAGGCTCAAACAGGAGGAAACCCAGGGTGATTTTCTTCAGCAACAAAATAAATGGCTTATTAACAAACTGGATGATATGGAAAATAGAGAAAGGAGGACTGATGTGAGAATCATTGGTTTACCGGAAAAATCTGAAGGAGATGACATAATTTCTTTCCTTAATTCATGATTACCCGACATCCTTGAACTGAAAGAAGGTTTCTCTTATGTTGCAGAAAGAGCCCATTGAGCCATTGGGAAACCTATTCCTACATCTTCAACATCCTCATCCAGATCAGTCGTGGTTAAATTTCTCTCTTATCTAGATAAAGAGCTTGTTCTGAAATGTGCTTGGAGAAAGTCCCCTCTGAAGTATAAGCAAAATCTAATTAGATTTGACAATGACTTTTCCTCCAGAGTCTTAGAAATGAGAAAGAAAGCCTGGCCACTGGTAAAGTTACTCAAACAAAATAAAATAAAAGCACAACTAGCATATCCTGCAAAAATAAGGATTTTCACTTCAAATGAAACAAGGACAATTAATGACATTGATGAAGCAATAACTTTCATAAAGAACAATAATTTGGTCACAGTTCCAGAAGAAATGGACTGGTCTCTTACTACAACATTAAAAAGATCCCCTGAGAAAAATAACTGGATTAATGTAAAGAATAAAAAGCAAAGAACCGACTCAAAAAGTATTCCTTCTACTGCTTCTCTTAAAGAATCAACTAAAACTAAAAATTCAGGCTAAAGGTAACAAATATATATTTGTCTACTTATATTTCAAGCTACTCACAAAATATTTGTCAACATGAATACTCCATTTACATACTATAGACTTAATGATTGCTCTATTGTGTGATGAAGTATAAAAATGAGGGTTGGGGAGGAAATATTTAATATTAATGTAACATACTACAAATACTGACTGTACAAAAGTATTTAAATCTAATAGGCAAGGATCGTTATTGGCATGCAAGTTTTAAATATGTTTAACTCATTTGAATAATTTGCAATGAAACATGGATTAATTCAACCTAGATAATGAATAGATCCTGTTGAATTATTTGTCAAATATTGTTATAGATTTCACTTAAAGGTTCTGCTTCTCACAAAAAAGTGAAGAGAAGCTTTTGTTACATGAGACACGTAGGGAAGCTTCACTGCTTAGTCCATGAGCTCCCTTAGTGTACTATGCGCACTATCACAAAGGCAGAATGCTCATTTGATAAAGTGCCAAACACAATAAACACAACACAATATATCGATGTTAAGTCATTATACTTTCTAATTTAATATACGTATTAGGAACACAGTTTTAAGTCATCACGAAGTGTTTGTTTGAACATTTACCTTCCATCTTAAAGATATGCAACGAAACCCCTTTAACACAAGTGTTGTATTAGCAAATCCTTTCTTTGTTTAGTTGTCAAATAATTTTATAGCCAGTGAAAAAACTAAAGTACTGAAGTCCATATTATCTTACTAACGGAGATAATGTTGACGCAACCACACGATTCTAGTGTGTAATCACATTATGCTTCCTTATGGCCTTAAAGCGACAGTACTTCTGTAGATAGGATAACTACTTAATATATATACTGTATGAAAGAAGGGATGGAAAGAAGGTATTACGAGGCATGAATTTATTATAGCTTATTGTTAGATATTATAAAACAAAAATAAAGGAATACATTTATACGGATAAAAGTGGAATATTCAGCATTAGACCCATGGTTAGATACTTTGAAGTTCTCCATGAATCTGCATTATTTAGTTAATAAATAAAGAAGAGAAATGACTTAAGAAGTATGCATGTCACCATATTCAACAAAGTATCAAAGGAAGTTTTGGTATACTTAGAAACAGTTACTTGACTAGATGAGGAAAGAATATGCAAGACATAATCTGATACTGGGTCTTTACAAGCTTGCAATAAGACAAATCTCATATTTATTGTATTGAACTATAGCTTATTATAACAGACAGAGTGCAAACAGTGAATAGCTTGCAAAATGTTATTATTTCAGACAAGCACGTCTAACCTACAAGAATACATTTTTAATGGAATTTTTCTGCTGAAAAATGAATGGTTGTAAGGGCACTCGCCCTATGAAACTAGCTAAAGGAATATTTCATCTGTTTATCATTGTCATTATCTAACTTACAGCTACTATTAATGTTTGGTCATTGAAATGCAATTCTAAATTGATCTGTTTCGTAGAATTGATATTATACAAATGTAAAATAGAAATTTAAGACCGTGCTCAACACATGCAATACAATTTTTAAGGCTATTAGTAATTTAATAACAAACAAACTTTCTATTGAAATTTAAGGTTACGTAACAAACATGATATAGAGCTCTGCATGTGTAACTGTTGTATAGCATAGCCTTGAGCAGCACTGTCTATGCTTTGGAATTCATATATATGCAGAACTTGTAGTTCACAAATTTAAACTAATCCATAACAGCGATGACAGGTGTTAGAAATTGTTTAATTCTTTGAATTTTAAACTGTAATTGAACAACACTGACTAAAGTATGCTCTATAAGGCAGTTATGAAATGAACTGGTCATTATATAGATGCTCATATAAAATGGAGAGAAAATGGATTATCGAACACATTACATGATAATTTACTTATGTTATATAAATACTTTATTAAAAAGGAATTATACCTGAATCAACGCACATGATGTAATAAATGATAAAACTTAAATGCTTGAAATCTACACCAGGTTATTCTACAGCAAGCACATCTCTAAATAACTTTGATTTAATTAATCACATATGTTTGACTTGATCAATTGCATCCTCCAGAAAAATATACAAAGGAGCCTCTAATTTTTCATTAACGTTTGATTCAATTTCTGCAATGAAGGTTAATCTGTCTGAGCTTCTTAGTTCACTCTGATTGGGAATGTTATACATTCCATGTTTGTTAAAAGATTATTTTAAATATTTGTTTATATGCATGTATAATGTCTACTATTATACATTTGTTGATTTTTTTCTTCTGGCCTCATTCAATTTTTATTTTATATAGTTTAAAAGTAAGTAACAACAAACAAACTTAACGAAGCAAAGAAGTAAATATAAAACACACCAAACAGCCAATACTTAATCCAGCAGAAGTTTTCTTTATTCTCTCCAAAGATCTGGTACCTCGGCCATTCGCCTTCAAAGGATCACAATTCAATGTTACTTAGTAACAGTATTTATATAAACATTAATTGGATCAATTATTCAATTTATTACATCATTAAATGCAAAAAAGGAGGGAAAAGAAGCATCAGAAATATATTTAAAGTGACCTTCCTATTTATAAATTCTTATATAAATATGTGAATATTTGTATCAAAAATATAAACATTTTATATTATTTATTTTATCATCAGAAAATATTCATAACATGTTAATTAATCAAATTATCATATGCCTAATTCTAAATTCAGTCCTAAAGGTTTTAAAGTATTATATTTTAGAATCATTCTAGTTTCTAGCTCCAATAATCTGTCACAAATATTATCACCTTTACAACAAAAGGTTTGCCCAAAATACTGAATTTTAAACTATCAGCTTTTCCTTCATGAGCTTCTAAAAAATGTTTGGCAACTGGACTAGATAAATTATGGTTTCGGATGTCTTTTAAATGCTCTAGAATTCTCACCCTAACCATTCTTTTAGTTTGTCCAATATACCATGTATTATTACAAGAACAAGTAAGTGTATATACAACACCAATAGATTTGCAAGTAAAATAGTGTTTGGGGTAGTGGTTAACATTATTAATACATCTGACATCAAAAATTCTATCACATAAACTGCAAGATCCACATCTAAAAGATCCCATGCTAGTGGCTTTAGAAATTCTTTTTGTCAAGAGATTATTATTCAATATTTCCTTTAAATTTTTACCTTTCTTATAAGAAAATATTATGTGATCAGGAAAAAGTTCACCTATCTGATCATCCTCACTGATCAAAAACCAAAATCTCTTGATGATAGAAACAAATTTTTCAGAAAAGGCAGTATATCTAGTTACAAAAAACACATCTTCGATATCTTTATCTTTTTTGTTAGAATCTATAACATTCATTTCTGTCTTCCTAAATGTTTTCTGTTTGTTAATGTTATTCATACTAGCTAATAGTTGCCCTTTTTCATAACCTCTATCACATAATCTAACAAATACCTCATTTAATTCGTAATCTAACTCAGATTCTATGCTGGTATGCTGATATATCCTTTTGAATTCTCCATGAGGTAAGGCTCTTAACAAATGTGGAGGATGCATGCTGCTAGCATGTAAAAACATATTCACTGACGTACTTTTCCTATAAGGTCTAAATCCTATAATATTATTTCTATCAAATAATGTCAAATCCAAAAAATTGATTTGATTCCTACTGATCTCATATGAAAATGACAAATTATGTTCATTTTCATTCAAATTTTCAAAAAATTCACAAAACTCTATAACATCCCCTCTACATATGAAAATTAAGTCGTCAATGAAACGCTTGTACAAAACCACTCTATTTTTAAAGAATTCTGAGGTATAGATAAATTTCTTTTCAAAGGAATCCATGTATATAATGGCATAAGTGGGAGCATAAGCTGCTCCCATAGCCGTTCCCTTGATTTGTAAAAAATACTCCTCATTAAATGCAAAATAGTTGTGAGTTAAACAAAATTCTAACAAGGAGATCAAAAAGCTGGTCCTCGGACCTTCACCTAATATATTATGAATGGCTTCAAGCCCCCATCTTATGTTGATGTTTGTGTATAATGACTTAACATCGATGGTTACCCAATAAAAATCTCTGTCCCAAGAAATTTTATTTACTTCATTAATCAGATCCTGAGTGTTACTAATATGAGCATTTACTTTTTTGAGATGAGTTTTCAACTGAAAATCCAGGAAAACATTAACATTCTCCAAAAAAGAGCCTATCCCTGATATTATTGGCCTACCAGGGGGCTCTACCAGATCTTTGTGAATCTTGGGAAGAGCATATAATATGGGTATGCGAGGGTCCTTAATATACATCTTCTTGATGTCAGTATGCAAAAAGAAACCTAGTCGCTCTCCCCTTTCCAAAAGGGTTAACAATTCTTCATTATACAATTTAGTGGGATCCCCATCAAGTTTGGAATACTCTTCACTGTTAGAAAGCAATCTATTAACCATAGTACAATAATCAGATCTATTAAGAATAACCCAATTACCCCCTTTATCTGCACATTTAAATATATAATCATTTTTCATTTTTTTCAAATTTTTTAAAGCTTGCCATTCATTTTTGCTTAAATTGTATTGTTTTTTTTTCTTTACTAAACTCTTCAAACATTAACTCCATCTCTTTAAGAACAACTTTTTGAAAAGTTGAAATAGCTGATACAAAAATAGTGGGTGTGAATTTACTTCCAATATTTCTAAATTTGGGAATCATTAACTTTCCATAACCTGTTAAGTAACTAACATCAGAGCTATTATCATTATTGAAACACATTAAGCAATCATCATTATCATCACTATCTTCCAAAAAATAATCAGATTCATCATGTTCATAATCATATACTGACAAATTCATTAAACTGTCATCAAAATCAGTTTCATTTTCATTAATTTTTCCATTTTGAACAGTAATATCCACATTCATATTCTTGAACTTTTTAAAATACACCCTTAGCAATAACTTGCGAGTAAATGCTTTTACTTCAAAGTATATGTCAGCAAAAGAAGGAAAGATAGTGGGAACAAATTTACTTCCCTTACACAAAACATTCAACATGTCATGATTTAAATTAATATTTGATAAATTAACACACTTTAAGGAAGTAACATTGCTATAAGTCCCATTAGATTCACATATTGTCAAACCTTCATTTATAGCGGTTTCGCCCCTTTCTGCCATTTCTTCCATTCTTCTCCTTGTTGTAACTGCCATTTTGAAAGCCCGTATTTCCTGCCGTATTTAGATTAAGAGTCTCATTAGAAGCTTCTGCAGACTCTCCATCATTGGCCCGATTGGAAGCAATGTTTCTAGCAAAAGAAACATTTTTATTAACAGTTTCTTTCTCCATAGACGAAAAGGAAGACGCTGATGTTGAGTTGTTTCTTCGTTTGGAGCTACGAGTCCAGCTCCTCCCCCTGGAGCGGTTACGTACTGGTTCACGTTGCCAATTAAAAATAACACCAGTTTCATAGTCCTTTAAGTCCCGGACTAGTTTGTTACGTTTTCTCTGCACAACGTCAGCTTCTAACTTATTAATTTTGTCAGTGATGTTAGTCATTTGAGCCCTATAGTTTGCTTCAGCAACAAGTTCATTTTGTAACAGCAAAATCTCATTTTTTAACTTGTCATGAGATTTTTGGTTGCGCTTTATCAATATACGTAACCAAGCTAATGTGCATAAGTGAGAAGTCTGCTTCCATTCTTCTAAAAGATCAAATTCATCTTCCAGGAATGGTGCAGCAGGTAGTTTGTCAATACGCAACCCTCGAGGGGTAATGTCAAGGCTCACATATTTCTCTAGAAGCCTAGTATCAAAATAAAGCGCAACCTCCTTGGCCATTAACTTGTTTAACTGAATGAAGCGACTGTCTGTACTCACATTCCCTTCCAAATTCCATGGGTCAATTGTAGTAAATCTTTTATCACGTTCTGCTACCATATTCTGGAACAACAAGGCACTGGATGCAGGATTCCGTTCGGAGCTTCCACTATTAGACATGGATAAATTTGTGATATAGCCTTTTAACAGGAATATTTCATCAAAAGTGACAAGATGCAAATAGCTGGAAAAGTATGGCTTGGATCCAAACTCAGTAATAACAAACAAACTTAACGAAGCAAAGAAGTAAATATAAAACACACCAAACAGCCAATACTTAATCCAGCAGAAGTTTTCTTTATTCTCTCCAAAGATCTGGTACCTCGGCCATTCGCCTTCAAAGGATCACAATTCAATGTTACTTAGTAACAGTATTTATATAAACATTAATTGGATCAATTATTCAATTTATTACATCATTAAATGCAAAAAAGGAGGGAAAAGAAGCATCAGAAATATATTTAAAGTGACCTTCCTATTTATAAATTCTTATATAAATATGTGAATATTTGTATCAAAAATATAAACATTTTATATTATTTATTTTATCATCAGAAAATATTCATAACATGTTAATTAATCAAATTATCATATGCCTAATTCTAAATTCAGTCCTAAAGGTTTTAAAGTATTATATTTTAGAATCATTCTAGTTTCTAGCTCCAATAATCTGTCACAAATATTATCACCTTTACAACAAAAAGGTTTGCCCAAAATACTGAATTTTAAACTATCAGCTTTTCCTTCATGAGCTTCTAAAAAATGTTTGGCAACTGGACTAGATAAATTATGGTTTCGGATGTCTTTTAAATGCTCTAGAATTCTCACCCTAACCATTCTTTTGGTTTGTCCAATATACCATGTATTATTACAAGAACAAGTAAGTGTATATACAACACCAATAGATTTGCAAGTAAAATAGTGTTTGGGGTAGTGGTTAACATTATTAATACATCTGACATCAAAAATTCTATCACATAAACTGCAAGATCCACATCTAAAAGATCCCAAGCTAGTGGCTTTAGAAATGGCTGTTTGGTGTGTTTTATATAAAAGTAAGTAACAACCTCACCACTGAATTCAATGCATATATGGAGATTATACAACAAATAAATGACAAAATATAGAGTAATCATTTCAATAAAAACTCTAAGTACAAATTAATGAGATGGACACAGTATTACTCTCATTAAATGTAAATGGTTGAAATAATCCTAGGAAAAAATCTAACTTACTTAAATACCTAAAAATAAATAAAGCACAAGTGTTTTTTCTACAGGAAACTCATTTTAAAGCTAATGATAACTTCACTTGGAATCCAAGTGACTTCCTAAAGCTATCTAATTCATCATATAGTAAAAAAAACAGGGGGGTATTAATACTATGGAAGAAAAATATTATTAAGCCGCAAGTTTTATTTAACTATGAAGACAGAGAGCCTTTTATCAATAGTAATAGTAAGATATAGTAATAGAATCTGGACATTGGTGAACTTGTATTGGTTTCCGGGTATAGGTATAGGAACTATTAAAAAACACATAGAACTTATTAACAAAACATCTAAAGGTAACAATTTTGGGAGGTGATTTTAACTGTATCTTAGATAGCCAGGAGACTACCAACAAAAGACCTTTTCATATCACATCTACAGGGAGAACTCTTAAAAAATGGATAGATAACTTGCAGTTATTAGACTCATTTAGTCTTAAGAATGAAAGTTCATTACTATTCTCCCATAGTGACTATAGATTTAACACTCAAACAAGAATTGATAAAATATATGTATCTCAAGATTTAAAAATGAAAACATTGCATTCTTCTATAATCCCCTGTCCCCTGTCTGACCATAACTCACTTATTCTTAGTATTCAAATGGATTTCAAAAGATTGATAATCACCAAGAGAATTTCAGCATATTTTACTAAATTAAAGGAGTTTAAGCCATGGTTAGATTTGGAAATAAAATATTTCTTGGATACAAACTATACTAGTGACATAAATATAGTTATTTTATGGGATTCTCTAAAGACATATCTTTATGGCAAAATTATTTATTGGTTTAATAATAAAGTGAAGGAATGGGAATCAGAGCTCTCTAACATTCAAAAACAAATCATAGAAACTGACCTAAAGGTTTTAGAAGACCCTGTTGTAAAAAAAAGGAGATTGAAAAATTAAATAAAAAATATAATGATATCTTATTGCATAAAACCAATTTGGCCTTAGAAAAATTAAAATTAAATTCTTATTCAATATCTCCCAAATATATGCATAATTTAGCTATGAGAGTGAAAAGATCTTCCAATGCAAATAATATTGCAAACATAATTCATGAAGGGGATAACAAGAAAAAAGTTTCAGATATAAGTGACATTTTGGATGCTTTTAAATTTTATTTCACAAAACATTATAACAATAATACCCCACTTCATAACAATACAAACATATGCCTAGATAACTTAAATTTAAATAAAATACCAGAGAGCATAAACATGAATATTCAAAAACAAATTATGATAGAAGAAATTAATGAGAAAATTAAAAGAGGTAAAAATAACAAAGCCCCAGGCATAGATGGAATCATTATGGAAATTTATAAACTATTCCCATCATCTGTCATAACAATACTACAAAAGGCACTAAACGAAACATATTCACAAGGCACAATTCCACTATCATGGAGATGCTCATTGATTACACCTATTTTAAAGGAAAATAAAAATCCCGCTTCATGTAGCTCATATAGACCTATTTCACTCCTTAATAATGACTACAAAATTCTTATGTCTATTCTGGTCAATAGGATCAAAAAATCTCTAACTAAAGTCATTAGTGATGACCAAACAGGGTTTATTTACAACAGACGCACCCATGATAACATACATGGAATCTTAACTACTATAGATATTTTAAATAAAGACAAAGCTGAATCACTAATAGTCACATTAGATATTGGAAAAGCATTTGATTCATTAAATTGGAATTACCTATTCAATGTTTTACAAATTTATAATTTGCTACACAATTCATCACTCTAATAAAGAATATATATAGAGACAACCTGGCATATGTAAAATTAGGCCCATTCACATCAGAAGCAATTAAAGTTACTAAGGGTACCAAACAAGGACGCCCCATGTCTCCAATATTATTTGCCCTAGCAATTG
This sequence comes from Protopterus annectens, assembly GCF_019279795.1. NCBI lineage: Eukaryota > Metazoa > Chordata > Ceratodontiformes > Protopteridae > Protopterus > Protopterus annectens. The sequence goes on from NC_056744.1 coordinate 995,899,693, forward strand.
AACTTTTTTCCTCTGAGATTCGTTCAAATCCCAAAATTAAAGGCATTAACATTTATAATAAATTTAACTCCAAAATAATGTTATTTGCTGATGATATCTTACTTACCTTGTCAAACTCAGATGAGACTCTATGTGAATTAAACTCTATTGCTGAGAAATTTCATCAGATCTCAGGTCTAAAAATGAATGCTTATAAATCGAATCACATACTATTAAATAATAAAAATAAATCAAATGCTAACATAAATCAAATACCTGGTAAACAAGTTTCCTCTTTAGATCATTTAGGGATTGTTTTATGTGAAAACTTTATCTACAAATTACAACAATATTCTGAATACCCTAAAATTATCAATAGAAAAATGGAATAAGCTGTATTTAACCTTTGAAGATAGATTACAGTTAATAAAAATGGCCATTCTCCCAAAGGTAAACTACATTACACAAGCTATCCCTATAATTCCTAGCAAAAAATCTTAAAATATTTAAATAGAATCATTATAAGTCTCCTTTGGTACCCCCCCCCCAAAAAAAAAACAAAATAGCTTATCTGAACCATATTAGGCCCTGGGAGATGGGGGGTATTAACTTTCCTGATTTAGAAACTTATATCAAAGCATCCATTTTCAAAACAATACTAAATTGGATAGATCCAAAATTTTCCTCAGCATGGAAAACATTACATACTGTTATTTTTCAAGAGGAATGTAAACTAGCAAAAAATATACAACTAAATGATCAGAATAATAAGCTCTGGTGCTTTATTTGTGTTGACTTGCAATACAACTGCACCAAACCTACTAATCTAAATTATATAAATTACTTTTACAATACCTTTCGGAGTTTTGTAAACAATAATGTTGATATCAAATTATGGTTCCAGTTATTAACGCCATTTAAAATTATAAAAAACTTTTTCAACAACATTTCTACAGCTACCCTTAACTCTTGGAAGAGAAACAACTTCATATGTTGGTATCAATGTATGGAAAATCTAATAGTCTCAGATATTAATTAATTAATTAACACATTTAATTTATCAAGCACTGACTGGCTAGCTCTCAATACACTAATAGCTTATGCAAAAGATTTATGTAGAACAATAGATAAAAGTTCAACTAGAAAAGAAAAAGCAGCAAATGCACATTCTGAGGAAGCTTGTTTTATTCAAGTGAAAGCGCTTAACCATTCATTGTTTGTTGGCATTACAATAAACTTTTGTTTACTTCTACTTGGTTTCATTGAAGGTGTTGTGGACTGGTATGAGCGTTGAATAGGGGCGAATTCCCAAGACACAGAGACGGAATTTAGCACACAGTGCATTTGCTGCTTTTTCTTTTCTAGTTGAACTTTTATGGTTGCTGCACTGTTTGCTTCAGTCGAGTTCTGAGTTAGAACAATAGATAATTCCTCATTTAGTTCTATGCCCAAATTTATATTTCATTTATATGGAATAATATATGGAGACTTTAATTGGACAAATTTAATTTCAAACTTATATAAAATTATCATCAACTATAAAACAAAAGCTAATCAGAAATTTTGGAATTTCATCACTAAAGATCATACATTATTGTTATCAAATGAGACCAAAAAATATATATTATATTCTATAAAGTTAACCTAAAATATACAATGTTGGAAAATCTTTGCATGGAAGCTCCTTCACAGAGCCTTTTACACTCCAAGTAAAATAGCTAAATTTAATAACATGAATGAAACATTATATTGGAGGTGTTCATTAAAATGTAATGCAGATTGGTCTCATATTATGTATGAATGTTCTTATATAAAGAAATTTTAGGAAGATATTGGTGAATTTTTGCAAGCCATTTATACTGATTCTTTTATTTTGTCAAAGTTATTAATTCTCCTGAATATATATGTAGCCACTGTAATGAAAAGGAAAGACCGGTATCGTCTTTGGACTATATTGGCAGTTTCAAAAAAATGTATCACAAGGAAATGGAACTCAACTATCAGTCCAACTTTCGAGGATTTTCTAACTCTATTGAAAAAGGTAGCTTTGTTAGAAATCAAAGTTAAGGAAATGAGAATCTTTCCTAGGAAATGAACCAACAATCCTTGGGAGAAAGTTTTCTCCCTAATTGAGACACTCAAGATGGTCACAAATTAACCTACATAAGAAGAGAAGTTGCAAGGAATCATCATTTATTTGTCCAACTGTTTAATAATGTATAGCGTCTGTATATGCAATAATGATTTGTACTTCTTATATACAACTGACTTGAGGCCTATGTACATTTGTAAATAGTTACTTAACTTAAATATTTGATTTACAAAATCCATTAACTATTGTTTGTAAAAAATCATTTCAATAAAATTATTTGAACAAAAAAATATATAGTAAATACATTTACAGTAGTGCAAATGGCATATGCAAAACTAAACAAGGCAATTAAATGTTGGGTATGCAAATCCACATCTACATCTGGAAATGGAGTAACATTTAAGGCAGTACCTATGACAAATCCTAAATGACAAAAGGTTCTATAGTAACAAGAGAGGGTCAACCCCCGCCACCCACATTAAAAGTACAGTATGTCTCCAAAGGCAGCTTATGCATACAGCAAACAGGATCAATATACAGCAAAAACATAATGTGTAATAATACACAGCAATACCTACAGGTAGGAAAGTACAGAGTCATTACAAAACTTAATAAAAACTTAGACAAATAGCATTTTAGCTAATAAAAATCCAAGCAAAAGCAGCACACCATGTTGTTTCATACAAATCAGTGTAAGTTAATACCAATCAAACAGTATCAGTACAGTAACAGTCTGTTAACAGTCTTACAAAAGTTTAAATTTGTTTCTATAATATCAATCTATAGACAGGATAAGGCAATCTAAAACAGTTGCAAAGAAAAACTGGGGAGAGATACTCAGATATAATAGATCATGAGAACAGGGACATCATGATCGGATACTTGATTTCAATATATTTTTGGACATGCAAAATGTGTTTGCAAAGGCATGTAAAAAGTCAAATTGTTGAGTTTTTAGCCACATTCCTTACAGAGGGAAATGCCATTACATGCAGTCACTGTAGAGGTTACACATACAGGTTTTATGTTTAATAAATCTTATAAAAATAGAGTTGTACAACAATCAGCCATAAAAAACATTTACAGTTGATGAAAACAGAAAAAGGGATACTCTGTTTTCAAAGGAACTATGGTCATGTAAAAAAGCTTGAGTATAAAATAAAAATAGCATCGGAGTTAACACATAATACTTCTAAGGAAGAAATGAAAGAGGAAAAAATTCCGTTACATAGAGTACGCAGTTCCAATAATGAGAATTACTCACATATTACCAGAGGACATGGTAAAAAAATCACCAGGAAAAGAGGAAGGTTCATGATAAAAAACAGGGAAAGATTTTAAAACAGCTGGACATAGGAAATGGTGTTATTTCAGAAGCTGAATTTTTTTCACTGGTATGGTGCCACTAAGGCAATATGAAAAGTTATAAAGTTGATAGCAAATGCAACTTATACAGCTATCTCAGATATAACAGAGGAGATGTGTTGTAAAACTGTCAAACAAGTAACTGTTGTTACCAATGAAGAAAGGCTATTAAGCACAGAGGATCACATTTTCCTGTAAATTGCTTTTTTAAATAGTCTTTTCCCAAAGCAATAATGAAATTATGCAAAGCAAAAGTAATATGCTTGTTTCTAATAAAACGTTTTGCCTTGTAAAGCAAGGGTTAACTTGACAAAATTTTGAAATAAATGCATGTGTGTAACTGCAAGGCTGACAACTTGCTTAAGGAAGCATAAATTCAGTTAATAAATAAGTAATAATGGCTATGTGTCTATGGTGGGGTACTATAATTTCCGCATTAATTGCTCTTATCATCATTATAAGACTTATGATAATAAAAGTATTCATCAAGTAACAGCCATTGGTAATGTAACACTCTTTAAAAAAATAGCATTGAATGCAAGGGATTCATATGTTGCAACAGACAAAGGGATTAAAAGTACTGAAGATTATATTCAGTTGTAAATTGTCTTACAATTTTCTTGGTTTATTTAAACAGGGGGAATTGATAGATATTGTATAAATTAAAATGCTTTCCCCAAAAGTATACTGTGTGTACAGTGAAGGAAATGTGCAAGGCCAAACAGCAGTTTTCAAAATAATATGGCTTGCTTTGCAAGAACAATTTCTTGTACATGTTCAGCTTACATATTAATAACATATAGCTGTGGGCTTTACTGTAAAGGCATCCTGTTATAAAAAAAAAAGGAAGTTGACTTTCTTTTAGCTTCCAGATGCAGAAAAATGAAATAACAAAAAACAGACAGTTCAAGGTACACAAAGATGACATGGAGAAACTTTTGTGAAGTCTTCAGACACAGCAAGGACCAAAAAAGGACACAGACAGAAACCAGAAGAACAAGTCACAAGGACATTAAAAATAACATTGGTTGAAAAGAGTAAGTTTTCACTTAGTTGTGACGTTTTTGGACTGAGAGGGTACATCAGTCTTTTCAAGTGTCTAGCCATGCTATAACAGAATTGAAATAACTCTGAAAGAACTAACTGATTGGCAAGAATTTGTTCGAATGCAAATAAAGAATAACAGATACAGTAGTATGGAATTTGTCTGGCAACACTTACAGACATTTCTGCAGGAAGTTCATAACTTTGGCACTTGCATTTACTTCATCAGTCAGTTCCACACACATAATTATCAGCTTACTTTGTACATTATAACACAATGCAGCATACAAATTGTAACTAAAAGGATATGGTCTCTAGTTCATAGGTAGGTACTAGGCTATCGCCCCAAGGGCCTAAGTAAGCCTAGCCAACAAGGTTCCCTGGCTTACGCCACACAAGAAAGTTAATTTCCTGTGCCCCTGTCGAGCAGAGCCACAGAAGTGATCCCCGGGGTGTATTTCCTATTTCCCATCCACTCATCAAGATTTTTCTTGAAGAGTGCTAATGAGGAACTTTGCTTGATGTAGATGGGTAGCTTGTTCCAGATTATAGGAAGTCTCTGGGACAGGAATCTATCCCTCCAGCATGTCCTGTTTATTGTGGTGACAAGGTTTAGGTCCCTAGAGCATGTAGCTTGGAGAGATTGGGATTTCTTAAGGTGTAGCATGTCCAACAGCTCTGGGTTTAACATAGCTTTATATGTTAGGCAGAGATCTCCTCTGAGTAGACGATATACTACTGAGTAAAGCTGGAGTTTTTCTAGATGGTCAGTGTAGGGCATCTGAGACCAGTAATCCTCTTTGTGAGGTATTTCTGTGGCTTTTCCAGCTGCTGCAGATGTCTTGTGAGGTACATTCCAAAAGGGGCATTGAACTCTATACTGGGTCTAATGAGTGCCGAGTAGAGGGGAACAATGACCTCTTTTTTCCCGGATGAGAACCCTTTTGTGATGAGGAGTGCCACATAGAAGGATTTCCTGACTACTGTGGCGATGTGATTATCAAAGGAGAGACTACTGTCCACCTGGGTCCCAAGGAATCTTATCACACATTTGACGTTAAGTAGACTGCCGTTTATGTGGTAGTTCATGGGTACAGAGATTTTACCAAAGGGATGACAATGCACTTTTTGGCATTGAGCTTGAGGCCATGCTTCTGACACCAGGCATCTGTCTCAGTGAGGCCCTTCTGTAGGATGTCCACATCATTTGGGGACTCGACTATGACTCCTAGTTTGCAGTAATCTGCGAACTTCATTAGACAGAGGCCTTCTGTGTTAGCCTGTACTTCAGAGAAGTAGATACCAAACAGGAGAGGTCCCAGGACTGAACCCTGTGGTACTCCACTTGTCACTGGTTTAAAGTCAGATTTGAAGTCTGAAACTTTTACAGTGTGGGTTCTGTCAATGAGCCAGTTGGCAACCCATCTTGTGACGTAAGAATTTATACCTAGCTTAGTGAGTTTAACTATAATTCCGGAATGGGGGATGGTGTTGAAAGCCTTGGCAAGGTCAAGATAGGCTGTATGAACCACCTTACCCTCATCTACGGCTTTGGTGACTGCCTCAAAGAAGTCGATCAGGTTCAGAATAGGACATCAGTCATTATTAAACTAGCAAAGACTGTTACCTTACTATATATGTGACATGTTAAAGGAGAGTACAGCTGTTTACTTAAAATTACCATAACAGTAGATGTCTGAATATAACTGCTGCAATAGTCTTAGCTATATGGGTTATATCATGCCAAGGATACAACAGCCAGCCAGGCACCAAAGCTTCATGGCACCTTCACTTCAAAACACACACAAACTGTCTAGCAGTGCAAGCTGAGCCGACTAAAAGCCAATTTTGGGCATGATGCTCTGCAGAGCTTTAATGGCAACAGAGACAGGAGGCATAGATCTGCAAGGACATCACTAGGAACAAAAACTAAACCTCAAACACCCTGGCTAAAAAACACCAAAAACAAGGTGAGGTAGAGGGAGGGAGCGGCGAGTGCAGCAGTGATCATTCAACCATCTACTGTTATGGTAAGTTTACTTACACTGTACTATGTTAATCATACTGATCACTAATTCAGTAGCCTTAGCTATATGGGTTGATTTACTACATTTAGGTGTAAGACTAGTCCAGGAGACCCTGGAGAATGATCCTAACAAAGCCTGACCCAAAACTAGAGAAGGAATCAAGCTTTTTGTGCTCTGTAAAGTATGTACTGAGGAGCAAGTAGCAGCTTGGAGAACACTTCTAGACTCCATTCATTTCTAGAAGCCAAGGCTCTGGTGGAGTAGGCTTTGACTGCCTGGAATAGTTTTGCTATGGTGAGGACAGCAAAGTTAGTGGCCTTAGACAACCGTTTGGAAAAAAAAAAAAGTTATGTTCTTACCATAACGTCCCATCTGTGTCATTGATCTTCATTCATTCATGACTAGTGTACCACAAAATCCCTTTTTTGGCTATAAATGGTATAATTTCACTATGGCTAGCAATAATGCAAGCATCTAACACAACCCCACACTACAATTAGCATAAAATGGGGATGGGCACATCTTAAAAAATAGCTTCCAAGAAAACACAAGCAACACTACACAATAACAAGGCAGAATCACAAATAAGGATCTGACGGGGATAATCCGTTTTTGGAAATTTACAGAAAGAAATGTGCTATTAAAAAGTAGTCCCTTGAAAGACTTTTATGACATCCACCTTGTATACAAAGTTTAAGATTTTTGTAAAAGTAAAGTACACATAAAAGTAATGGCAACAGAAGGACAAACATGGGGAAGTTAAATAAAAGTGTATTTAAAAATACAGAAATGCACATAATCATTAGAGAAACAAATCAACAAGATGAATGTGCCTATCTTCTGGAAAAAAATGTTGGCAAACAGTACAGTTGACTCGCCATTAAATACTACTAAACATTTTTGTCTAAAGCATGTCTGCCTGCTGATAAATAATACTCCATGTAAACAAGTATTTCCTGCATCAGGCAACTATGAATAGTGTTTTTTTTAGTGAAAGCGGCAAGATTTAAAAAACTAAAAGATATTTGAAAGATAGGCAAAAAAATCTGTGGCAAAATCACTCATATAATTCACAACAGACAAATATTTTTATATTATAAGAGCAGAGGGCAAAGATGAAAACAAAGACAAAGTGAATTTAAATATTTTATTACTTATATTTCAAATAAAATGTGTGCATAATGGAAAAAACATTGGCTTTACCACAGAAAAGTGCACGTTTTTTCTCACACCTTGAATGATATAATACTCAAGACCTAAACAGATTATAAAAAAATATACCAAAAATGGTAAAGGGGAAACAGACCATGTGACAGCACTTTTGACAAAACCAAAATGCATCCAATGTATAAATAGACCAAAATTACTAGAAAACCAAGCTGGACTATTATTCAGACTACTGGCCTGTCTAAAGGAGTTGACAAGCTCCTGATTACACTTTTCAAACAGAAGCATAACACCAAGAGGTACTTCATTTGAAGTTTGAGGAAGGCTAACTAGGAAAACACCATGAGCCTAGAAAAAGATCTCAAGAGGATGGCCACCCTGGAGAGGGAAGGATGCCAAGATTTAAGCCAGGCCAGATGTTAGACCTTCTGCAGCAGAAGTCACAGTAGTCAGTACTACTACAACAGTGATATATATGAAAAACATAAGGGAAGTTCTTGATAGTGGACTTTAAATGCGTCAGACATTAACTGGTGAGCCCTGTCTGCCACCATATCTGCTTACCGAACCTGTACAAAGAGCAGGCATAAGACAATACTACAACCTATGTGACAAAGGGCAGTCATTGTCTTGGGGTTCAAACCTGGAGAAGGATAGACCATATCCGATCTGAAAACTAAATTATTTGGAAACACAATTGCCTACCAATGCACTTCGCAATTACCTCAGTTAAGAGTCAAGTCAATTAAAATAAGAGATCCAAGATTTCAGGAGAGTAGAATCTCAAAACGGGACAGTGCCTTATCAAAATATTAGTAGTCAGGCATGACAAAAGTTTGGAAGAGCATTTTGGTACATAGAAAACTGTCTTCTTAAATGCAAAAAGTCTCAATACGAAATAAATCAGCATGCTAAAAGGAATGAAAAACTTGGTGTGGTTCTCATATTGGGTAGCCTTAATGGCTACAAAAAAATATTAAGAAATAAAACTGAAGTTAATAAAAAAATAATATAAAACTAAAGGAGATGAAAGCAAGAAAATCAGTCAAAAAACAAGAAAAATGTAGTCAGTTTAGTCAAAAGGTGATAATCCCTTTGAAGGCTCACAAGTAAGCAAGAAAGGGAAAAGAACTGGTGAAGCATAACACAAGAGAACAGAGCAGCATGAAGAAAATAAAAGGAATACTAAATAAATGCTTTTGTTTACTGATCGGAATTTTGTTGTATCTGGTCAGTAGAAGTACTGAGGATTAAAGAGAAGATCCTAGCTCTACTCACAATAAAATAATGATCAAGTGAGACAAGGTGGACCACAGAATGTCCTAGTAAGATTCACCTTACAATTCTTATACTACTGAATGGTGGACTGGTTATTGGCAAATCAATGATGAAAAGGGGAGGGTTTGGCTCTCAATTGTACAGATTTTCACAGAATGTCCAGACTTTTGCCTCAAATTTTTGGTGTGTTCCTCCTAAAATCTGTACTTCCCTGGCATATAGCTGAGGATTGAAATCATTAAATAATGACAAACATTTGAGTTAAAGACTCCAAATCCTTCATAAAATTCATGCTAATGCAAAACCTACTATTCTATCAACTTTCAAAGTTTGTAAGAGCAATATTTAAAATCTGTCCCTATTTGTCCCCCATCATTTTAGGCTTTGTCCAGATTTTTTGCTCTAAGAGGTTGAGAGGTATTTGGCATACTAATTAAGGCTGTTACCTCACAAATACAAGGTACATGGTTCAATTCTGACTCCTGGTTACTGGCCAAGCTTGTAATAGTCTGCAGACTGATACTCTAGTATTTGCCTATGAACCTATAAGAGTGGGAAACTGCAGATGTGGATCTCCTTTACAAGGCACTTAATAAATTGAGGGCTTTCAAAAATTAACCAAGCAGTTTAACCTCAGCTATAAGGAAGAACAATAGAATAAATACTGAAGGCACCCTTTCCCAGAGCTCTGCACCACTTTAAGTGTTTCAACTGCACCCAGCGTTATCCAGGCTATGATAAGAACTTGATTTACTGCACATGTACTTGCTTTATACAGAGACAGCTACTGTTTTTGCACATTTTCTAAAATTTAATTTTGTGGCAAAGATCATCATTTCTCTGTTTTGGCTTTTTCTAGTTCTGTTCACCTCGGGATCACCTTGCAGAAGGCCAAATTAGTCAGGGATTAAGTTATTTGGTAGCTTTTTCTTGTTTAATCTTCATTTGAGAGCTACATTTGGTGGTCTGTTGCATTAAGAAATTCCAGGATAATCCATCTTGTGGCAGAAGGTGCTTACTTGGTCTCTCTCTGAGTTGGGGAGCACTTAAGAAGCTCAAAGTGTGGTTGTTTATTGGCTAGATGGCATAGGAGTTAGTTCTCAAGCTTTTTTCTCTGCTATAAATCAGGTGAGTTTACATGGAGCTGCCCACCAAGCAGAGGTGGTCAGCAGTGCCACGTTTAGTGGCAAATGCCTAGACAGCAAAATTTTCCTATAAATTTAGGATTAGGTCTGAAACCTGTTAAACAGCATGGCAATGAATGGAATTAAGCTTACAGCACCTACCTTGTGCATTGAACAGCAATACCATATCCTAGCACTATATAAAATCTTGCCATTAACCCCAGAAATTACTGTAGGAGACCACTGTTAAAAGACAATCCTTAATCCTAAACAGCCCACCATACTACAGGGCTCGACAACACGAATATGCAATTTCTAAGGTCTCTGACCAGTTTGGTAAATTTAGATATCCTAAGGCAAATGCAGCAATTGTCTCACGTTCTCGGACAACCAGTTAATCATTAAAGAAATTAACACAGGTTGCGAGAGATGTAATTACACAACTTCCTTGGAGGCAAAAATCTTGTATACATAGATTGTCAAGAATACTTACACTTCTTCCCTGACATATACTGCTCCCCCCACACACAGATTGTCTTGTGCCAACACACTTAAAGAAAGCCTTCCCAAATCTCAAAGACCTCCAAAGCCATCCAACGGCAACACTGCTATTCAACAATCATCAACAAAACATACACCAAATGAAATGACAACCATTTCAAATAAGCCTACACCCAAAGGTCCCGCAAGAGCGAAGCCCATAAGACAAGCAAATATTTTATCTAATAGTCTAATCACTGAGGATATCATTGTGTGACACAGATGCTCCACTCACTAATCAAGGAGAAGATAACAGTTACCCATCTGGTGCCAGGAGCGGCAATTATCATGCATGCATTCAGTTCACTGCATATGATAGACAGCAATATGATTCTATCATAGTCATTGTGGCTATAAATGACCCGAGATGTACCTCACTGGTTATATGAAAAGAGACATAACAGATCTCTTGGAATATATGCCAGAGATGGGTACAATCCTTACACTGAACAACATGGGTGTCACAGTACAAACATAAAATTATTGATTTTAATAACTGACCGAGTTTCTGGTGTCACTCTAGGGGGATCTGTCTCAAAGCAACCTTATGGTGTTACTGCTCAATGCTAGGAGCCTAAACAAAAAACTCCACATCCTTCAAGCCTTCCTCACTCTTGAGCATGTGGACATCTGTGTCACGACAGATGCTTGGCTTAAAGCCATAGAAAATATTCCACCTGCGAAAGGCTACACTGACTTCCACACATTTAGACCAACAACAGCACAGCCTGGGGCCAAAGGTGGAGGTGTCTCAATCTACATTATCAACAAACATACCTCCGTGTTGGTTAAACTGGATGATATCATAGAGCTCATCTACATGCAAGTCACCATAGATAAGGTCCCTCAGCATATCATGACTAGCTACAGATCACTGTCTATGCTTCTCGAGTCTCACAACTCTTACCTAACTTACTGGGGATGTCCACCATCCAACCAAGCACCCTACTCAAGTGACATTAACTATTCTATAGAATGGGAAACTTACATAGTCTTAAATTCAAAGGCACAATGCTTATTTGACTGCATGCTCCAACCAGAGGATCAAACATATTTGATCTGGTACTCACTGACACGGGAGAGAATTGCAGCTACTCCCCCCCCCCATTGCCCCCATTGTTACATCCTCAACTGTGAGGTCAGATCACAAGGCAATCTCCTTTAAAGTAAAATAAACCCAGAAAATCCAGCTAAAGCAGTAACAGTTAGAAACTGCTCTAAGGCAAACTACATTCTATTAAGTGACAGTTTGTCAAAATTCAAGGCTCCCCCTAACCTCAAGATCACAGCTACCTATACAGAATTATTTACAGAATCCCCACACAAACATGTGAATGGCTGCATAGAAGCTGACATGCCTACCACAAGTAAACCTAAAACAAACAATAAGAAATAAACCCCACTGGAAGCATCTTCATCTAAACAGGTTATATAATGTTAAGAAAATAACTCATTACCAAAATCAGGAAGAGCAACTCCCTTAAAGACAAGTGCCCTCTTCTAAAACTAAACAAGAAACTAGGAGATCTGATCAAGGCCAACTATGAGGCCAGGATAGCTTTGCAGGCTAAGGACAATCACAAGGCCTTCTTCAGCTATGTCAGGAACCTTAAAGGTAAAAACACAGCAGTATGCTGAACTTGTAGTGAACAGAACAATTTCCCTGATCAGGGTGACACAGCAGATCTACTGGCTGATAAATGCAGCTCAAACTTCAAACCTCCCCCAGCTCCTCTGGGTGAAATTCCCTCCAACATTCTTCCCCCAACTATTAGCAGGGACTAGGTGCTGGCAGCACTAAGTAAATCCTAGAACACTGCTTCTACGGGTCCTGACATCATTCCCAGTTGTATCCTGAATAGTCTAAAACACGACCTCTCAGGACCACTTGAGGCACTCCAACTACAGCCTCGAAACAAGTTACATTCCAAATGAATGGTGGACTGCAATAGTCAACTCCCCACAACAAGGGTGGACCATCATCCAACCCATGGAACTACATACTAATCAATCTAACAAATCTAATATGCAAAGCCATGGAATGAATTACCATGCAAAAGATAAACAAAGACAATGGCAGCCACAAAATGTTGGATCCACCACATTTGGGTTTGTTAAGGGAAGGTTATGTGTACTAAATCTGGAAGACATCTTTGAGTGGGCTACCAAGGCAACAGACGAGGGTAAAACAATACATACTACATGTCTTGTCCTGGCCAAGGTACTTGATACAAAACCCTACTCAGGCATGGTCAACAAGCTCTCTGAGCTAGGCATAAATCCCTACAAAACTTGCTGGATTGCCAACTGGCTCATAGACAAGACCCAAGAAGTAATATGATGGAGGTGGTCTCACCAGACACAAATCACCAGTGAAGTACCCTGGGGCTCTGTGCTGGGCCTGCTCCAGTTTGGCATCTACTTCTTGGAAGTCAAGGCAAATGTTCAAAGCCTCTGGCTCACTAAGTTCTGGCTCACTAAGTTCACAGCTAGAGAGCTACTAAAGATCACCACCCCCCACCAAGATACCAATATCTTGCAAAAGAGTTTAACACAGACAAATGACCAGTGCCAAAACCAAGGCCTAAAACACAATACTAAAAGATGCATTAAGATATCCTTTGGGAAACTGTCAACCCAAGTTAATTGCTCCATCAATAAAACACCCCAAGAGTCAATCAACCCAGTAGTAAGGGATCTGGGAGCATATGCAGACAGCAATCTGGCCTTTGACCAACACTACGCTAAGATAGTAAGAAAATCATTCTATGTCACCTAACTTACAGTTAAAGATATGGCATCCAGTTCCAAAGAAATTATAGTACAAATCTATTAGGCCCTTATCAGACCCACCATTCAGTGCAATACCCTCTTTGGCATATATCTAACCAGACACTTGCAACAGTTGGAATGCCCATAAAGGTTTCCCATCAGAAGAATTTAGGGCGTGAATACTCTGTCCTTCACTGATCACCTAAAGGCTCTGCCTCTGTATTCAGTTTCCTACAGGCTGCTGAGGGGGCATCGTGCCTGGATTATCATTTTCCTCAGACCCAACCCTGATGGATCTGCTGCACATGTGCAAAACAAACAGCACCAGAAACACTAGATCCAAGGATGTTCAGTTGTGACATAAACAGAACATGTTGAAGAGACAGATGTGTCCCAAAGGTTCCCATCGGTATGGAATAGGCTTGTCCATCCACATAAAAAAATTCACGTGGCACCTAAAAGAAAACTTTTCTAAATCACAAGTTCTGCTCTTGCACCACTCCAGGCTAATTCACCTCATTGCTGAGCACTCTCTCCCCTGCCTTTCTAACAGTCCTTACAACTGTTTTAATTTTATTGTATACATAGTGAACTTGAAATGCATTTCTTGTGTGCATTTATAATGCATCTAATCTCTTTGTACATTTTGTAAAATGGTAAATACCATTGTAATGTATTTTGCTGCAATTATGTTTTACTGTTTACACTGTTCTTTCTATCTCAAAGTTTTATGGAGCTTTTCTCCCCCAGGCTCTGCTGAAAAAGTACAGTTTTGTACCTACCATAAATGTAGATGTTTGAGTGTTCACCCTGCTGCAGTCATCACACTTGGGTTATCCTGTCGTCAGGCGGTCCCGCAGTCAGCCGGAATTCCAAAGTCTTGGTCTGGCGTTGGTTGCTGTCACTTCTTCCCTGACGTCAGTGCGCCAGGGGTATATATAATGCATCCGACACCATTTTCTTCAGTTTTTCTTGCCCCAGATGTCAGGTGCCCCCTAAAAGGTGGTCAGTAATTAGTACCAAATTAAGTAATTTTTGCACAAACACAAAATCCCTCCAGCTATAAGCAAATACAAAAGGAAGGTATTGTAGAGATTTAGCCAGTTATATCAGAGGGGATGGAGGGAGGGTAACCTGGACTACAGCAGGGTGAACACTCAAACATCTACATTTATGGTAGGTACAAAACTGTACTATGTTCATCGTGTTACCCTGCTGCAGTCATCACACTTGGGTAGAATCCCAAAGCTATGGATAGGTGGAGGAGTTATAGATGGTTAGAGGAGGCTAGAAGGCCCTGCAGAACTGCAGTGGCGAAGCCTGCCCTAGTCTTAGAGTAAAGTGGTAAGTGATAGTGTTTGGTAAAGGTGTGTACTGAACTCCAAGTTGCAGCTTCCAAAATCTCCTTGGTTGGAACCCCCCTGAGGAAGGCTGTAGATGTAGCTGTTGCCCTGGTAGAGTGGGGTCTAATGGTAGCAGGAACTGGTTTTCCATGATGGGTACAGCAAAAACAAATGCAATGTCCTATCCATTTGGAAATGGTTTGTTTTGATATAGCCTTCCCTTGTGAAGCTGCAGCATAGGATACAAAGAGCTGGTCAGATTTCCTGAAAGCCTTAGTTTTATCCAAGTAGTAACAAAGTTGCCTGTGAATGTCCAAGGAATGCAGGAGTCTTTCTCCTTTGTTCTGTGGGTTTGGGAAGAAGGTGGGTAAGTGAATGGTTTGATTTAAAGACACACTGGAAACCACCTTAGGCATGAAGGAAGGATTAGTTCATAGAGAAACTCTGTCTTGATGGAAAATGAGGAAAGGTTCCACTGCCATTAGTGCCTGCAGCTCTGAGACTCTTCTAGCTGAAGTTATTGCTAGCAGCAGAGCAGTCTTCCATGATAGGAACTGTAGATCTGCAGAGAAAGCTGGTTCAAAGGGAGGTAGCATAAGTTTTTCCAGAACAAAATTTAGGTCCCATGTTGGTGTAGGTGATCTCCTGGGGGGCCTAATGTTTTTTGCCCCTCTGAGGAACTGCCTTAGAAGTGGATGCAAAAATAAGGGTGGTTCCATGTTGTAGTGGGCTGAAATAGCTGATGCATGGATTTTAATGGAAGAAAAAGAAAGTCCTTTGTGCAACATCTCAGTTAAATACTGTAGAATCTGAGGCATGTGAGGCTGAAGTGTGTTTTGGCCTTTAGCTTGGTTCCAGGCACAAAACCTTTTCCATTTGTCCGAAGTGTGTTGTAGTGGGCTGAAATAGCTGATGCATGGATTTTAATAGAAGAAAAAGAAAGTCCTTTGTGCAACATCTCAGTTAAATACTGTAGAATCTGAGGTATGTGAGGCTGAAGTGTTTTTTGGCCTTTAGCTTGGTTCCAGGCACAAAACCTTTTCCATTTGTCCGAATAGACCTTCCTGGTGCTGGGCCTCCTAGCTTCCAGAATAACATCCATAACTGCTTGGGAAAGAGGAGCTGGCTGGATGTTTATAGCCATGCAGCCAGATTTAAGGTTTTTAGCTGGCTGTGAAGAATCTGATTGTTTTGCTGTGTGAGCAAATGGACAATTTGTGGTAAAATCCAAGGTGGGCCCTGGGCCATATTCCTCAATAGTGGATACCAGTGCTGGTGTGGCCAGTCTGGGGTTATGAGTATCAGTCATGGTCTCTCCTTTCTGACTTTCAGAAGCACCTTTGTGAGGAGAGGCAATGGAGGGAAGGCATATACCGTCAGGTTTTTCCAACTGAATGAGAGTGCGTCCACTTTCCAAGCTTGATGGTGAAGTGTCCTTGTACAAAATTTTGTTAGTTGATAGTTTTGAGGACTGGCAAACAGGTCTATGTCTGGGAGGCCCCATTTTTGAGTTATCATTGCAAATACTTGTGGATCCAGTTTCCACTCGTGGGGATCCATGATGTTTCTGCTGAAGTCGTCTGCCAATGTGTTCTTTTTTCCTGGCAGGAATTGAGCTTGTAACTGAACTTGGTAAGCCAGAGCTGTGTTCCACAAGGTCATTGCTTGCCTGCATAGAGGGTAGGAGTGTGTACCCCCTTGTTTGTTTATGTACCACATTACTGTGGTGTTGTCCGTCCTTATTGTAAGTTGTCCTGGATGTAATAGATTCTTGAAAGCTGTCAGAGCATTCTGTACAGCTAGCATCTCTTTTTGATTGATGTGCAGATTCCTTTGATCTGCAGTCCATATGCCTTGTACGCACTGTCCTGCCATGTGTGCCCCCCAGGTGTAGTCCGATGTATCTGTTGTCATAGTTTGCCTGGCTGGGGGCAAGGTGAAAGGCTGACCCTCGTTGAGGTGACATGCCAGTGACCACCATAGAAACTCCTGTTGTAGGCAGGGAATGAGAGATATCATTGTGTCCAAGCTGTGGCTGTGTTGAGACCATACGCTTTTTAGGTACCACTGTAATTTCCTCATATGCAGCTTTGCAAATGGTATTAGTAGTATACAAGATGCCATGAAGCCCAAGGCCTGCAGAATTTTTCTTGCAGGTAGTTGGGTCTTTGTTGCCATTGTTTTGAAATATTGAGTCAGTTGTAGTTGTTTGTCTGGTGTCAGATAAGCCTTCTGGGCCGTTGTATTCAAGCTGGCACCCAGGAATGTCATATTTTGTGAGGGTACTAGTTTTGATTTCTTTTCGTTTACTGTGTACCCCAGGCAACCTAGAAGATGTTTTACAAAAGCCAGATGCTGTAAGGGGATGTCCTTGCTTTCTGCTTGGATGAGGCAGTTGTCCAGGTATGGGTATATTTGAATTCCTCTTTGTCTGCAGTATGCAATTACTGGTGCCAGGCATTTTGTGAAGACCTTGCGTGCAGTAGATAAGCCAAAGGGCAGTGCAGAGAATTGGTAATGGGTTGAACCTGCAATGAAACGGAGGTATCTTCTGCAACTTTGTCTGATATGGACATGCAGGTATGCCTCCTTGAGGTCCAACGTTACTAGCCATGCTTTCTTGCCCAACATGGGAAGAAGCTGCTGTAGTGTTAGCATCTTGAATTTGGGTACTTGTAAGAAGGTGTTTAGAATAGAAAGGTCCAGAATTGGTCTCCAGGCATTGTCCTTTCTGGGAACTAGAAAGAGTCTTGAGTAAAATCCTTGGCCTTGCTCTCGAATAGGTACCAGTTGAATGGCTCTCATGTCCATGAGAGCTGTAATTTGTCTTTGTGCCTCTGCCCATTAATTTTGTGGCAGGTTTGGCATTCCTCTTTTCATTGGCAAGGTGTGAAAATGGAATCTGTATCCTCGCGAAATTATGTCTAGGACCTATTTGTCCTTTGTGACAATGTGCCAGTTGTCTGAAAAAAGTGCGAGTTTTCCTCCCAAAGGGGCTGCTAAGAGAGTGTTGCTTGGCCAGATGAGGTGCAAGTCATTGAGTTTGCCTTTTGGTAGTTTGGGACCTGTCTTCTCCTCCCTTCTGTGCTGCAGTGCCCCATTGTTGAGGTTTGTACTGGACTTGTGGTTGTCCTCTGCCTCTTGGACGTCTGTATTTACCCCTCTGTGGCCTGTCAGTAGCTGGAAAGGACCCATTTTCTGTTGGCCAATTTCTGCTGAAGCGAGGGGACTGTACCTGAAGGAAATCTTTGACTGTCTGCATAGATTTTGCCTTATCCTCCATTTTCTTTAAGACTTCTTCTGATTTAACTCCAAAAAGAACATCCTGCTGTAAGGGAGCATCTAGAAGCTTTGCTTTAACATGATCAGGCAGAGTTTGTTCCTTTAACCAAGCATGCCTACGTATAACAAACCCAGTGACAGCTGCTCTGCAGGAAGCCTCCAAAGAATCAAACCTACATTGTAAAGTATGTTTGCCCACCTGTTCAGTTGCATGCAACAGATCCTGCATTTCTTTCAATTCAGACTGTTGAGGAAGTGTGCTCATTTTTTGTTTTAACTGAGACATTAGAAATTGATGATATTTTAACATGTGAAACTGGCAGTTTAGTGCCCTCATAGCTAGGGTGGCTGAGGTGTAAACCTTTTTCCCCCACCTGTCTAGTGCTCTGGAGTCCCTTTCAGAGGGTACAGGATTTTTTGCCATGGAAGCCTTAGCCCCTTTGGGACCCTGGGAGATGGTCTCTGGATCAGCAACAGGACTTTTATAAAGGAATTTGTGGGAATCAGGCACTCTATAGTATCTGTCAGGTTTGGCTGGAGCAGGAGGCAGAGAGTCTGGGTTCAAACTGGATTCTAAGTAAACATCATCCACAATGTCTAAAACTGGGGGGATAGCAAGTGGTCTGTGCTGGGGGAGTAACAGAAACTCTCTGAGCCTTTTCTTTGAGTCAGAGTAGTCCTGACCTTCCCAGTGAAAATGTTCCCTCATAGTGTGTAAAGTTTCCCCAAAAGAGTAGTCTTCAGGAGGAGAAGCTGAGGGAATAGAATCCTCAGCATCAGAATCTTCATAAGGGGAGAAGGAATAATCTTGGTCCTCAGAGGAGCCTGAGGAAATAGACACTTGTTCAGAGGAGGCATAATCTTCCTTTTGTCTAGGCCTTTTGTTGGGAGGGGGTTGGGAACCCCTGATTAAAGAGATCAAATCTTCAGCCATTTTGAGCATCTGTTTCTTAGGCATGGGGCCTTGAACAGGGGACAGAAGTGCAGTCTTTTTAGGTTTAATAGGAGTCTTGGTCTTAGGATACGTTTTAATGGTGTGTGTCGTCGGTCTGAAGATGCCTTCAGAAACCGAAGTTGTTTCTGCAGGACTGACATCTTTTTCAGCAGTGTCGTCGGTAGGGGCTAAACAAAATGGCTGCGTCGGCCTAGTACTTTCTGCCAAAAGTTCCGAAGCGGTCTCGGGATCCAGATCTGCGGTAGTCAGGGGCTGTGTCGGAGCCTCACTGAAGACCGGTGAACCGGAGACTGGACCAGCCGAGGCCTCAGAGTCTGGCTTGGGTCTAGGCTACCTGTCCTTATCCTTGCGCTTTTGTGCACGCTGGTAGTCGGTTGCTCCAATGGCATAGTGTAGTTAAATTTTCTACCGAAGTAGTGTCGTGCGAAATCAAAGCGTCTTTTTATAGTACGCTTATTAAACCTAGCACAAAAACGACAACTAGTGACGTCGTGGTCTGGGCCTAGGCAAGGTATGCAGTAAGAATGAAATTCCTTATGAGGTATTTGCTTCCCACAAGAAATACAATTGTTAACTTTTTCTGACATCGGTCTGAGGCAAGAAAAGTTTCCCCAACGGGGTACTTAGCTTTATTGAAGACTTCGGATCTGAAATTCGACTTCGAAAATCTCAGGAGTCGGCCGACCGGCACTTGCGAACTGCATCTGCTTCGGGCACCGCGCGGCAAGAAAGACTGAAGAAAATGGCGTTGGATGCATTATATATACCCCTGGCACACTGACGTCAGGGAAGAAGCGACAGCAACCGACGCCGGACCAAGACTTTGGAATTCCGGCCGACTGCAGGACCGCCTGACGACAGGATAACCCAAGTGTGATGACTGCAGCAGGGTAACACGATGAACATCGGGCTTTTGGCCCAGTTGGGCAATACCCAGATATCAAACGTAAAATAAAATAAAACAAGAGTTCATCCCTGACCCTATTCAAATTAAACCTTGACAGTTGGATGGGAAATTGTAAATCTACCCATGGTCTGGTGCCCATGTCCCTTATGAAAAGAGACCATCAATAAGAAAATACTACCCTAACACCCCCTTACAAATCCTTAGTTCCCTCCCTATTAACATGCCCTCCCCCCATATATATATATATATATATATATATATATATATAGATATGGTTCTCCTCCAGAAGGTCGAACGGCTGAAATCTCGAAATGCACATGATCAAGACCATATGCTCGAAATTTCAGAAGCTAGATCTTCTGAATGGGGATTGGCATACAGCGCAGAATGGGAGATTTCCCTGTCTGCTCTGTAGTGCGATCTCGGAGTTAGAATAAATAAGTAGCGGGGGGTGTGGGGGGTGCAGGGGGGCTTGCTTCCCTGCAGAAACACTGTTTTGTGCTTTCTTGTTTTTTTTTTTTTCTTTCCCTTTCAGAAGGTCGAGGTTCTGAAATTCGAGCATATGGCTTCGGCCACATGCGTTTCGAGATTTCAGCCGTTCGATCTTCTGAAGGGGAACCATATATATATATATATATATATATATACACACACACACACACACACACACACACACACACACACACACACACACACACACACACACACACACACACACACATACATACACCCATGACACTCAGGATCCAAGTGGGTATGGGGTGCATGGCTAGGCTTGCAAGGGCCTTAGTCATCATTAGCCTAGTAACACATGAAGAAAAAGATCTGAAATATTTGAAAACTACTATGGCAATGTAGTCAAAGCAACATGGATTCATAAAGCAGATGATCATACCACACAAAAATATGACTTTCTTTCAATCAGTTAGGTGAAGCAACAGACAGTAAAGGGACTGTAAGTGTGGTCTGCTTAGAGTTCAGCACTTAGACAAATTAGAGATGGAGCTGATTATAGGACGGCTGCATTAGTAAAATGCCATCTTCAAAAAATATGACATAGGTAACTGGTAATGAAGTCTTGCCAGGTGAGCGTATGGTTACCAGTGATGAACCAGCCACAAGGCTCAGTACAGGTCATTCTCAGCTTTTATTTTAATGACACTGCAAAAGAGCTGGAAGGAAACATGTCTTCTGCTGAAGAGAGAAACATATGGACCAGGATCAATAAAAAGGCGGCACAGGAAAGATGAAAAAGAACTTAGGAAGGAATGGCCTAAAGCACAGTAGCTTAAATTTACTGCAAGAAAAGCAAGACACAGCATCTGGAAAAAAAAAAAAAGAACTAGAGGAGAATCAGCAGCAAGAGAAAAGGTGGAAAGGGCCACATGAGTCATCACCACCTAGGACGTAAAGCAAAGCAAATAATAAAGAAAGGCCACATGAGTCATCACCACCTAGGACGTAAAGCAAAGCAAATAATAAAGAAAGGCCACATGAGTCATCACCACCTAGGGCGTAAAGCAAAGCAAATAATAAAGAAAGGCCACATGAGTCATCACCACCTAGGACGTAAAGCAAAGCAAATAATAAAGAAAGGCCACATGAGTCATCACCACCTAAGACATAAAGCAAAGCAAATAATAAACAAACAAGGAAGGACAGTGGGCTGCACAGAGGAAAGCATCCACAGCTGAAAAGAAAAAGCTGTTAAAGGAGAACGGAAAAGGGTAAAAAGACAGGACAGAAGCAGTTCAGAGGAAGCTGAAAGTGGCACACAGACTTCATAGAAGCCATTAAGTAGAAACTAGACAAATATTACGTACAGGTCTTTAAAAAGAAAGGCATATATATATATACATATAGGTTCATATGTTCATAGGTGTGTACTAGGCTAATGGCCCTAGGAGCCTTTACAAGCCTACCTCATAGGATTACCCTGGAAACGTGCCACCCGACCATAGTTTCCAGTGCCTCTGTCGAGTAGAGCCACTGGACTGATCCCCAGGGTGAATTTTCTATTTCCCATCCACTCATCAAGATTTATCTTGAAGACGGCCAGTGAGGTTCTCTGTTTGACATGTATGGGAAGTCTATTCCATAGCATGGGCAGTCTCTGGGTTATGAACCTGTCCCTCCAGCATGTTCTGTTGGCCTCTGGAGCGTGTGGTGCAGAGGGATTGGGATTTCTTTAGATGTAGCATTTCTAACAGAACTGGGTCAGTCATGGCTTTATAAATCAAGGAGAGATCGCCTCTAAGTAGGCGATATGAGACAGAGAATAGAGTTTTTTTAGTCTGTCCATGTAGGGCAAGTGTTTAAGGCCTAGGATCCTCTTTGTGGGGTACTTTTGTGACCTCTGCAGTTGTTGCAGGTGTCTAGTGAGGTACATGCCAAATAGGGCATTGTATTCAATGATTGGCTTAATGAGGGAGACAAGGACCTCTTTCCTCCTGGATGCAAAACCCTTAGTAATGAGATGTGCCACATAGAAGGATTTTCTGACCACAGTGGCAATGTGGTGGTCAAAAGAGAGGTTGCTGTCATCCTGTGTTCCCAGATCTCTTATAACGCCTTCTGTGTTCAGTGGACTACCATCAATGTGGTAGTTCATGGGAACTGGGTGGGTTTTTCCCAAAGGGGATGGCGACACATTTTTTGGCATTGAGCTTAAGGCCATGGTTCTGACACCAGTCATTGGTCTCAGTGAAGCCTTTCTGTAGGATGTAAACATCACTTGGGGAGTTAATAATGGCTCCCAACTTGCAATCATCTGGGAACTCTGTCAGCCAGAGTCCCTTCGTGTTGGACTGGACTTCTGAGAAGTAGATACCAAACAGGTGAGGACCCGCTCATGACTGGTCAGCAGTCTGACTTGGAGTCAGCTACTTTCACATTGTGGGTTCTATCAGTGAGCCAGTTTGCAACCCACCTAGTGGTATAGGGGGTGATGCCTAGCTTAGTGAGTTTTTCCTGAGTGGGGAATGGTATCAAAGGCCTTGGCCAGATCAAGGTAGGCTGTATGAACCACCTTGCCTTCATCCACAGTTCTGGTGACTTGACTCAAAGAAGTTGACCAAGTTGAGCAGGCATGATCTACCCTTCGTAAAACCAAAGTGCGTGGGATACAGAGTTTGGAGATTCCCTATATCCTTGTTTATTAGGTCCATGATGATGCGTTCCATAGCTTTGCATATCAGACTTGTCAGGCTAATGGGGCGATAGTTCCCAGGGTCTGTAGTCACTCCTCCTTTGTGGAGAGGGATGACTATAGCAGTGTGCCATTTGGTAGGGTCAAAGCCTGAGGTGAGGCTGTGATTGAACAGGGCACACAGGTGAGGTGCAAGTTCACTCTGTAGTTCGTGTAGAATACAGCCAGGGATATTGTCAGGTCCCATAGAAGCTGTACTCTTGACCTTGGACAGTGCTGTTTTAACCTGTGCAGCAGTAATACTGTGTGCCTGACAATACAGTAATTGGTCCTATTGGGGGGGGGGGGAGTTGGCACTGAATCTGTCAGCCAGTATACTGGCAATATCTGTTGGCTCAGTATAGGAGGTACCATTGTGCAGTAGCTCAGAGCAAATCTGGGTATTGCCGTGGAGGTTCTTTACATAACTATAGAAGGCCTTGTGGTTGTCTTTACTATCTGCTGCAATTCTGTTTTCATAGCTAGCTTTAGAGGATTTGATGAGGGATCTCAACTTTTTGTTGAGGCTGATAAGGGAGTTTTTCCAGTCTTGGGACTTCACCTTATTCCACATCAGTTTCCTCCTTCTGTTGTAGAGTTTGTTTATGGCAGAGGACCACCAGATTGGCTTCCTTTTTTTGGAGGAGAGTGTCTTGGTTCTACTGGGTATGGCGAGCTCCATGCATTTGTGTACGTGTTTGTACAGTGCATTGGTGTATGATTCGGCGGTCATGCAACTATTCTCCATTTGCATGGGTGCCGTGAAGTTAGCCACCTCTGTTCTTAGGAGCCCAAAGTTAGCTATGGAGAAGTTTTTCATGGTGGTTACCTTTGCGGGATGGGTGGGAGGGATGTGGAGTTCCAAGATAATTAGTTTGTGGTCGAATCTAACCAGGGAGGAGTTGACTATTGGTGTAGAGCAACGGTCGCCCATGTTAATAATGACCAGGTCAAGGATGTTGCTACCTCTAGTGGGGGTAAGAACGAGTTGGTCCAGGGCATTGGAATTAATCAATTCCAGGAAACGTTGGGCAAGTGTATTGGTACAGGAGTAGTTTTACCAGTTAATGGAGGGGTAGTTGAAGCCGCCCAGTATGTATGTTAGGTTGCACCCTAATATTCTCCAGGGTGCTTAGGAGTGTGGAGTGAGTGTCTTAGGACATGGTTGGGGACCTGTAACAGGCTACGACCTGAAGTGCTGTCTTACCCAATGTTATCTGCACCTAGTATCTCTGATGCATTATGTTGGGCTACCAGTCTGGACGTGTGCGCATCCTTTATGAATATGGAAACACCAACACCTTTGGAGGTCCAAGTTCTGGGGTCGAAAGGTGTGAAATGAGTTACAGCTTGGTAGTGCAGGGGTGCTTTCTGCTGCCTTGAACCAGGTCTCTGTTACAGCACAATGTCTATGTTCTCCATTTCATATAATAGAAATATTAAGTGTCTCAAGAAGGTTGACAAAGTTTACACTACATGTACAGATTAAATGAAGCCAACATTTCAAGATGCAAAGTAGACAGTAAATGTGAAATACAAGGGAGCATTTTTTTCATGCAAATCGGTAGTAAGCTACAGGATCAGCTTATCAGAAAACACTGTTAATGTAAAAATTGTCAGAATTCAACACAAGGATGGACATAAGGAAATTCCTGGAAGCCATGTGGAAAACTTGTCAAGTAGTTTATGTAGCTTAATCCATGGAAAGGTAGAAGGGCAGGTGGAGGGCAACTGGTTGTTATCTGTTCTCATAAATTTATTTTTGCTACGTTTCTAGACAGTTGTTAACAAATACACATCACGTTATTACCACAATAAATACCTAAAGAATTATATTACACTATAATCACTAGGTTTTACTGCACAAATCCCTTTAAATTTGTGTGCATTTTTCTCTCAACTTTACCATCTTCTTGATGGCAATATAATGCTGCTGCTGCTGCTAGAATTAAAGGAGTAAGTCTCGGGACTTAAATTATTTGTAGTGGTAGGTTCAACACTGAAAGACCTGGAAATCTATCATAGGCCTATACAGCCAATGTGCATATCTCAGAAAAAAAGGCACCGTGCCTAGCAGAGATCAGCCATGTTTAATGTTAGGTGGGCAGACAACTCATCTCCTCTTCCATTAGACACAAAAGCAAAGACTCCTTTCTGAGTAATACTCCCCTTACCTTGTTCTTATAATTAAACATCATCATTAAGGACTGAACTAAATGTTGACCAATGTACATGTCCCAGGAAGAGAGAGACAGCACATAGTGGAGATTAACCAAATTTAGTGTTAGGTGGGCAGATGATTCATCTCCATGCTTCTTAAAACAGTGGTGTGAACGCTGGCTCTAGATGACTAACTGTTTAAATGACATCCCAACCCCATGGAGGGATGGATGGATGAATTGATTGATTAAGGGCTTAAACCAGTAACAGAGACCACTGCACATCACCTGAATGCTGCTCATGAGAGTTTTACTCTCAAATGCACTCAGACATTCTTATGGGGGGTGGTCTGTTTATGAACCTGCATGTTCATTAGATGCAATACCAAGTCTGAATGTCTTAAAACAGCAGCCAAGATAAACTGGGCATGTGGCATTAGTACTACCACCATCAATAACTCTGGTCAAAAAATAAACGTCCCAAGACAGACATATTTTAAACAGAAAGAAAGAGACTGTATCCCTGCTTTCTGTTCTCAGATGAACCTTTCCTGTCTATTCACATGCTTCACCAAGAAGAACCATCTCTTGGGAAATCTACTCTTTAAGGAAAAACTGTGAAGCAGTGTGAAACAGCCCCCTCCTTTACCCTTCCTTTGATTCTTTGGGTGGGGAGAATGATGCATGTCTTTCTGCAGTCAGAGGGGTAAAGCCAAAGGGCACTTAATCTGACCCAGCATGCTTGAACCAAATCCACTCCCAGTCAGTCTTTTTAGGCTGTCAAGTTGATAGTAAGGTTCTTCGAATCTCTCCTCAAATCACTCAGATTTCCAGATACAGGAAGTCATATTGAGAAGTGTGTTCATACTGAAATTCTGAAGACCGTGACTGCAGTCCTCTGAACAGCAAAACTACAAGTGCGAGCAGAAGGAAAAAAAAAAGAGAATATTAAGGCTGAAACTGTGGTAACTCTGAGTATTCCCCTTAGTACAACGTTCCTAGAATTACTATATACAAATATCAGCAATGTGGGGATACAGCCCCTGTAACAGAACATGCAAGGTGAGAAACCCCCTAGAAAAATGCTTTGAAGGCATCATGGTGAGTTTCAAAGCTTGCTATATGTATTTGCCATTTGCACCTTCATGTTCAGGGCTACAGAAAGCAGTTACAGGTCTCACTTTTCTGATACATGCTATTACAGACAATCAAGCTAAGCTGTAAACATGTGTAGGTATTATCAGCTACTATGGCTCCCTTCCCCCAACATACATGCATGCATACACATACTCCTATTCCCCATATACAGGGTCATGGCATCAACACGATTACCTCTGTACAATGTACCACTAAGCTGGCTTCACACATCAGCTTTTAAAGTCCTTTGGTAAATGTATTTCAGGGAAGTACTGCAGGTATCATTGTGGATTTGATTACAAAACAAATCCAGTTAACCATCTTGCCTACGCTGCTACAGCAGATTTGACAAACAATAAACTGACTTCCAATTCTACTATGACCTATGAAACGGTAGCTGAAACTCCCATGGCAGAAGGTTAGACCATGCTTGTTTATGAAGGTTACCTTGGAGCTACCTACGGCTCGTTACTACTAATCCCAGCAGATGCAAATCTCAGGATTACAAGCACTGCTGTAATACCTGTAATTGCTTCTGTCAAATGCTGTGTTTTCCATCTTTTATAAATCACATGCATTTCAAATGTCAGTTTGCTTTTATTGACCTACAGTTTTGTTGAGTGGGTTAAACCGGGTAACAGCAGACTTTCAAATTGGATCCAAAGAGAATGCTTCCAGAAAAACTATACAAAGGTTACAAAATCACAACAAATATAAATTCTACACAAATTACAAAGTTAACACGAGTTGTGTTATGTTGACAGTTGCTATACTTGACGTTTTACATCTAACATCAGTCAAGTTACTTATTGTGTAATTTAGAGAGGATCAACTGCAATATGTAAATTAAGTCTGTATATGCCTTTCGTATAAGAGTTTCTGGGGAGGTCAGATTCATAACATAAAAATAGAAGAAAACTGAGAGTTTAGTAACTGAAAGAAAGACATTTAATCAGATAGTGGGAAAAGGCTTTACCTTGCCTTCTGGAATGGGTCCTTGCGAGTAATCTGCCTAAAATTTGCACCACAGAATGGGAATGCATGACTAGGAGATCTGTTACACTTAGAAGTTTTTGGTACTTAAAAATATAGAACTCCTCAATGCCCAAACTGTGTGAAAGTGTTTGCCATTTTAACAAGAAAACCAAGTTAGGGTACTTGAGTGAAGGACATAATGAATTATAAAAGGACTGCTGACACATGTCAGATTCAGGCAAACTAGTTTTTTTTTTCAGTGTAGCCTGATGGAAGTATTGCTGAAAAGTGAATTATTCTACTGCAGAGGTAAGCAGCCTTGTTTCTGTTTGCCAGAAGTGGTGACATTGTCATTATACTGTTGCAGGTTTAAAGATTAAACAGATGGCCCTGCTGTTTCTTTTACTGCTGCACTGACATAAACCTTACAATGCCCAAAACAATGAAAAATAGGCATATATTATTGTGTGCATTTCTCAGCATTGCAAGCATTCCTAGTTCAGCCATAGATCTTAAACCGTGCATTTCAATGACTGAGCAACCACTGACATCAAATTAATGAAAATGCACTCATGGGGGTAGCCTGCTTTTTCATGCAAAGAGTGGTAGAAGCTCTCCGCAGTTATTTTACAGCTGTAAATTCAAAGCTTTCCACCCACAAGTTACTTTGCAAATTTATTCAGGATCATTTTTGTTTTGAACACACACAAGATCAACAGTCTTGTGTATATATATATATATATATATATATATATATATATATATATATATATACACACACACACACACACACACACACACACACACACATACATATATGGGTCTACTTTGATTCACTGAAAACTCATTTCACTGAATTTCAATTCGCCCTCAAAGAATCACTGAAAGCTCAAATCACTGAAAACTCATTTCACTAAATGTAAGTCCTGTTGGGCAAATAAAACATATATGCCCTGTTCCCCACTGTAGTGCGATCCTGGAGTTAGCATACGTAGTTAGGTGGGGTGGGGGTAGCCCCCACCTACTTAGGTTTTATATTTTCGAATCTCATTTCACTGAAAGCTAACAATATAAAACCAAAAGTAGATAGGGGCTACACCCCCAATGTGGGGGGCTGTGCCCCCACACCCCCAATGTGGGGGGTTGTGCCCTCCACATCCCCCCGAAAGTATAGCTGTGTACACTTACCATAAATGTAGATGTTAGAGTGTATTCACTGTTGCAAACATCACACTTGGGTTATCTGCCTGCAGGTAGCTCTCAGTCGGCCCAAATATCAGAGTCTTGGTATTTTGTGTCGGATGCTGTCACCTCTTCCATGACATCAGGTCATCAGGGGTATAAAACATGCAGCCGACGCCATTACATCAGTTTTTCTTGCCCCAGATGTCAGGAGCCCCCAAAATAGGAAGCAATTACAAGGTGTGGAACACCTCCAGTAAAAAGTAAATACCACTGCCATAAGATATGGCCAAAAAAAGAGGATAAGTAGAAAGTATAGAAAAGTCAGGGGGCTGGAGGTAGGGTAACCAGGACTGCAACAGTGAATACACTTGAACATCTACATTTATGGTAAGTGTACACAACTGTACTATGTACTTCGTGTTTCACTGTTGCAGTCATCACACTTGGGTTGATTCCCAAAGCTGAGGAAGGGTGGAGGCAGTCAAGAAGTATTAGGGCTGTTTATCACGCCTTATAAGACCTCAGTAGCAAATCCAGCCCTAGATTTGGAAAAGATAGGTAAGTGGTAATGCTTGGTGAAGGTGTGTACTGAACTCCAGGTTGCAGCTTCCAGGATGTCCCTGGTAGGGACTCCCCTGAGAAATGCTATAGAGGTTGAGGTAGCCCTAGTGGAATGGGTTCTGATCCCCTGTGGGGTAGGTTTTCCATGGTGCTTGTAGCAGAAATTTATGCAGGCTGCTATCCATTTGAAGATGTTTTTTTTTAAATGGCCTTACCCTCTGCCCCTGTAGCAAAGCTGACTAGCAGCTGGTCAAATTTTCTGAATGGTTTAGTCCTGTCAATGTAGAACCTAAGCTGTCTGTGCATGTCCAAGGAGTGCAGGATCCTTTCCCCTTTATTCTGAGGATTAGGAAAAAATGTTGGTAAATGGATGGATTGGTTTAAAGCCACACTAGATACCACCTTGGGCATAAATGATGGGTTAGCTCTGAGGGAAACCCTGTCTGCATGGACGATAATGAAGGGTTCCCCAGCCATAACGGCCTGTAACTCAGACACTCTTATTGCTGAAGTGATGGCTAGAAGTAAAGCTGTTTTCCAAGAGAGGAATTTTAACTCTGGTGTAGCAGCAGGCTCAAAAGGGGGAAGCGTGAGCTTCTCTAGTACAAAGAGAAGGTCCCAGGCAGGGGTGGGAGCTCTCCTCGGGGGTCTTAAATTGTTAGCTCCATTCAGGAACTGTTTGACCAGAGGGTGAGAGAAGAGGGATGGCTCAGTATTGTAATGAGCTCAGATGGCAGAGGCATGAATCTTAATGGATGAGAAGGATAGGCCTTTGTGGAGCAGCTCTGCTAGATAATTATTATTTTTTTATTTATTTGACATTTGTTAACCGGGTTAGTCCAGCTGAGCATTAGCTTGCTTTCAGTGGAGACCCAAGGAGAAAAGTTCCGCAATCAGTATTAACATTTTACATAAATTCAGCAAGAAAATTGCATTGGCAGCTAAAACAATTAGAGAAATAACATTTTCCAATAAAATTTTACAGAAAACAGTTGGGTACAAATGCTAGAGATCAAACTGCAAAAGGGATTTACAACAAATCATACAGAAAAGCAGTAGAGTACAATGTCAGAAACAAAAACTTGGGTACAATGTAAATGTAGGGAAAACAGTGTTCATTATTTCTAAGTAGTTATATACAGTATAGGTACAGATGGAGTAGTAAGGTAATGTAAAGGTTAAGCAATGAGACAGAGAGATAGATGGATATTAAGACAGACAGTGGAAGAGAAAGGAGGGATGAGAGACAAGCTAAGGTTACGTAGTTTCTGGGAGGATGACTACAATGGCAGGACCATTTATTTATTAGATAGTCCCGAGTGGCTAGTTTGAAAAGTTTTGTTTGGTTAAGGGACCTAATCTAATAATAACCCAGGATTTGAGGTAAGATGGGCACGGCTGTGTCCTTTCCCTGAGACTGGCTCCAAGAACAGTATCTTTTCCACTTTTCTGAATAGGATTTCCTAGTACTTAGCCTCCTCGCCTCAAAGATGACATCCAGCACCTGTTTGCTGAGGGCTGCTGGTGCTGTATTCAGGGAATAAGCCAGGCTGCTAGGTTCAGGATTTGCAGCTGAGGATGCAAAATCTGGCCCTCCTGCTAGGACAGCAGAGAGGGGATCTGATACAGGTGCCAGGGTGGCACTGTTGTCAGACTGCGTAAAAGTGGGTACCAGTGCTGGCGTGGCCAGTCTGGTGCAATAAGGATTGTCCTTGGCCTGTCCTGTTTGATCTTGAGTAGTACTTTTGAGATGAGGGGCAGAGGGGGGAAAAGGCATAGATTGAGAGGTTTTCCCATGTAAAAGATAGGGCATCCACTTTCCATGGTTGGCTGTGGGGAGTTCTGGTGCAAAATTTGCTCAATTGATGGTTCTGGGGGAAGCAAACAGGTCCACCTCTGGTGTCCCCCACCTGTGGATTAGAAGCTTGAATGAATTGGGTTCCAGTTTCCACTCATGTGGGTCCATTAGATTTCTGCTTAAGTTGTCTGCCAGTGAATTTTGTTTGCCTGGCAGGAACTGAGCTTGCAGGTCCACTTGGTTGCTCAAGGCTGTGTTCCACAGAGCCATGGCTAACCTGCAGAATGGGTAGGAATGAGTTCCCCCTGCTTGTTTATGTACCACATGACTGTGGTGTTGTCTGTCTTTATCAAGAGTTGTCCTGGATGGATAAGGTATTTGAAGGCTGTCAGTGCATTCTGTACAGCTAACATTTCTTTTTGATTGATATGCAGGTGCATTTGTCCAGGGCTCCATTTGCCTTGAATGCAATTGCCTGCCATGTGATCCCCCCATGCATAGTTTGATGCGTCTGCTGTCAGGGTTTGGGAGGTGGGGGGGGGGGTTGAGTGGAAGGGAGTCCCTTGTTGTTTTTGCAGGCCTCTGCCCACCAAAGGAACTCTGTCGTTATACAAGGAATGATCAGTATCAGTGTTTCCAGGTCCTGAGAATGTTGACACCAGAGATGTTTTAAGTACCACTGAAGTTTCCTCATAGGCAGTCTTGCATATAGAATTAGGAAAATGCATGAGGCCATGAACCCTAGGGCTTGCAGTATTTTTCTTGCAGATATTTAGGTTTGGGTGGCCAGCAGTTTGAAGTAATTTGTCAAATAAACCTGCATTTCTGTAGTGAGGAATGCCATCTGGGAAGTTGTATTCAAGCTTTCTCCCGGGAATACAATTTCTTGGCTGGGTACCAGATGTGATTTCTTTTCACTGATGGTATACCCCAGAGAAGTTAGGAGTCTCTTTACAAATGTCAGGTGCTGAAGCAGCAGTTTCTGACTGTCTGTCTGAATCAGGCAATCGTCCAAGTATGGGTAAATTTGAATGTTTCTCTGCCTGCAGTATGCAATGGCTGGAGCCAGGCACTTTGTGAATAACCTGGGAGCAGTAGATAAGCCAAAGGGAAGTGCAGAGAACTGATGGTGCATAGAGCCTGCCCTGAAACATAGATATTTCCTGCAAGATTCCCTTATGGGGATGTGCAGATAAGCTTCTTTTAAAGTCAAGGGTGACCAGCCAGGAGTCCATGGCTAGCATAGGAAGCAGCTGTTGGAGTGAAAGCATTTTGAACTTTGGTACCACCAGGAAGGTGTTGAGAATTGACAGATCCAGGATAGGGCACCAAGAGTTTTCTTTTCTGGTCACCAGAAACAGTCTGGAGTAGAAACCCTGTCCCTTTTGCTCTGTTGGAACAGGTTGAATAGCCCTGATACTGAGAAGAGAAAATACTTGCTTTTGTGCCTCTGCCCACTGGTTTGAGGGAAGGTCTGGCAATCCGTTTGGGGTTGGCAGTGAATGGAAGTAGAATCTGTATCCCTGGGATACAATGTTTAAAATCCAATGGTCCTGGGTAATGTATTCCCATTTTTTTGCATATAGGGCAAGTTTTCCTCCTAGGGGTGCAAGTACTTGGACATGGCTGGGAAAGATGCAGGAGAAGTCATTATGAAATGTTTCCATAAGTGGGTGGCTTACCACTCCCTGTTTTTGTGGTGGGAGCACTCCATTGTTTAGATCAGTGTATACCCTGAGACTGCTTTGTGGTCTGTGGCCCCTGGGTTTGGACTGAGAAGGCCTGGGAGGGACTGGAAAGGACCAGTTTTTTTGAAAGTCAATGCCTCCTGAATCTAGGTGGCTGCATCTGTAAGAAATCTTTAACAGTTTGCATAGATTTAGCTTTTTCCTCCATCTTTTTAAGAACTTCTTCTGCTTTTGTGCCAAACAAACATTCTTGATTTAATGGAGCATCTAGTAATTTTGCTTTGACATTGTCTGGCAAAATTTGTTCCTTCAGCCAAGCATGTCTTCTCAGAACAGACCCAGTGACAGCAGCCCTGCAAGATGCTTCTAAGGCACCAAAACCACACTGCAAAGTATGTTTACCAACTTGGTTTGCAGAATGCATTAACTCGTGTAAATCTTTATTTTCTGCACAATCAGGAATCAACATCACTTTTTGTTTAATTAGTTCCATAATATGCTGCTGGTATTTCAACATGTGAAGCTGACAATTTAAAGTCCTAATGGCAAGAGTTGTAGAGGTATATACCTTCTTACCTCATCTGTCTAAAGCCCTAGAATACCTGCCCGAAGGGGAAGGGTTTTTGGCTGTAGTAGCCTTAATACCTTTAGGTCCCTGGGAAATGGTCTCTGGATCCGCAGTAGGATTTTTAAAGAGAAATTTGTGAGAGTCAGGTACTCTGCAGTACCGGTCAGGCTTTCTAGGAGCTGGAGGTAAAGTATCAGGGGTAAGACTAGATTCCATGAAGACGTCATCTACAATATTCAGGACAGGGGGTATAGCTAGAGGCCTCTGCTGAAGCAAGTCTAAAAATTCCCTGAGTCTCTTTTTTGACTGAGGGTAGTCCTGGCATTCCCAGCAGAAATTCTCTCATAGGGAGTGCAAGGTTTCAATGAAAGAAAGTCCAATGGAGGGGAGGCAGAGGGACTGGAATATTCTGCATCTGAATCCTCATAGGTGGATATAAGGGTGTGTCCTGGTAATCAGATGGGTCAGAGTCATCAGACTCATGGTCTGTAGAATCAGAAGGACAATCAATACTTTGTCTTTTAGAGGGGGAAGGCTGGCTTCCCCTAATTAAAGTAATAAGGTCTTCAGCTATTCTAAGCATTTGTTTCTGAGGCATGGGAGCTTGAGAATGCACTTTGGTCATCGGTTTCCTAGGCATAGTGCGAACTCTGGGCCTGAGAAATTCAGTAGATTCAGTCGAAAACGAAGTAGTCGGTTTAATCCGAACATCGGAATGCCTGAATACACCCTCAGAAGCTGGTGACTGCACAGCGGCTCCAGACCCATCCAAGGTAGAGACATCCGCAGGTTCCACAGTCGAAGAAGCATCTCGCGGCATTCCGGACTCCAAATGGGTCTCAGTAGAGGCCTGTGAATCTGTAGAAGCAGGTATCAGGGGCTGTGAAAGCACCTCACTGAGTACCGGCGAACTGACGACTAGATTAACGGAAGCGTCATCGGCAGTTTTGGACCTATGCGGTCTGTCTCTGTCTTTATCCTTACATTTTTTCAGAAGATCAGTAGTCAGATGGCGTAACGAAGCCATTTTGGAATACGGAGAACGACAGTGAAAGAATTTACTGACAAAGATAGCCCGACGACAAATAGTTTGGGCATTGAGCAAGGCACAAAACTGATAGCGAGGAACGTCATGGTCTGGGCCTAAACAGGTGATGCAGTAAGAATGAAAATCTCTGTGAGATATTTGCTTTCCACAGGCAAGACAGTTGTTAACTTTTTCTGACATCGGTTAGAGCAAGAAAAAAGGATCCCCAACGGGGTACTTAGCTTTAGAAGACTTCAGGTTTGAAACTCGAAAATTTCAGGTAGCAGCCAACCGGCACTTGTGAGCTGCTTCTGCTTCGGGCTCCTGCACGGCAAGAAAAGCTGATGTAATGGCATCGGCTGCATGTTTTATACCCCCCCTGATGACCTGACATCATGGAAGAGGCCACAGCATCAGACGCAGAAATCCCAAGACTCTGGTATTCGGGCCAACTGAAGGCTACCTGCAGGCAGATATCTCAAGTGTGATGACTGCAACAGTGAAACACTAAGAACATCTATATATACTAACTCCAGGATTGCACTACAGTGGGGAAAACATTCAGTGAAATGAGTTTTCAGTGAATCAAAGTACACATTTTATATATATATATATATATATATATATGTGTGTGTGTGTGTGTGTGTGTGTGTATGTATATAGGAACTTCTTGTAAATTTCAAAGTTTCAAAACTTCAAATTTCTTATGGTCGAGACAAGAAGATCAAAGTTTTGAAACTTTGAAATGTAAATAACAAAATAACTTTTTTTTTTTTTACGTTTTTTCAGGAGGGCAAGCCCCCCTGCACTCCCACACCCCTACTAATTAAATGTACCTACTCAGAGATCGTACAGCAAGGAAAATGGTAAATATGCCATTCTGTGCTGCACGGTGATCTCCACTTAAAACAGTTTGAAGTTTCAAAACTTTGATCTTATGACCTCGACCATAAGAAATTCGAAGTTTTGAAACTTCAAAATTTAGAAGTAGATATGTATGTGATTTAATGCAAAATAGTTTTTTGTTTTTTTTTGTTTTTTACCATTTAGTTGTTTTTATATTTTAATGCAAAATACTTCATCTGCCCAGTGTTTACAAGCTTCTACAGGACATGTCATCTTTATGGGACAGTACTTTATATCCCAAATGCAAGTTATGTCGATATTTAATGTCTACACATGCACACACAAACCTAATACTCTCATGCAGACACAGATGCACTGATATAGAGGCAGAGTGACACAGTGTCACACACATACAGAAACACTGACACACATACTGATTCTATACTGCTCAGATGTCAGACTGCAATCTAATGAATACATTTATGTAAACAATTACAGGTTTCAGGTCACTGCTGTCCAGAAGAATCAGAAGGAAATCAGTTCTAGGTCTCTTAGAGGGAGAGAAGGGTGGCTTCCCCTAATTAGAGTAATAAGGTCTTCAGCCATTCTTATTTGTTTTTTAGGCATATGGGCCTGACCATGTGGTTTGGACATCGGTTTTCTAGGCATGGATCGAGTCTTAGGCCTTGAAGAAGAAGATGGCGTTGGTTTGATTTGCAAGTCAGTAGGCCTGAATACACCCTCAGAAGCCAGCGCCTGCACAGCGGCTCCGGACCCATCCAAGTTAGAGATATCTGCAGGTTTCATAGTTGAAGAAGCATTTCGCGGCATACCGGACTCCGAATGGATCTCAGTAGAGGCCTGCGAATCTGAAGTAGCGGGTATCAGGGGATGCGAAAGCGCCTCACTGAGTACCGGTGAACTGGCGACTACCTTAACAGAAGCATCGTCAGCAGCTTTGGACCTATGCAGTCTGTCTCTGTCTTTATCTTTACATTTTTTCGCGATGTCGGTAGTTGGATGGCTTACCGAAGCCATTTCTGGAATATTGAACTGAGTACAGAAATAGTTAGATGCGAAAATGAACCAACGATGAATAGTACGAGGATTGAATAAGGCACAAAACCGACAGCGAGGTACAGCGTGGTCTGGGCCTAAGCAAGGAATGCAGTACGAATTAAAATCTTTATGAGGTATTTGCTTTCCACAAGAAATACAATTGTTAACTTTTATTGACATTGATTTAGAGCAAGAAAAAAAGATCCCCAATGGGGTACTTAGCTTTTTTGAAGACTTCGGTTCTGAAACTCGAAAATGAAAATTTCAGGAGTTGGTCGACCGGCACTTGTGAACTGCTTCTGTTTCGGGCACTGCACGGCAAGAAAGACTGATGTAATGGCATCGGCTGCATGCTTTATACCCCTGACTACCTGACGTCATGGAAGAAGAGACAGCAACCGACGCAGGACCCAAGACTTTGATAATCAGGCTGACTGAGGACTACCTGCAAGCAGATAACCCAAATGTAATGACTGCAACAGTGAAACACAAAGATCATCTAGGTTGTTACTCATATACAACAGTAGATTAATCTTGAAATAAGAGTAAGAACTCAGTAATAAATCTGTCCTTCCAGCCATTTATTTTGTGAAAGTGTAGGACACTGTGTAAGGTTGGATCCTTAACAGAACAGAATGCTACACACAAATCATCATGCAAGTGTGTATAAAAAGAGACCATGCAGCATTACAGATACCACACTTGGTGCTAGAAGATCAGTAGACTCTGGGTTTTGTTCCCAGCAGAGGTGATTATATTAATTTTTCAGTTTCTGACACTGCAGAGAAGCACCAGGATGCTCCACTTCTGAGTGTGCAGTCATTCAGATGAGACATTTAACAGAGGCCCCATCTGCAAAGTTAGTGGTAGATCATATGGATAAAAAAGATTCCATAGCATTTATCAAAAAGTGTAGGGGTTGCTTTATTTATACATCTTATTATATAAATTTTTACACTTTTTATGGTAACCATTTTAAATGTTGGGACCACTAGAGTGAGTCCTGAAAAACAGAGACAATAGCCAAAAGAACAGACTTAAAGGCCAAGATGCCATTTCTCAGAATATTCCCTTTTCTAATTTCTCCAAGTCTTTTGGGTTTCTAATACGATGACAGGAATGGATCCTATTCCTAAGTCAAAGTACAATTAAAGTTCATGAAATTAGTATTGTTTAAATTTTTGATGTCAGCCAAAGTGCTCTTCCCAGCACCTGCAATGTGCCCAGTAATGACTCCCTTCTGCAATTCATATGGGGTTACATGTATTGGTAACATATCTAAATAAGATTCTAGATTCTTTTTTATAAGATCCATTGCTCCTACTACTATTGGAACTGTCTAGGTATCTTTCTTCCACATTGCTCTCGTTTTCTGCCTGCAAATCCTGATAGGTTCATAGGTTCGTACTAGGCTAACTGCCCTTGCGAGCCATTTTAAGCCTAGCCAATTATCCCTTGTGAGATCCAAACCAGCACCTTGTGTTTGTAAGGCAAACACCTTAACCATTAGGTCACCCTCCCAAACCTAAAATGTTGTGTTACCACCAGGCATTTCACTGGCAAGTCTCAAACCCAGGACCTTGTACACTACAGTCAGAGCAATATACCACTATGCCAAGCCAGCAGTTTGAATATTTTATGACTTTGTCTCTCTCTGTACGCAAGACACTGTAGTCACTGGGTGTGGCAATTTCAATGATCAATGTTACTTTTGTCTTCTTTCATGGACAACTATATCCGGATTTCTGGCAGCTATCTTTTGAACTGTTGGTAATGGGTGACTTCTCCATTTTCTATGATGCTTTGTGGCTCATGTTTCCAGTGTTTTTCAGCCACTTCAGTACCATAATGTTTGCACAATCCCCAGTGCAACAGTCTTGCCACATTATTATGCCTTTCAGTATACAGTCCTTCTGCCATTAGTATGTCACAACCAGCAACAAGGTGTGCAACTGTTTCCAATTCTGTTTTACAAAACCTACATTAGTCTGTTTCTCCCACATGTTCAATGGACTTCATAAACCAACGTGTACATTGCCCACTATCTTGGGCCACCAACCTTTTTTTTTTTCTTTTTCCTGTACGGCAATCTCAGTGTTGGTATATACAAGTTCAGGGGTCTGATGGGGCTTGCCCCCCACAGCATAAAGAATTTAATGTAGAAGTTTGATTTTAAAAAGTCTCTTCTCCAGGTTTTCTTTTTTTTGGCTTGTTGGCATTTAGCATTTTGACTGCCAACATTTCAATAGGGAGACATTATTTACACTTACATTTCCACAACTTTTACACTGTCAGTTTCACATTAATATTCACACTTTTCATTTTGTCAGAATCATATTCTGACATTAATATTCTCTTATTGTTTGTTACCTTTTTAATCTTCCCTCAATTCCCATCCTTTCTTCCATAACCATATTTTTATTTTTAAGCTAACGCAGCTTCCGTTTATTATACAATAAAACATATCATCTTTACTCCCACAAACAATATTTTGTCCGCTTTATCAATTTCACATTTCCTTCCTTTCTCATACTTTTCCATATACTATTTATATTTCTGAAACCTTCACACTTATTTTTAAAATTTCTCTAAAACGTGACATTCTTTTTACAAAACAACAAAAGATGCAATGCTTTGTTATCTCTTCCTCATTACATGCTCTGCAGTTCCTTTGCTCGTTTACCTTACATGTCATATACATTTTACTGGTAATTTATCCAGCAAAATTCTCCACAGAAAATTCCCTGCCTCATAAAATACCTCATACCTTTTTCTTCTATTTTTTTTTTTACAATATTCTTTTTCTCTTACTTTAATTCTTTCCATAGATACAGCAAGTAATAATTTTACATGACCATATTATACAATTTCTTTCCATTTTCATCAATTTGATTACATTTTAAATTCTGTAACTTAACTGCATTTTCATAATATTCTCATTCCATTTTTTAATGCTTATTTCTTTTCTTTCTCCTCCATTTCACCATACTTCTTCATATTTCATCTATAACATTTATTTTTAATTTCCTCTCTCTTTTACATTACTTATTACACAAAACAGATTCACAGATGCCAATTATACAATGACTGGCCATTAACATTCAAAAAGTAGCATGCTGACTGGTCAGCCCAACCAGTGTGCCCACGGTAAATCGAGAATATACCAACTGAAAAGTCCAGCCACTTAAATATCCTTGAGAGGTCAGACTTTTTTTTTTTTTTTTTTAATTGCTATCTCTTACACAAGCATTACTTTTTGAAAATCGTGGAATGCGTGCTTGAGGAGTGGACAAACATTTAAGTTTTTTTCAGACAAGATATTGCAGGTATGGGTTTACAGCAACTTCAGCAATACCCATGTTTATTTAAATATCAACTTAATAGTGTTACTTTGTTTTCCTATTAAAGTGCAACAGAAGTGGCCTATTTTATTTTTTAAAAGACCCACGAGCAGTTAGTTCACAATACTGGAGAAACAATTTTATGGGTGATAAAAGCAAAAGACATCCCACCCCCTTCAAATTTCTTGCTTACAATTAAGGAATCACTAAATTCTCGAATGGTTACTTTTTTTTTCTTTCAAAAAAAAAAATAGCAACAGAGATCATCTTTTCTCCACTGCTTGCCTGCTAAAGCAGTGATTGACTGTGTAAGCCTGGGAAGGAAGTCCCATATGCATGCCCAGTACATCATTAAAGGGCAGAATCAGAAAACAACACAGACGAACACCACAACGCCGTTATACAAAGACATTTAAGAAAGGTAAGGAATTTTTTTCTTAAATAATGCCATTGTATAACAGCAATAACTGATTCAGTGGTATGGTATATTGAAGATTTACTCACGGTCGGCTTTGTTTAATCATGAAGGCAAACCAACTGTGGGTAAATCTTCAATATACCACACCAACATCATCGGTTATTGCTATAATATGACAGGGTTTAAACATTCAAATTCCCTCATCCTTTTTATCAATGCCTGTTTTAAATGGGTTCAGTCTTGACCCCCAAATGAAACTAAAAAGGGCCTCTAACCGTTCTCCTTCTTAACTGCAAGCACATGTAGCCCTCCCAAAGTATTATAGCTTTCTCAATATTAAAGGTATTTAACATATGTAAACCAAAAAATGCACCACCAGGGTTTCCAGACTCCACACAGTTTTATTTAACATAAATTGTTAAGCGCTTTCATCAATCCAAGTTGACTTCATCAGAACAATTACTTCAGCTGTGTAACCTCTGTGTTAGCGGAGGGTGGGAAAGATCTTAATCAATGGATCTGTTGGAATCTTGATACATGCCTCTCAACTTGTTTGCTCAAGAATTCTCAGTTTTCCTTATGCTGGACACACTGATTCAACCATCTGAAATGCCAGGCATTCGTTATTTCTGGTTGTGATTGTTCCAGTAGTTCCTTTTGAGTTTCACCCCTTGCTTCACATAGGTGACCTGTTTTAACCACAATTAGTCATCTATATGTCACGATTACATACCCAATACAATTCCTTTCTTGACCTCCCATCTTGCTTTAGTCATGTCGTAAAACCACATCTCTATTATTAGATTCATTACCAATACAAAAAGACACTTGCTCAAGGGACATTCTTCTGTAACTCCTACATTAAGTCTGAATTTTCTCCCCAGCCATCCATTCACCATAACTTTCACCCAGGATTTCTCATTACACATTCCTATTACATTCATTACTTTTCCCACTACCTCATATGCCTATCTTCCGCACTGCCTCATGGCTTATCCTGTCAAATGCTTTTGCTACATCGTATGCTATTAATCTTTTTTGTTTCAAAAATCATATCTGCCACTTCTTTTACCAATGCTAACACTTTCACTTGCCTTTTACACTAACTTCATCTAATAACGTTCTTCATCCTCAAATATAATCTGTATTTCCTACAGTTACTGGCTATCATTTTTATATATTTTACTTCATTTTTTCCATATAAATTTAATCACCCCACCACATCTCCCTTTCTTTTAAGCCTTTCTTCAGTCATGCACTTAATTTAACAAGCATTCATTTTTTTTTACTTTAATCCATTCCTTTACAATATCCATAATGCAGTCCATGTAGCTCGGTACATATTTCTCCCTTCCATGTCTTACAGTCTCCTCCAATTCTCCCATTTTAAATTTCTCTTCTAAATGCTTCTTAACTTTCCCAGACATCCTTTTCATCTTCCATTTTTCTCCCAAGTCTTATTTTTTTCAACCACTTCCAGAATTTCCTCCTGCTTATATCACCTTCTTTGTCTGCTATAGCACGCATCTTCCATTCTTGTTTTAACTTCTTTCCTTAAAAAAGGTGAAACTTCCTCCTTTTTCCTTTTAAAAAATATTTTGATATACATCATAGCATTTACTTTCCATTTTTATACAATTCAATTCTTTTTCTATTCCTCTTATTCTGCCAGTACCATGTTCTAATCTTTTTCACAGCTTCTCGCATAGTTTCTTCATATTACATCTTACCTCTTTTTTCATTCTCTCTCTCAACTTCTAAAAAGCTTTGTTATACTTTTCTTTATACCCCTCTCACCAATGTCCAGTTGTATAATGCACTTTCATCACAATAGGTGTTCTTTCCAATTTTTTTTCTAAATTTTTCCTTCATTTCATCATTACTGCTAACCTCACCAGTTAACATTCATATCCCCCTTTCTTCCTTTAGTTCTTCTATAGCATTTCCTATTATAGCCCACAGAGCTCTATGATCTCAAAATGGAGCCATTTCCACCCCATCACTTCCTTTCTATCTTTAAATATATCACACAATCTGTACTGGTTTTAAACAATCCTTTAATGCGTTTAACCTTTATTTCCAGTCCTCTACAATTTATTAACTCTTTCATCACCTTATTATTGCGTTAACTTTCTTCTTTCCTTCCTTAAGTTACAGTAACCATTTTGCACCATAATTACTGACATATTTACCATTACATGGTTATTTCTTCAGTTTTCTTTCCAGATGTATCTGCATATACATGTAGCACTATTAGACTGATGCATCTTTCTCTTCTCACATGACACATTAACACCCATCCCAGTACTACTACTACTGCTATATCTAACCTTCTTTTTTTCCTCCTTTGTAATACATCTTGGCCTGATTCCAAAAGACTTGCACTCGGCATAAGCGACTTAGTCCACTGCAAGGCTTATCTATAAAGCAGGCTTACACTGGAGTAAGTCACCTACATAACTTGGGTCCAAAGACATACATAACATCAGTTTCTTACACCATTCCATCACCAACAATCCCTGATATCATTATGTATACCATTTATACTTAATGCCAATATTTGCATATCATCCTTTTCCTTTGCATCTTCTCTTCCAGTTGTTTTCCTCTTTTTTTTCTAGCACTCTTCAATTAGTATTTCACCATTTTGTTCTTGCTCTACTCATCGCCAACTTTTAATTCTTATCTTCATCACTTTCCAACACTGCATCCAAGACCTGGCTACAGTCCAACTCTCTTTCCATTCACTCCATCCTTTCCAGTATTTTCTACATTGTCTTCTTCACTTATTTCACTGTAATACTTGCTTCTTCACAAACATCTTCAGTAATATTTTGAACTAGTTGTCCCACTTCTCTGTTTCCTTCTTCATGTTCCTTGTTCAAAGGGCAGTCAGCCAAAAATGTCTATTTTCCTTATATTTTCTACATACTGGTTTATAATTCCTGGCAGTATGCTCCATCTCCCACACTGTCCACATCTTCTTGTGCAGTGTTGCACAAAACATGTTGTTTCTCCATAAAAAAGCAAAGTTTAGTTAGTCCCCAGTATGTAACAGCACCCATTTTTTCCATGTTTAACATGTTTGGTACAGGCTGTATTTTTTCTTTACTCACATTCAATCTTACCTATACTTCCCAATCTCCTGTCTAGACCTTTTGTTATGTATTTTACTACAAATAAATAAAAAAAGTTTTTGAATCATTCTTCTACATCTGATATCCTGAAACGTACATTTAATTTTCTTTTAAACGGAAAGCTTAAATTCTGAAATACAAAGGCTTTCCAATGTAACATGCTTTCTTTCTTCATTCATAAAGCATTCTATTAACAAACACGTTTCAAATGTCACTTCACAAAACAAAGTCTTCATAAGTGAATCAATGCTGTTATGACCTTTAAATCAAAATCTATGGATAAAACAGTAAACCCCATAATGTAATACCTGTTAAAGGCTTCACTGTTTTTTAGTTCCAATTCTTACCGCTGATCCTTTTTTCTGCACAATCAGTCCTTCAGTGTTTCTTTGCAGACTTTGTGCTTTCCTCTTCTACTGTTGCCTGCCTTACTCACAATTTCAGCATAAGACTTAGTAGTTCTCCATACAGTTTGTATCCCTTCTCACTTCACTCTATTGCAGGTATAGGTCTTGGTTTCTCTGTCAGTTGAGAATACATCCAGAATTATATTGTTTCTTTCTCTTCCCGCATTTTACCTGCATTTCTAGCAGACTTCCTGTTGCTGTAGCATGAATTATACCACTGTATTCCAACAAGCCTCATCTCCTTCCTTAAGCTAGTTCTCCTGCAGTTCAAGTCCTTCTCAGTCAAAATCAGTCTCAATTGCCTCTGCCGTCTCTGCAACAAGCTCCACAGGTCCTGCAATGTTCTCAGCACTCTGCATTGTTGGAGGTGTCTGAGCCCAGTAGCAGCCCTCTGCCACCATCACCACCTAGTGGCTCAGTCAGAAAAGAGTAGGGGAATTTCCCAGGTGCCCTTGCCAAATTCCCCCAGACTATGGAAATACCACCTTGGGTCTCACCTGAAAACAAGAGACCACCAGCTTAGTGGGACTAACCTGGTCAAGAACAGATAAATAAAA
This sequence comes from Protopterus annectens, assembly GCF_019279795.1. Lineage (NCBI taxonomy): Eukaryota > Metazoa > Chordata > Ceratodontiformes > Protopteridae > Protopterus > Protopterus annectens. The sequence continues at coordinate 995,943,618 of NC_056744.1, forward strand.
TAAAATAAATAAATAGACAAATAAACACATACAGGAAAAGATCTTCAAGCCTAGACCAGTCAGTTTTTATTTTTAAACTAGGAACCTATGTGGTCTAACTGTGCAATGTTTGCATAGATGCACACTAAAAGGGCATTATATATATTCTACAACCAGTCTAATCAGGGTACTGTAACCTTTTGACATTGATTAGGTACCTTTGGATTAGGCAGGATTTCATCCCTCTGTTATATAGTGGTTGAAGGATAAGGCGTTGTCTACAAAAGGTTCTCAACCTGAGTGGGGTGCTGTCTATACTGCAGATGTCTGTTGAGATTTGTTTACCAAAGGAGGCAGTGTAATGCTTCCTTGCATTTAATTTAAGCCCATTTTTAACAGCACTAATTTGTATGATTTAGCCCTTGCTGTAATAATAGGTTATCAGATATTCAACACACAATGCCGGACTTGCTGTTACCAAATGTAGGCAGTCGTACATCTAGGTCAGTGGTGTGGGGATCCTCAAAGTAGATGCCAAAGAGAAGGCATTTCAATACTGAGTGAGAAAAGTCACCTGTCCCTTTTACTTTCTGAGGTGTCACCTTGCAATGAGCTCCAGGATACAGTAAGGACTGCGTAAGATAAGTCATGTAACTCATTATTAAGATTTTTATCAATGGCATTATTTACTAATTTTTTTTTCTGTCAGATCCAATACTGCTTATCTTATGTATGAAAATCTAAGTACTACAAAGCTTTTAACTCCATGTTCCCTTTGAAAATGTGGCACAGCCCTGCTGATACCCACTTAATACAACCAAAACTCTGCTGTGGACTGGTGGCATGGGATCACTTCATTGTAATGTACACCATTAATGATGATAAATAACTAAAGCAGGAGAACTGAACGTGCTCACTGCCGAATAAGGGCACAAAGGAGATGCAACCTCGACAATATATTAAGTACCAGAAAAAGCTTTCACACAGCATGAAAGTGCATTCTTTTCTCTAAATAAAAATTTCATGGATCCAGTAAAAGAAAAAAAAAGTAGTATGTGGCCTGTGCCTACACCCTACTGCTCTTCTAAATAAAAATGTAAACAATCTTAGTACAGCAGATATTGTTAAAGTATTTTTGCTTTTCTTGCTGCTAAGATGTCTGGTTAGAGAAATTTAATCATGTACAGGAAAACTAATAAACCCAAATCAAATAATTTGTTAGAAACTCAATTTCAGGTCAGTGGTGCAGGCCCCATCATTACACTGTTGTACAAATTCCAAACATCTTACATCACAAAAGAAGATTACAGGAACTTGGTTCCTGCTGCAGAATTAATTAGTACAGAAAATCTTCCTGTGCTTCCACTTCTTTTTATTATTCATAAAAATTACATAGTGCAACCTATGTACACTTTTTGTTTATTTTTTCTCATGCGAGATTTGCATACAAATAGCCTCAGTGGTCTGAGTTGGAAAAAAGACCAGTAAAACAAAAAGATCAGGAATGATGGAAACAAAGTAGAAAAAACAAGCAAAACTACAATAAATTCTCAGTTAACCAGAACTCAAGCAACCGGCAAAAAAATATCGAAATATAATACAATTTTCATGTTTTGCACTTTGTTTCAACAGCAGAAACATACCTTACATTTTTAAGGTTTTAAAAAGGAAGATAGAAATAATTATTCCCTCTCTCCCCAACCTGACAATAACTCGAACCAAACAAATAGTATAGGGTACAGTATTAGTCAGGCCTATTTTTAATAGTAACTCTCAAGCAACCAGAAACTACAGTTACCCAGCTTCTAACAATCCCCATGGGTGCCGGTTAACTGAGAGTTTACTGTAGTAAGCTATGCTGGGAATATTCTACAAGGTCCAAAGGTAAACAAGACTTGTATCACAACGCAAGGTTGACTGTGTTCACATGCATGCCTACCAAGGCCTACAGGTCCCACTCTCCCCCACCAGCAAATGTTTAGTAAGTTGAAAATAACAGCTACAAAAACTACTCAGTATGCTAGTCTGTCTTCCCTAACAGTGTTTGAAGTTTCGGCACCAAAGTATATTTCTACTTCCTAATTTGCAAAACCAGTCAATGACTAGATAACAGACTCCTCATAGTTTGTAGTCATTACAGTGGCTGACGTGTAGGGAAACAAAGGAAAACTAAATGGCTATGAAAGATGTAAACGAACATAACCAGCACAGAGGGAAAGCACTTCTCTTACTATAAAACACATCATTGGCAGTACAGTTTCATACTCTGAAGGAAATTCAAGTCCCAAGACCAACAGTCTTCTCAGAGTCACGATAAGCACCACTTACTCAGGTGATGAAAAATCCACTGGAGTCGTTCTGGAGTATTGTATCATAGTACAATACTACACTTCCAGTCAATAGACTGACATGAGAAGCAATAATAATGCCAAAGCAGGGACAAGAAGAAATATGATAAAATTCCATGGTGAAAATAGCCTGCCTTTCTCTGCTGCTGTCAGCAGCATGCCTGTGGAAAGACAGCTCCTAGAAAAACATAGGGGAATAATAGCCTGCTTCTCTCTGCTGTTGTATCACAACTCATTGGCGGCCCCCAAGAGACTACTACCATTGTTACTGTAGCAGTGTGCTTGTGGGAAAAAAGCTGCTGGAAAACAACAAAAAAGAACAGCCTGCAGAAATAGCAAGATGGATTAGTGTGGTACTAGAATGCAACAGAAGAAGGCAGCAGCACAGGGAATAACTGCAGCTCTTCGGTTTATTTACTAGATTACATGCCATCTTCGGTTCATAGGTTGGTACTAGGCTATCGGCTCTAGGGCCTATACAAGCTTAGCCATAACAATTCCCTGGCTATTTCTTCCCACAATATTTACTTCCCTGTTTATAAACACTAAATGAGAATGCAGACTACAGAAACAGAGATTAGACTGCTCCTTGGAACTGCAAGATGCAGGACTCCCAAAATGATACACAGATCACATACTAAAAATAATTTTTGCCTTGTCTGATATTAGGTAAAACACACCATCCTCCAACACTAAAGACATTTATAAACTGCGACTCCCAATGCATTTTCGGAAGCCAAACTATACATGCATTGTCTATACAAGGATGGACAGAGTTCAGGTTAGATGGGTTAGAGGTTGCAGCAGCTGAATGCACATAGTCAAGGAACAGACAGTTTAGGGTATCAGTCCATCTAGAAATGGGAAGGCTACAGACCATCTTGGGGCAAATCCCACTTATAAAGGAGAGCTACGAATGGAAGAGGTCATTCCTTTCCTGGCAAAGCCAAGATCACTGAATTATCTTCCAAATTTATCTTCCATGCACATCATTGTATCTAATCATCCGGATTAATCTGACTAGCTCCAACACATGGCTGCAGCCATTTTGCATCATATTTCTGATCAAGTCAGCGTTAATAAACTATTACACTGGAGATAGGCAATGCTTAATGACTGAGATTTGGATAATTAACCCAGGTAATTGCAAGCTGAAAACCAGACTTTATGTCAATCAAAGCAATGAGGCGATTTGGCATGGTTGAAGGTCAGTGAAGGGAAATTGTGGCTAATACACAGAACCGCTGCAAATAAATACAAACAAATGGTGTGTACGACTGTGAGTTCATTCTGCAAGGGATGCAATAAGTATTGCAATATGAAGTTACAGCACATGTATGACACAAAATGGTACATTTTATTTTCATACTACCTTATACATACATTCATCATCTTAATTTGGAATAGTATTTTCCTCAGGTTGCAGGTTCCACCAATTATTCAGTCAGATGAGGCATCCCAGAAAAAAAGGGATCTACCAAAACATGTTGGATCAGTATATTCATCTACACTGCCCTCTAGACTTCAGCCCCTGCAATATTACTGGTCACTAGAGGATGCTGATTTGTATACAGGGTCAATGTGGTACGTTGTACAGCTGACACAACAAAGATGGAGAGTAACTGCCACTAACACATATGCAGTGCTGATAAGTTAAAGCTACTAAGCTACACTTAGCAGATACTTAGTGTAAAGAGTATAAAACACAAATTTGTGAAATATGGTTTCGATTAAGCGAAAGCTAAGGGATGAGAAGTACGAGTGTGTGCCTGTAAGGAGAAAGCTATAAATAAGTCAGCTGTTAGCAGAAACACAGAAGCTTTCAACAGTTAAGAAGCCATCAAGAATACCTCAGCCGCAGGCTATTCAACAAGAGATCTATGTGGCTGAACATTCTCATTTCTTATCTGTTTTTACGTTAATTTGCTTTCACAGTCTGTATCTATGTCATTTTTGAGTGTGTGTGTGTGTTTTCTGTATTAAGTTAATACTTCTAAGTTGGTATTGCTTCTGATTCTACTGCATCTGGAATAAAGTTTTGTTATCTCTTCAAGCCTTTATTCAATAACTGTAGTAAATAAATACACTATTTTTGCCCTTTAAGTACTCTATAGTTTAGAATTAAATTCCGTTTTTCTTTTTGTGATAGGAATCAGGGTGAGATGAAAAGCTCTGTTTCCAGGTGGGGGCAGGGTTTATGATAATAAGAGGACCAAGAGTTTTATTAGTCAGCCTGGGACTGGTCCAAACAACAGGCCTATTTAACAAGAGAGCCAAGTAGCTGACAAATTCAAACCCTTCCATCCTGTTCCTGCTGTATTCTTAAAACCCAGCATCACTCTTGTTGTCTGCCCCTTACAATATTTGGCCATAAAACTCCCTCCTTCTCTTTCATCATTGTTATCATTAAAACACAAAACTATCATTTTGCAAAGTCACTCCCTTTTAGCTATTTAAATACTTTCACCCTCCCTTTGTTTTCCATATGTCCTAATAAGTGCCCACCCGGCCAACCAGTGTTGCTCTTTCATACTGAATGACTCCTTACCTGCCTTTACTACAAAAGTTTCTGGAAGTTTCGCCTAGTCTAATCTCATCTACTCAAACTAATGAAGATTAGAAAATCAAACTGGAAGTTCCTCTTCTCAAATTGCTAAATCTTGAGATACATTTTCTTTCATACCTTTTTGAGTTCTTAGTGCACACTCCTATACCTAGATTCATCAACCTGTTTTCCATCTGACATTTTAACCTGCAGCATCTGGACAAGACTACCCTTCAGTGAAGAGTCTTCTGCAGGTTTTCTGTATTCTACCATAGTTACATATACCACCTGCTGCATTTAGCTTGCTAGTCAATCAACTCTGCAAGACCTGGGATAAGTGTTTTTCTGTTTTTCCTACTGAGTTTAATGTGATAGCTGTGCATTTCTCATGCCACTTCTAGGCCTCAGGTTGCTGTAGAACCTTGAAGAGTTTATTCTTCATTGTGTACAATTGATTCTTTTTTCAGATTTTCTCAGTGTTGCTATTAATAACTTAGTAATTATTTTCTACAAACTACTTCATGAAAAGCTATTAAACTCTGGATTGTGATAGAGTCTACTGATTTTTGATCCAATTCTACTGCATTAAAAAACACCAGTCCTGCAAGATCTAAGAGAAACGTTTTTCATTTTTCTACTAAGTTTACCATGAGAACCTTGAAAAGTGTTTTCTATTGGCATGTGTACCCATTTGAAATTATTCATCTTTTGCCAGTTTTTCTATTAATTGCCTGCATTTGCAATGTACTGCATTTGACAAAGCAATGGTGCAACATGCATACGTATAGATGCAAGGATCTAGACCATCTCTAATTCTATTAGTATTGATAGTGATACACAGAAGTGCAGCCAGCTAGTTGCAGTTGCATGACGAGCCACACTGTATACCACACATTCCTCCATGTAGATTCTAGAAACCCACAGCTGCTCTATGCTGCCCAGAGCAGCTCATAGTTGCTCTACGTACATAATGGTTTACAGAAGTTTAGCAATTCTGCACTGTCCATTGTCACAGATGGCAACTTAACCCAAATTGCTTCATTTACTTTATTTAGGCAGGCAGTGTATCCCTACCAACCAAACCTAATTCGCTTAATTTTGTTCATATAATAACAGGTAGTGTGTTCCCCAACAAATTAAAAAATTATTAGGCCCTACCATCTAATAAATTTGACTATGATATGATAGGGATGACTACATGGGGTGAACAATGCGAGACACAAAACCCAGAGGGATATACAGAGAAAGAAATATCAGATTTCTCCATGCATGTCACAAACGTAGACAAGACTCTGGTCTTGAGTGGTAGATATGCTCCTTTCCTTCCATTTCCACAGATGATGCCCAAGTACAAAAATAAAATAACTGGCCTCATCAAATTGGTTAAATAGTGGGTGTCTTTCCAGCAGGCTTCTGCATGTGTCAGCATGGAATAAGATGCTTCACAGTCTCATTAATTTTGCAGAGAATGGTGTGCATTCCTCATTTTAAGGCTTCCGCATACTAGTTACAGCCTCTGCTGCCCCCTTTTAAATAGAGTCCAAACATATCTAACATACCAAATCTGAAACAGGATCACATTAAGGTGGCACTACTCAATGCCAGAAGTTTCAAAAACAAATTGACTGAACTTGAGGTTCTCCTGCATTTGGAATATATCCATATTTAGAAAGCACTCCGTTCATACCTACAATCCCATCGGACCTGATGGCAACTGTGGTAGCACCTACATGATTCGTAGAGATGATACCACCTCTAGACACATTACCAGAGACTCAGAAATAGACTTTTTTGAGTTCCAAATCATAATAACAGGACCAACCATTAGTTTACAGCAGGACACCTATCAAGTCCATTGAAAATCATGTAAGATTCCAAAATGTATTTGGACTTCCTATAACAAGAGCTCAATTATTTTGGGAGGCTCACCACCCCTCAATAAACTACAGCACCTATGCCTCCAATGCAAAATATGTCACAAATTTCTTAGATTTAATAAAAAAAAAACCTCCTTGAACCAGACTATTAACAAACCCACTACACATAATTTTATTGACCTCATCCTTATGAATACAACTTCTTGCAGCTCTAGAGGTGTAGAGGGATAAAGCCCCAACTACATCCCTGGCAACTTGGGTTTGAATATTAGCCTGGACGACAGATATCCTGGAGGGGAGGGGAGTGTCATGGGTGTCTCCTATATTGATCCCTGATGGAGGTCAGGCACTGTTTAGCAGGGGTGCACAGTCCAATAAGGAGGCAGAGGGTGGACATGGCTGAACTACTGCTTGCAGAGATATGGTGGTACCCAGTGGCATCCCCATTGCACATCTGCTCCATGTATACAATCACAAGTTTCAAATGTAAGGTGGGGCATGGGCAGGTCAAACTGATAAAAAACAAATGGCTGATGTAAAGACAGCACCAATCCCCCAGGATGCCCTTAAGATCTGTGCTGATGAATGAAAAAAAAAATGTAATTAACCAGTGATGAGCGGGAGTAGACAGTAGATCCAGAAATGGATGTGGTGCACTGGGATGGTTACTTGGATCAAGTAGGGGCCCAAAAAAAAAAAAAAAAAAAAAGAATACAACTTCTCCATGCTCTGCTCCCCAGGTATTTTTTCCCTGGTTAAGTCAGATTATAAACTATCTAGTGACCTTAACTTTCAAAATCACCAACCCCACAGAAATTCAAGTATTTTAAACTTACTAATCTCATCAAATTCTATGATGAAGTTTCAAAATTCACTTAGAATAGTATCAACCCTAGATAGTGCTACAGCAGGTAGCTTAAACAAATGAATAGAACTGACAGTCCCAACCAGATCTAAATACAATGGGAGATTTAAGAACAAACCACCCTGGTAATCCACAAGTCTCCTTATACCTTTTTATGTAGCTCACATAATTTCCTTCCAATTCACTGCAAAGGGATACATCTGCTCATTCAAAATGTACCCCACTGTCCTCCTTTCCACACAGGACAGAAACTGCTTGCCTGGTTACTTAACTTTTTGATGAGCAAGATGGTCCCACCAGGCCTATGGCCTATTGTTTAAGAAAACCCGACCACTGACTATACCGCTCTTGTGATAAGTGTCTTGGGATTCTAACATCCATCTGAGCTAACAGTATCTCAGATGAACGGGACCTCAAATTAACATCTCATCAGGATGGCATCACAGGCATGCTGTACCCCATTATACTACACCTTAGTGCCAATACTGGAATACACAATTCAAGCACCTTGTGAAGGTATAGAACTCTCAGCTTTCTGATTTTCACAGCAAAGGTATGCACAAGCTGCCAAGCCACTGACTGATAAAGGACTAGAATTATCCTACTTAATGCAAAGAATCATACAGATACATGAACACATAATATACATATACAAACAATTAGGTTTAACAACGTCGAGAATCATACACACAAAATCATCATCCCCCTTTTTCCCCCATTTTCTATATGGGGTCGGGGTGCCAGGTCAACTGTTGCCATCTCTCTCTATTCAATACCACTCTACTGCCTTCTTTGATACTCATGCCGGATTCGAACAGTCTTCTCTCACACAATCCATCCACCTTTTTGCTTGACACCCCTCTTTCCTCATGCTTTTTTCCTGTCTGTCCCAAACCTTCATCAGGCTGTCTTCTGCTTTTCTACATGTGCCCAAACCACTGTAACCTTTTCTATTTGACCTTTTCTGCAGCTGGAGCTACTTTGGTTTCTGCACTTACATCCTAATTTCTTCATCTGTCCCACAGTGTGCATCCTACCAACCCCTTCTCAGGCACTTCATCTCCATCACCTCCAGCTTCCTCAACTGCTCTGGCTTTACTGCCCAGTTTCTGTACCTTCCAATAGCACTGGTCATACCACTGTTTTGCACACGTGACTTTTCAGCTTCTTTAGCATTCTTCTGTCATATACTACACCTGACACACTGTGCCAGTTGGGTGCAGCCCCTCTGATTCTAGCTCTGACCTCATCATTCAGACTTCCTTCTCCTCGACCACATCTCCTAGACACCTGAAGTTAACCTGCTCCACTATTTTCCTTTTTATCTTAATTCTCCGCTTCTTCTGATCTCCATTTGCTGCTATTATAACTGTCTTATCTGTGCTCAGTTTCATCCCATGTGCCTTCAGTTTTGCATTCCATTCCCCTAGCATTTGCTGAAGTTCTCATTCAGAGTCGCCTGTAATACCACATTATCTGCATACAACTTTGTTGATCTGTCTGCTCCAACCTGTTTGCCTATGTCGTCCATCACCAGTATGAACAACAGTGGGCTCAGAACTGAACCCTGGAGCGCACCCACTCCCGCGGGAAACCCCTAGGTGAGACTGAACACTGTTTGCACTTGAGTCATTGGGTCCTTGTATACAGCCTGCATGAACTCTACTGATGTTTATGGGACTTTGACTCACCACACATTTAAAAAAACACTCCAAACACTTTCCAAAACTGCAAAATTAATATTAAATCAAAAATAACAGCTCCACCAAGCCAGACACTACTGAGAATTAAACTGCAAAATTAATATTAAATCAAAAATAACAGCTCCACCAAGCCAGACACTACTGAGAATTGTATCGAATAAGCACTTATTTACATACACACACACACACACACACACACACACACACATATATATATATATATATGTGCATATTTGTGTGTGTGTGGCAAAGACACAGAGAAAAACAGAGTGGCTGTGTGCTCGAGCACATGCGTGCAGATTTTGCATGTGCAGCGTGTACAAGCCTGCTTTTTTACTCTATAGTGAATAAGTGCAACATGTTTTTGGTTCTGTTTAAATTAAAAATTCTAAAAGTTAATCTTTAGAGGCCGTTTTAGGTTGGCTCAAGTGTTTTAAAATATTGGTGTCTTTTTGTGCAGTAGCTCAAAAAGTCATAACTCTCATGATTTAGACATAGTGCTGTAATTTTGAGGTCAGACTTTTACCTTGCTCCTCATAACTTTATCTAGGAAATCATTAAATATCTACCTTTCCAAGGATGTTTAAGGCGACATGCATTATTAAATAACTAAAACAGATCTGTAAAAGTTTTATTACTAACTACATGTGATTTATTACCTAAAAACTTAATAAATAAAAGTTCTCCTCTTTCTCATTCTCTGCTATAATTTTTAAAGGCCTATGGTAGGACTTTTTTTTTGTATGCCTAAATGTTGAAAGGTACAAGTAAAGTTACATCATGGGTTGCAAGCTCACAGCCCTCTGGCCTCAACCAGCATGACTCTAGGTGAGGGAAGATACAACTTTACATCCCTAGCTGCACTGCCCCTCAGTTCAGTGTGTTAGCCCTCTCACAGCCCATGTGGTTATTTGAGTTTGAGACATCTAGACCTCTGCATGAATGAAAAATGTGGCACGTGTTTCTGCTGATTAATTGTATTTGGCAGTTTTAAATTAAAGGTAGATAGATTTGGATTTAGGAAATTGTTTTGGGTTGGCTTGGATGTTTTTGGAGGGGGTGCACCTCTTTTCTTCGTGTGCAGTATGTAATCTTTTACGTCGGATTTTAGTGAATAATGTCAGTATATCAAGTTTAGGGGAATTTCAGGAGCACCAATAATGCTCAACAGTGTAGACAAAATGTTGATAATACAAATACAGACAAATGTTTATGATACTCTTAAGAGTACTGGCAAATAACATTCTACATAGTGTACAAGATCTTTTGTTTTTATGTCATCAAGTATATTATTTGGGGACCACTGTTACTTTCACTTTGCTGTCTGCAGATATCAGCCAAATCCTGGACTTTGCAATCCAAATAGTACAATAACTCAAGCACAATATAATTAGCCATACCTCAAAGGTCTGAACTTCCATGTATTAATTCTGGGAGTTTCAAAACAAAATTCCACTACTTCATATCTGGGTTGCAGTCAACCTGACCTTTTAGCTACACCAAAATCATATATATATATATATATATATATATATATATATATATATATATATATATATATATATATGGATTCCATACACTAGATTGAAGGTTCACTACTTCGAAATAGTGTATGGAATGCACACTGCAGCGAAAGTGTACTTAATCGAAAGTGCACTTACGCGAAGTTCAGTACAACGAACGGGCATTGTACTGAACTTATGTGCAGTACTCACGGACCTTAGGGTTAGGGCATGGGTCATGGTTAAGGGGATAGCCCATAGGGCTATCCCCTTACCATGACCCGTGCCCTAAACCTAAGGTCCGTGATGACTGCAGTGCAGTGAAGGACATAGCAATGTCCTCCATATGGTGCGACAGTCATGAACCTTAGGGTTAGGGCATGGGTTAGGGTAAGGGGATAGCTTTACTAACTATCCCTTAATTTAACCCGTGCCCTAACCCTAAGGTCCATGAGTATCGCACCACAGTGGAGGACATAGCTTGTTTTTTGATGTCCTCCACTGTGCTGCAGTACTTTCGGTGAAATGCACTTTCGCGGAAGTTCACTTTCATTAAAGTGAACTTTCGCGTAAGTGAGGCTTCTGGCTTCCTATTACAAGTTTGAAGTTGCAAACATTCGTTCTTGTAATAGGAATCAGTATATATAGATTTTATATATATATATATATATATATATATATATATATATATATATATATATACATAGGTTCATAGGTTCGTACTAGGCTATCTGCCCTAGAGCATTTATAAGCCTAGCCAGAGTGTGTGTGGCTTTCACCACCCCTTAGGATGAGAATACTACGCCCTTTTAGGGTTTAGTTTACTGTGCCTCTGTCTAGTAGTGACACAGAGATGACCCCCGGGTAAACCTACGATCTCCCATCCACTCGTCAAGATTTCTCTTGAATAGAGTTAGTGAGGGGCTCTGCCTAACATGGATTGGGATTCTGTTCCAGAGTGTAGGGAGCCTCTGGGTTATGAATCTGTCCCTCCAGCACGTCCTATTTATTTCTGTGTTGAGGTTTAAGTCTCTTGCTCTCGTGGCTCTGATGGATTTGGATTTTCTGAGGTGGAGCATGTCCATTAATTCCGGATTGGACATGGCCTTGTACGTCAGGCACAGATCACCTCTGAGTAGGCGGTATGCGACTGAATAGAGCTGGAGTTTTTTCTGTCGGGCAGCATATGACATATGTTTAAGACCCTTTATCCTCTTGGTGAGGAACTTTTGGGGTCTTTCCAACTGCTGCAGGTGTCAGGTAAGATACATCCCAAAACACACACACACACACACACACACACACACACACACACACACACACATGCTCACAGCCAATACATCAAACTGAATCTTACAGTTAGGATACTGGGCCAGATTCTAAAACATTGGTATATACGGAAAAGCAGCCTCTGCCACTCTGCTGTTGCTTCACCAGACAGTAAAATCCACCCCCCTCCACCCAAGTAGGCGTCATCTCACAGGAGGAGGTTCAAATAATTCAATATCTCGCAATTCAAGAGCAGCTCCTGTAAGGTGGGCTGGTGAATGCAGGCATGACAGGCAGCACAGCAATCATGCTTACATTCACCCAGACTGAGAACAGGAGCTGGCATGTGCAACCACTAGTGTACCAGGGAATTTCACAGGAACTGGCATGTGCAACCACTAGTGTACCTGGGAATTTCATCTTTTGTTGTTGTTATTTTAAATATTGCACTAACAGCCATCTCCTAAGGAGTTTAGGGGAAGGCTCGCATTACACACAACTGTGCATGCATTCAGTCTTAGGCATGTAATGCCCTCTCCCACACCCCCATTCCAAAAATCTCCAATGCTTAGTTCTACATAGAGGCGGAGATTCTGCCTCAAAGAGAATAACATTCATTTCAATGCATTTTGCCACTGATTAGGCCTCATACATTGGCAAGTCTAGCCAATGAACAACTCTGAATATTTTGCTGGGATAAGCCCAATTCCCCTTTTGGAATGGAAACTTGCAGCTCCTTACCTTTTGGACATAAACATAGAGCAAATGGTTAGTTTGGTGCATCCATCCATGCCCAAGTCTTTTTGAAATGCAGCTCATTCAATTGTCAAAACAAACAATACAAGATACTGAGGGTGTACAAACATATCCATTAAACATGTCTACATCTTGACCAACAGTCAATTCCCTTAAGAGTATAAACTAAGAAACCATTTTAAATTACTCATAAGGTCAACATATTTGCTATGATATCTATTTACATATCCCCTGAGTAACTGACATCATCTACTGAAGAAACTTTTAATCAGCCAGCTACTAAGAGGTCAAGACTTCAATTTTTGTTGACCTACATACCAACAGGAGGTTTGCCTTAAATAACTACAGTTATTCTTCTATTCATCTTTTTGGCCTCTAATTAATTAATTAACATGAATAACAGACCTGACACATCTACCAGTCATGAAAGCATCTCTGGATACTTTCGCCATTACTCTTGGCTATCTTTTGCAGCAGCCAAAATGCTGATGCTGGAAGAATGAACACTATCATTGATCAAATGCTCGCATTCATTAGCTGGTATCACAGAAAGGTAACAAGAATTCCAACATTTCAACTACCTATAACATGAGTACATCTGACACTATCTTCTCTATTCATAGCCTTAAGGGTATCAACTAGTTCCTACTGCCCAGTTGCCCTAGATGATGGTAAATATTACAAAATGTATAGATAAACTGGCCCACTCGTAAATACTCTATTCATGAAGTCAAACACCACTGGGATCTTAACACAAAGCAAAGCTATGTTAGCAACTACAGACCATCTCTGATCAAAACACACACATATCTTGCTCCATACTGTCAGATCAGCAATAATTTTAACGGCAGGTAGGAATACTTACTCCAGCAAAATCAGCAAATGAGTTACCCTAAAAATTTTAACTGTGTTAACTTTATCGTCAGCCCAGGCTGAACAGGATTCCATCCCTTTTTCTCCACATTAATGCCATACAGACTGCATCTGCCCATTATTCTATACATGACTCTAATCAACAGCTTGAAAGCAGTAAATCTCTACATATCTTAGCCCCTCCATCACCACCCTACTCATCACTATCTAGTCTTTAGCTACTATAGACTGTTATCTTCAGATTTCTAAAGTATTTTTATAAACTGAGACCTAGCTTTGTTCTACTGAATAGATCCCCCCTCCATAAAATTTCTTAGGATATCTGTCATAGCAACAGCCTAGCCAGTTATGACACCAATAAAACTGGTCTATTAAAGAGGGCAAGATCTGAACTACATGGAAGACAGCCTTGACTGCCCTATTCCACAAAGGAAGCCCATCCACATCCCTCAACAACTGGTGCCAGACTGGTTGCATTTTAAAGAGCAGGGAAAAGAGAACAATATCACCTTCCACACTACTACACTCCAGCGACATGACTTCCAAAAGAGTGGCTTCAAGTCTTACCCTGACACTGCCACAGTATTAGTTGATGAAGCCAAATATACCAAACATAAATCTTATTACAAGAAAGCTTGTTGGATCTACTTTGAGATTACTTCCTCCTCCCTCCCACCTATTCCTGGGAGTTCCACAAGGCCCGGTCCTTGCTCATCTGCATTTTCCAGGCTTTGAGATTTTTATGACAACTCAATCAAATGTAAAAACTGGCACATTATATAAATGGCAAACTTGTTACTAAGAGCTAATTCTGCTTCCCTCTACAACTGAACTGCACAGTTTCACAGCATTTTTTTCAGTCACAAATACTTGCTACATACTTTCACCTCAGTATAAAGAAAACAAACAAACAAAAAATGCCCAAAAGTGAACAGCATAAAACTAGAAATCCATCATCTTGTACTTTTAAGATTAGCCTGAGTCTTAACCAAGCCACTATTGAGAAGGCAGTTCTAGCAAAATGCTATACCTAACTAAGCAATTAAAATTTTAAAATACAAATATAAATATCATCAGTGATCAAAATTAGTAAACAGGCTATATATATATATATATATATATATATATATATATATATATATATATATATATGTATATGAGAGAGTCATGACACTTCTGTCATCAAAAATACCTGTCCATAATCACTGTGGCGAAAGGAGATACTGCCAGTACAGCTAGTTGGAATTTTGTAAATAATTATGTCATTAGTGACTATCAAAATTATTTATACAAGATGTTTGTGTTACAAATGTATTAGAACTGTATGTCATGTGTAAATCAAACTGCTCTGTATAAAATACCATTTCAACACAAATATCTGTAAAGTGCTTATGCTTAAAATGTGTCCAGTGTGCCCTACTGAAACAGAACAGAAATGTACATGCACTATTGTAACTGTTTAAATGTATATGTCAACAGAGGAAATTGGAGGGTTAACTTCAGTCCAACAAAATTTAGAAAAATAGCTGAACTTAGATTACTTTATAGGCTACTCAATAAAAGAGGCCATCTCTCAGGTTTTTAATGCAGTTAGAGATACAGTGTCTGTACTAGGAAGCTTTCTGTATTGTCCTTGGAGTGAACTGTGACACCTCTGCACTGGTCCAGTAATCAAGAAGCCTCAATTCTCACCAGTGGCAACAGTGAGGGACATACACAATGGGAGAATGACAAGTACGCACACAGTAAAGTACAATTTCCCTTAAGAGCACACACAGATCACAGTCAGTCTGGGGGCTGGTTTCTCTCTCTTTCTCCAGACCCCAATAAGACTCCCCACTGGCACAACTATGGGGGGGGTCAAGCCAAGACCTCCAGCACCCTTTCTATCCAACCAGTGCTTTATGTCCCTGCCCAAGTAGCTCACACACACACACACACACACACACACACACACACACACACACACACACACACACACACACACTTACTTTGAGATTTGACTTGCATACAAACACACAGTCACTCCTGGGGAAGGCTGGCACAGGTTTACTAGCTATGCCCCCTTCTGCCCAGACTGTAAGGTAGTTATCACCACCACCAACCCCTCTGTATCAGCTACGATAATGCCCTTACAAATGTGGCCAATCCTACTATGTAATGTTACTATTATCCAAATGGTAGTTTTTGACCAAGACTTGCAAGGCTATTTAGGAATGGCCTGTACACAGTCACCAAATACATATGCAAGTACTCGCATAGCTTAAATAGGTCTCACAAATATCAGCCATGAAAAGAACAAGACAATACTCAGAAAACACAGTTACTTCAGAGTTCAAAATCACAGTAAATATTTTAAACCAACACTGCAGGACAGTCTCAAATAAATATAGAAAACATCTAAACAAATCTTTACTATATTTCTATTTATATCTAAGAGAGATACTATGCACCAAGTCTTACTTTCAGACAACACGCAGGTAGAAGTGTTGAGTGGATGTTTCTAGGTCCAAGACAAGATAAAAAATGCCCAGTGTCTCTCAGAGAGTTCTTAAATTAATAACATTACTGCTGGGTTAGCTTGGATGACATCACTCTGTCACCTGACTTCAGTTCCCAGGCTAAACAGATACTAACAAAATTTTAACATCTCTGTATGAGAAGTACACCTCTCAGAAGTCTGCAGCACTGGGAAGTTGTAAAAATAAAATGCTTTTACATTTGAAACCTAGTAATTATTTCTGTTTCAAGACAATACAAAAACTTCTAGCTCTAGATGTCTGCTGCTGAACTGAACTGAGATAACACAATCGTAAAACACTAATTTCAACTTATTTTCTTGAAGTTTTGCAAGTTAACTCTGTATGTTCCAGCTTCTACTATTAAAACATGCATTTGCACATGTATATAGTTTATATACATTTCTGTTCTTTTCCAGTAGGGTACACTGTGGACACATCCTTGAAGCTCAGTATTGTACAAATCCTGTTCAACATACACACTTCTGCACCAGTAGTTTAATATACACATAACATATAGTTCTCTTACATTAGTAAGACAAGCATATGAATCATGTTGATATTCACAGATGACATATGATTATTTACAAAATTCCAGATAGCTGGGCTGGCAATGTCACATGAACTAATGTCTACTTTTGAAGCATGTGCCAGCATTTGCCAAAGATCTGATTAAAAGACCTTCTCCAAAAATTTTTACAGGTAGATGCTAAATGCTGCCAGCTTTTAGCAATGGGGGCTCTGGCCTGGGAACTTGAAGTCAGATGACCAGAAATTATGTAATTCTGCAAGCTATCCTAGCAGTAATATTTTAGATATTAATTTGAGAAGTCTCTTAATGAGACAGAGCATTCTGCATTCAATCTTGGACCTGGCAAGAACCATTCATAGGATCATAGGTAGTTACTAGGTATTGACCCTGAGGCCCTTATATGCCTAGCCAGGAGTTTAGCCCATATTTAGACACATCAGCACCCAAAGCCCCTGTCCAGCAGGGACACAGGTGGAATCCCAGGAGTGTATTTTTTGTTTCCCATCCAATTATCCAGGTTGCTCTTAAAAAGGGTAATGAGGTAATCTGCTTGATGTGGAGAGGAAGTCTATTCCACAGATGGGGGAGTCTGTGGGACACAAATCTGTCCTGCCAAGAAGCCTATTGATGTCACAGACCAGGTTGAGATCGCACTTGTGGGTTACTCAAATAGAGCTTGACTTGCGGATATGCAGAAGTCCCATCAAGGCAATGTCTGAAATTGCTTTGTAAGCCAGACAGAGGTCACTTGTGAGGAGTCTGTATAAAACTAAGTAGAGGGACAGGACTTTTAGCCTGTGTAGGGTAGATGATTGAGGCCCTGGATTCTCCTGGTGAGGAACCTCTGTGGTCTCTCCAGCTGCTGCATGTGCTTTGCGAGGTACATGCCTTTATGCCGAAGGGGGCATTGTACTCAATAATTGGCCTTATAATGGAAGAATACAGGGATGTTATGACCTCCTTGTCCCTGGATGAGATACCCTTACTGATGAGGTAGGCCATGTAGAAAGCTTTGCGTACAATGGAAGCAACATGGTGGTCAAGTGTCATGTTGCTATCAACCTGGGTGCCCAAATCCATCATGACTGACTGCATCTTAGGACGTTGTTATTAATGTGACAATATATATGGGGATGTCACTCTCCCCAAAGGGGATGATGATGCATTTCGTTGGCATTCAGCTTGAGGCCATGTTTGTGGCACCAGTCATTTGTTTGGGTGAGACCCTCTTGAAGGGCATCCACATCACTTAGGGAATTGATGACCAGACCCATCTTGCAGTCATCTGCAAACTTGGTTAGCCAGAGCCCACTGGTTTTGACCTGCACCTCAGAGAATTATATCCTGAATAACAGAGGCCCCAAGACCGATCCCTGGGGTACGCCGCTCATTGCAGGTCTACAACTTAAGGTAGCTTCCCCTATTTTGAATAGATGGGTTCTATCAGTGTATTCACCACCACATCTGCCTTGCTCTACTAGTAAGTTTCTAGGGAAAAAGTACAATTCTCTTAGATACAGGCAGTAATATAGTGTAGTTTAGTTTAGATGCTTTCTTTGTGTGAGCCTGTACTGCAATGTTATTTTAAATATTTCCTGTGGTTTTGAACTCTGATGTCACTGTGAATATATATTTAATATTGCCTTGTTCTTTTAATATTTATTATTCAATATATTTAAACATTTCACTGTGGCTGATCTGTGTAGAAATATTTAAGTTTTGAAAGTACTTGCATATTTTGTGACATTGTGTGAGCCACTCCTAATAGCCTTACTCTTGGTCAAACTACCATCTGTATTAATATTAATATTACACAGTAAGACTGGACACTCTTTAAGGGCCTTAAAGTTGTTGTTGAGCAGTGATTAGTGGCAGTAGAAACTGCATTACAGTTTGGACAGAAGGGGGCATAGCTAGTAAAGCTGTCCCAACCTTTTCCAGATGGCATGTGTGTGTGTGTGTGTGTGTGTGTGTGTGTGTGTGTGTGTGTGTGTGTGTGTGTGTGTGTGTGTGTGTGTGTGTGTGTGTAAATCAAACCTCATAGTGTGTGCATGTCAGCTATTTTGACAGGTACATGAAGCACTTGTTGGACAGAGAGGGTGCTGGAGGTCTTGGCTTGATCACTCAGCTGAGATGTCAACTCTATAACTCTGCAAGTGGGGAGTCTGATTGGGGATCTGGAGGAAGAGTGAGAAACCAGCCCCGGACTGACTATGTTCTCTGTGTGCTCTTAAGGGATATTGCACTTGATGCAGAGAGTTGCATCTGGAAATACTGTATGTGTGGGGTCTATATTACCTGATCGAAAGCTGAAAACCACGAATACCATTTGGGCGACACCAAATGGTCGGAAATGTGAAATGTGGCAAGTGTAAATGGAAATCACCATAGGGAATATTTTCCCTTTACCTCATTGTAGTGCGATCTCGGAGTTGGATTATTTAAGTAGCGGGGGGTGTGGGGGGCACAGCCTCCCACATGGGGAGTGCAGGGGGCATTTAGGTAAGTTGTTTTTCTTTTTTTTAATTTTTTACTATATGTTCGATGTTTTAAACATCGCTCATATGGTGTCAATCATATGAGAGTCAATGTTTAAAACTTTCGGACATATAATATAGACCCGTGTGTGTGTACCTGTTATCCCCTCGGTATACGTCACCCACTGTTGCCAGTGGTAAGGATTGAGGTTCCTTGATTACTGGTCAAGTGGATGGTCATCACAATTACTATGTACAATTTTCCCTCCTTTCTGTATTTCTTTCCAACTGCTCATTAGCCTTCAATCACCAGTCCATAGCAAGTTAGAGCAAGGTGCAACTGGACAACAAGGATTACGGATTACCATTGCTCCAAGATCCAGCACCGATATTCTGTGCAGTACTTCAGATGGCTTGAGTTCAAATAAAAGGTAACCTACAGTCAACCAAGTTTCCCTAAAAGCTTTTACTTTCTGCCAAATGCCTGTCATTAGATAATTTCATAAACCAGTACAACTAATTGAACAATGGAGTCATCACCTTCACATATAAAACTCTCAATATCTTTTGATGCATGCTACCCATGATGAGCTTGGCAAAAACAAATCTCCCAGTTCTCCTTAGACAGACCTTATCAACTATGGTACTAATATTAGAGATGAAAAATGTTCTTATCAAGTACTGTCCTGTAACTATGGTGGAATTACTGGGCTGTACATAAATAATATATGCATACTGTATTTCTGATCAACTTCCATGTGTGTCACACAATCATCCAGCCAAGTTAAAAGTACAACAATTTTTTTTGTTGCTGTTGCACCAGATATGTTTATTATGAATCAAAGCTTTATGTTTTAAGCTCAGCATTACACTCCTAGCCCTTTTCTAAACATCAACATTTATGTGGCCACATGTACTCTGTACTCTCCATTCATGTTACCTGTTTACATAACTCAGTCAAATTTCACATAATGTGTTTATCTGACATCATGTAGTTTCATTGATGGCAATTTCAAAGAAAGAAATAGAAGAAATGTTGCATCCAATGGCAGTTCAAGACATTTTAACTGTTTTCATTGCTTTAGAATTGTCTTGTAATTTATATTGTCTGCAGTTTTCAAATTAATTTATATTTTGTTTATTTTTTTGTTAGAAATGTAGCAGGTACAACGTTTAGTAATGTAGCTGAATGGTGGTTGCAGTACATCACTTCCTAATCCTTATGGAGAACAATGCCACAGACAGGTAGCAGGTAATTTTTTTTGACGTAGATGGTCTACACCCTTCAGCTGTGTATCAAGGGTGAGGATATACCGGGCACAAAGTACTAGGGGGCTCGATTGGGAAGAGCAGTTCCTGCAATCGTTCTCTACTAACATTTCTGAATGCTCGTACCGACAGGCACTTCAGGGCATCCTGTATGTAAAGTGCCTTTTTTTGTTTTTAAACTTTTTCTGGATAGAATGTGCATGCATTTAAAAGGTCAGTCAAGTACATAAGCAAGAAATACTGTTCAACAGGATAAATAAAATGAAGTAAGTCCTGCTCAACAAGAAGAAATCAGGGACAGAGTACCACAAGACACAGCTCTGTCACTGGACATTCCCAAAATGCTTGCACAAGGACAGTTAATTGATTTTAAATTAGAACGGTATACAAATACTACCAGATAACTAACTGAAAATGTGAAAAGGAAAAAAAAAAAAAAGGAAAAACGCTATGGTTCTCTTCAAGTATGACAACCAAACTTGAGAAATGCATGCATTGTAATAGTAAACAGATCAACACAGAGAATATTTACTAAAAAGCAAAACGAAGCATGGATGGCAGCTAACAAAGCAAAAAATTCAAAAGAAGGAAATTGATCAGTGAAAACTAATAAAAAGGGAACAGAATATTTTACGGGTACATTAGTAACAAATGAAAGACACAAAACACAGACAAGTCTAGGTAAAACAGTGGGCTGGTGAGCAGTACAAGAAAACAGATTTCTGCTCAGTGGTTTCAAAAGCAAGGGAAAGAGGTACCGTCCATTTTAGATTTTGGGTATGGCGGCGATACTAAGTTTTTTACTCTAAAAATGATTCTGAGAAACTCAGCAATGGTAAATGGTGTAAAAAAATTACAGGATTGAATACTATGAATGTTAGGAAATGACTAATGACAAATAACCCTTTTTAACAACTAAGGTTTACTGGTGTATAATCAAGAATATAAAAAAAAACTGAAAACTTGAAAAGAGCATTATCTGACTGTAGTCTATAAGACCTGAAGTAAGTCACAGGGATGAACCTAAAATATTATTACTTTAAGCAAAAGTATGATCTAGGAAAAAACAGTCACTTTCCAAAAAAAACAAAATTTGGTTATCTGAAAGCCAAAGGACCCAAGGGAATGTGGATGCACAGTAAAAAGCCCATTATTCTTCAAAGCTAATTAAACAATTTATAATAATATTTCACCAAATTGTACACCAAGGTTATTAGGAGTATTTGCTTTTAAAGTATAGTGTTGTGCATCTCTCCCAAAACAAGTTCCATGCAGCACTTCATAGCATCATGCTTTCATATATTGGCTGTTAAATTTATTTGTCCCCGAGGATATCCTCTTATTTGTGAACTCCAGATTAAACATTTAATTTTTGCATGTGCTTTCACAGCTTTTGTAATGCTTTCTGCAAGGAATGATGGTAGCAGCACTGTACTTACGCTACAATTTGCACAACATTTAATAAGAGTACCACATGAAAGGTCATTTACTAAAATCAGACAGCCTCTAAGGGGGTTCCCAGGGTGGCAACTATTGTGTCGGACTTGTAACTACACATACACAACAAAGGAAAAAAAGACTTGCCCAGACTGGGCAAATGTTCCATGCTTGTTTATTGCAAATTGAACTATAAAGTAAGGTAAGCCCAAGAGAGGTGCACAGACCTGCAGAAGTCCAATAAGGCTTTCATACACATACACTTCTTCCTGCCTTAATTACATCCCCAGTGGATAAAGGAAGATAAGAACACTTAATATAGTCAGTTATAATTTCACACTTTATACAGTTACTTATAATTTCACACGTAAATACAAGTCCTACATCTAGTACAAATTTTAATATACGATTATACTTTTAAAAGATAAAAACGTGCTGCAAAATATGTGCATAATACACCTGGCAAGAAAAGCATTAGCATACTTATGATGTATAGCGATATCTTACTTCTATACACATATGTTTAAAATAGGGATGATTAATAATCTTCATAATTTTGCTAGAGTCCATTAACGTTTCAAGAATCACCCAAACAATGCTAATAGGTCTTTTAGTTCAAAACACTGTTCTTTCCCAACTTGGTGGCATACAGGAACAGAACCCAAACTACTCCATGGATGATGCACATTCATTTAGGTGCACAGCTGCTGAAGAGCCAAGTAGGAAGACAGAACTGAGCTGTCAAAGCCAGGTTGTCCATCTTGGGGGTGGGGGGGGGGGTGCCTCAGTTCAATGAATGAGTGACACCTACATGAATATGGGGTGTATCACCTATTTCCTGCACAAATTTGCCAGTAACTTAAGACCCACTTTAGTGACACTCATAATGCAGAGGCTATATGGCTATAAAAAATGGACTTCACTTATAGCAAGTCCAAGATAGCAGTCTAATGCAATATTCCATTTTCTACAAGATATGTCAATCTGTGAGTTAGAATAAGTTTGGGGGCCATATTGAGGGGTGCAGGACAGGCTTGCCCCCCCCCCTGCAAAAAAGAAGTTTAAAAAAAAAAAGAATGATATTCAATATTTACTCTACTCTTGCATTTTCAGTGGGATTTTTCAGACTTATTGGCACTCCGTGTTAAGAATGCTGACATTTCAAAAGGAAGGCAAATTTTCCTGGTGACATCTGTGCTGCATTGTAAAGCGTCAACATTGCAGGGGAAGGGCATGTTCTATACTGCATGGTTAACCTCTGTGTGCAAAGACTGTTGAACATCTCTGCCTCCAAGAGAGAGGAAAGCTAGGTAGGGAAAAATCCTGATCCTGTATTTGTAGTGCATCCATATCCATGCAAGTCTTGGAACTGGTTTAAAAAGCACTTGCTACATATCCGGGTTTTGAATCAACCATACCTTCAGATCCAATGGTAAATGTGGTGGCATTTGCATATTGGTTAGGGACCATATCATATCGAGACAGATTCCCAAAGATCCAAAAACGGAATTCCTTGAGCTCCAAATCACACTAATCAGGACCAACTATCAGCTCACAGCCTGTTACAGGACTCCCTCTATGTCCACTGAAAATCCTATAAGGTTCCTAGATGTACTCAATGAACTCTCTATTTTGGAAGACCAACTACCCATCAATACAATGGAGCACCTAAACCTCAAATGTAGGATATACCCTAAAGTTCCTAGATTTAATTAACAAAAACTCACAAGTTTAGACTGTTAACAAGCCTTCCAAAGGCAATAGTACTCCACCTGGTCTTATGAATACAGCTTCTTCATGTATTATTCCCTGGGTATCTCCTTTCCCAGTCAAGATGAATCATAAACTAGCAGCCAATCTCAGAATTCAAGGATTTTAAATGTGCAAATCCCAAAAAATTCTATGACAAAGCTTCAAAGTTCTCTCGCAGCAGAATAACCCCAGATGTGGCCACAACAGGCACCTTTACAAAGGAGTTTTATGCCCACTTAGATAAATGTATGGAACAGACAGTCTCAATCACATCTATACATAATGGGAAGTATAACAGCAAAACACCCTGGTGGTCCACCAACATACACTCTATGATAAGACAACAAAAACCTCATTAGAATACTCAGTATTGCAAATGACTCTCTAATAAAAGACAGCATTAGAAAAATGAAAGGCAGCATTAAAAAATGAATAAAAATTTGAACAATACTATTACAATTACTAAAGAAGCCCATGTACTCAGATTAGCATCTAAGACAAAGGACAACAATAATCCTTTTTCTTCTTAGTTTCCTAACTTAACCAAACATCCAATATTTATCTGAACTTGCACATAACAGCACTATACACTCAGATCTGGTAGACATCACTACTCCACTTGCAAAGAAATTTAACAGGAACTTTACCCAGGAGAAGACTTTCCAAAACCCACCTAAGCCAGACTAAAATTACCTACTCCATAGAAACTGACAATACACCTGTCTGTTTAACAGACTGTACTAAACAAGCCCTACAAAAACTGCTCCTTAAACTATTTAACATACGTTTAGCCACTAGCTTTGTTCCCAAGGTTTGGCATACAGCAGTAATGATTGCCTGTGAAGAAGCAATGACAATATGTTATGCAGATGCTGTCAAGTCTGTTTCAATGGATTATTCCATAAAATACAATCTTTCACCCAAGAGCATAGCAGGAATAAGCACTGCTGTCCTGTGTTTGGGAAAACAACCTCTACAGCAGTGTAGCACATTGTTCACTTACATAGGCACACTGCTCTTTCTGTGAACCAATGACTCCTAGTGCTCCTCTGTCCACAGTAACTAACTTTCACACTATTTATTATTTTTATACATACACAAACACACACACTTTACAGGAAAGGCTGGCAAAAGTCTTTCACTACTTTTGTGTCTTCTGACTTCATTAGTGCTATGGAGACAGATTGTAAACTAGCTAGCCCTACACCCAGCACAACAGTCAAGAGTTCATCAAAATACCTATATATCTATTCTTCTTTTTTTTTTTTAAACACCTTTACTGACTTATGGCTTGTGACATAGGCAAACTTAACATTTATACAAGAGAAAACAAAACATATTAACATGTTCACAGTTACAAACAGTATGCATCACATAGATTGATTATATTGTACAGAAGAATATAACATTACACATGTTGGTCAAGTCCTGCCTTTCCTTAAACCTCATGCCTCCAAAACAGTTTTCTGCATTCATTGTTCCCACATTTCCTATGCAATTTGCTCCAACCATTTTCTAACTTTACCACTTTTTATCTCCATTACACTTAAGTTTAATTCTGTAGGATGCCAAAAAAAAAAAAACAGTTACTAGAAAATGGAAATCAAAGTCTAAACCAGTTTTATTTGAAGTAGTAACTAAATGAAACAAAACTTATAAATTAAATAAAAACTTAACTAAGGAAGGTATGCATGATGGAGACAAGAATACAGTCAAATTAAATCTTTTAATCTGTGTAGGTTAGCTCTTTTGTATTGATGATACCAATACTTCATCAGACCTCATCCTGAATCTTCTAGACTTTACTGCATATTTGGGAGCCATATATCTGTCCTCCCATTGGATAAGCAATTCACAAAGAAACAATATCCCTTCCCAGTCTTGTATAACCTTCTCGGATTTCTATAGTTATCATGCAATATTTTATATGCCTACTAATTATCCATTTTTAACGGCAGCTTCTGTTCTAGATTCAACTAAAAACTCATCCAGTGTAGTTCTTCACTCAGGATTCTCATATTCCTTTCTCTTTTGCCTATACTCAGATATCGATCCCTGATAGAGAAGGCAGTCTCTAGCCTGCAGTCCAAATGCCTTCTTGGCCTCTTCCCATTCTATTACCTTTCTCTCGCTAATTATTTGTGCCAAATGCATTGGTTTCCTCTAGTAAATTCCAGCCCCCTCTGGCATATTCTCTGTACCCCTAATTGCAATCACCCCTATCAGCAGGACCTCCTTTCCCCATTCCTCTGTTAGCTTAGTTCTTGGAATACTTTCTACCACTTTATAAATATAATATTCCATATGATTGTGGTTATTCTCCTTAAGGATCTGTATCCAAAATCTCACTATCTCCTTATTTCTTGAATTTCCCTCCTACTTCACTGTCATTCCTTTGTACTTTGAACTGTAGTTTTCTGCTTGTATTATGTATTACAGCCTTAATGATGTAGCTCTAAAATATCATTTCAAATCAGGTAATCCTAAACCAACTTGTTTTACTGAAAGGATCAGTCTATCCCACTTGACTCTCGCCCTCTTCCCTCCCAGATAAAATCCTTCAGCTCTTTTAATTATCCACAACTTCTTCTCTGCTTGATAAAATTATGCCTGCCTTGTGTCTAACTAGAAATATTTGTACTGCTTGCATCTTGAAATCCATATCCACACAGAAGAGCTTCTAGTTTTTCTTTTGTATTATTTTTCATTCAGCACCTTCTCACGTATCCTTAGCTGCCAGACTCCTTTTTATGCTGTACTCCTAAATACTTAATTTTACCATGTGTGTATAAATATTTCCACTTGTGCATTTTCTTTAATTGTACCTTCCTCTGCTTTATACAAAATTTTCATAAAATTTCTGAAATATGCAATATCTCTACAGGATTTCTGGTCATTTTTTCTGGTTACAAACTCCCTAAGTTTAACAACAACCCTTTCTACTTTCTGTTGCTCAAGTCATTTTGCTAAACGTTTTTGAGCTCTGGAGTTATTTTCAAAACAGTTGCTTAACAGCAATCTTTCTAAACTCATGCATATTATCCGGGTACTTACTCATTTACTTTCTTTTTAGCACTCTGCACTTGCGCCTCTTCTTCTGTGAGATTTCCATTGCAATACTTCAGCTTTTGTCAGTCCCTCTAAATAATTCTTACTTCTTAACCATATCTCTTTTTCTTTCATTTCTATCACTTTTTAAACTTGACTTTCAATTTATCTCACTCACTAACTATAACTTCTAAAGCACATTTTATCTTCCCCTAATAAATCCCAAATAATTTACACTATCCATTCCTTAAATTCCTCTCTTTTTAACCAATAGGTGCAGAAGCACCAGTGTCTCATCTTTTTTGTTATTAGCTTTCCGTTTAATCTTGGTTATTATTCGCGTGATCTGAAATACTTATTGGATGTGTGACAAAACTATCAATTAAATACACATGGTCCTGTGAAATACAATTTCTGTCTAGCCTAGTGCAATTATTGTATCTTGGGTGAAATGTAAGAGTTCCTACTATTAAATTCCTACCTACCATACCAAATACTTTCATAAATTCCTTTATCTACCCTCTTTTGTTATACTTTCCTTTCTATCACCCCCCCAGATGCATCATCAATGTTGCATATCAAATTCCAGTTCCCACCTATAAGTAATGCTCCCTGCTGAAAGCGGATTACTTCTTCCAAATTTTTTAAGCTCCACAATAGAAGTTTTAGGTGGAAAATAAATGCATGCCAACATAATCCTCCTCCCTTGTCAGTAGCCCCTTACTTCTACAAATCTACCATTTTCATTTTTTTCTCTTCTGTCACTACTGGAGGATCCACTGGCAATTAGTACAAGTACTCTTTTCCTTCGTCCATGATATTCTGACGAATATACATCCTGAAATCCTTTCTTTGTGAGATTCACATGCTCATTTCTTTCCAAATGTGTCTCCTGTAACACTGGTATTTGCACTCTGCATTTCTTAATATAATTCAATATTCCTCTCTTTTTTTCTACACCTGTGTGACCATTCATGATACAAATTTACCACTCCTATTACAGATTATCCCTTTTTAGATGTCTATTTCCAGCTTTGGTGAAGCATGCCCCAACTAATATTTGGCAGGATGACCTTTTACACAACTGTTTGTCCTCTCCATTTGAACCTATGTCATACTTAACAAGAATTTTGGTTTTAATGTAAACCCTCAAACAAAAAACACACACTCTAGAATGCTAATGTAATCTACTAACTTAATTCAAACACACAAAACAATGCAAATCTTCAAATAATTAAGTTTAACCCTCTTAAAAGGAGCAACTGTCCCAACTATACAACTGGACACACAGGCATTATCTAACCTAAAGTTAAAGGTTATCCATTCCAATGACACATTACTGCTTTTGTTCCTACTTCCACTGACTGGTACTTTTTTTCTTTGTTTTTCACATATGGGTGGAGAATAATGTGCATGCTTTCAGAAAACATTAACTTTTAGCGTTAAAAAACAGTGCTCTGGCTTTTTATTGGCCTATAATCAGAGTATCATGATGGAAACAGGCTTCTAAAGTAAAGGAAAATTTTTCATTACATTCAGTGTTCTTTTACTCATTTCCATTCAAAACTTGTTATTAGATAAAGTGTCTTAATCCAGACATTCTCCTATGCAAAAGTAGGAGAAAACATATCAGCTCTACATATAGTATAATCTGTGTAATTTTACACCCCATCCTCCACCAACAACCCATGATTACTGCCTATTAACTTAAAAATGTTTAATTTTAATGCCTATATTTAATAATAAAAAAGAAAGAAGGCATATGTTTACTTTAGTATCTTTGTCTCATACAATATCTGAGCATGCTTTACTACACAACACACAATTAATATCATGAAAACTTTTATAGTAATACTGTCAAGAACAGAAATGGTTTTACTTGGTTACCGTTTCCTTCCTCTTCCCCTCCCCTTAGTGTCCTTTCAAACATCAATGACAAAGTGGGGCAAAAACATTTCATTCCCCCACAAGTTTAACAAAGTCAACAAAAGTAAATTTGTTCCACTTTTTCTTGTGCAGCCATATTTCACAAATGTGATTGATGCTTTCACATCTTACATTTATTAATTAATTGCCATGTTGCTGGTCTTCTTCCTCTTCATCTCCCAACTCCAGAATCTGGTTTAGTTCCAAAGTACTCTCGATTCAAGTCAACTCCTGCTTTCTCTCTCTCTCAAGCATTTTCTTTTGGAGCACTGAAAAAGTTTTCAATGGCAAAGTCTTTCTATGAGCTTTATTATGAGAAGAATGAGAAGCAGAGTCTTC
Source organism: Protopterus annectens (assembly GCF_019279795.1). NCBI lineage: Eukaryota > Metazoa > Chordata > Ceratodontiformes > Protopteridae > Protopterus > Protopterus annectens. The sequence goes on from NC_056744.1 coordinate 995,972,634, forward strand.
CCTCTGCATGAGTGCTCACTTGTTGTTGAACAATGTTTTGTATTTTCTCCTTAGCCTGTTCTGCATCAAAACATTATTTTGATCCACCAGAGAAAAATATTCACAAGACAGTTGGATACAGCAGCTTGAATGTCAAACCTGCTTCTTGGCATCCCCTGATTGCTGGAATAAATTTGCTTATCTTCTGCATGGATTACAGGGAATAATCACTTTCCTCAAACACTCTACTTTTTCCAACTTTTAATACTTTGCCTTAATGACACAGGGTCAACTATTTCTGCTGTTAGGAACACATTTTTACTAATACAGGTCTTGGCTGCTTTCTCATGGCCAGGTTTAGAGGAGAACACATATTGTGCCATTCCAGTTAAATCCTGCTGTGGAATACCAATCCAGATGATTATTTTTGCCTTCATAAAATTAATACTGTTTGCCCTTTCCAGTTTCTCTGGTACAGCAGAAAATCTCAGATGACCAAGCACACTGGGAAAACCTAATTCTATCATTTTTTAAACATCTGTTTTTGAGCAGTCTCACACTCTCCCAGCCTTCTCTTCATTTCAACCTCTGATTGTTGCAGTTTATCAGTTTATCTGAATATCTGTTTAAAGCTTCTTTCATTTTTTCCAGCCTTTTTTTTTTATCTGAGTTGATATACTCTGTGACAATAAAAGGTACTGCCAGCCATGCCAGGGTGAAGTAGGGTAGTGGATGTATAACTTGTGATAGCACAGCTATCTGGAATTTTATAATTAAATGTCATTTGTGTATCAAGCTGATTTTTGCAGATGCTTATGCTGAAAATGTATTTGTGAGTTTTGTGTTAATTGTGTTAAAATGTATCAAGAGTGTACCCTGCTGAAATGAAGAGAAATGTTCAGTTACTGGCTAGTAAGTACATTGTCTGGATGTCAGTAAAGAAGAAACCAAGAGAGCCTGAAAGAGAATCAACTAGAAAAGGTGAAGAGAAAACATGGACTGGGAAGAATCCTGCAGCTGATCAGCAAAAATAATTTAAGCTCCAGCTTTGGGGCAAGACATGGCTTCTAATATTCTAGAGGAAAAATAATTCAAACGTGCGAAGAGCATATTAAAATAAACAAATCACTGAAGGAGTATGTGACAAGTGGTTGACGTCCCCACTCTGAAGCAGTAATCAAGGAGCCTGAATTCTCACCACTGACACTGAAGAGGGATGTGCACTTGGAATATAAATGGACAAGCTCAGTATTTCCAGTTGCAGACCTCTCTGCATCAGTACAATTTCCCAGTCAGTGTTTTCTCTTCAGCTTTTCTAGTTAATTCTCATTCAGGCTCTTGGTTCCTTCTTTGCTGGTATCCAAGCAGTGTAATACTAGCCAGTAACTGAATTTACTAAAAGTAAGAAAGTTCCTGGCCTTTATCTCCCAGTTTCTTTAACACTGGAAGAGCTTAAGTTAAACTGCTGATCACTATACAGCCATCTTGGAAGTCCCTAGAGCTAGTTATTCTTGAACCAAATAACAACTGGATGTTAAAAAGTTCCAGTAGCCATTACATTCCAATTCCTTTTTTTTTCTTACTTGCTATAGCAGATGCATGTGTTGCTATGGCTCCTGAAAATTCAGCTGTAATATCACTAATCTGGGTGCAAACAAGCAATGCACTGCTGCCTTTTTATATGCCAGATCTATCCAATGAGTGTGGGCTCTTGCTAAACAGAAAAAAAAAAAAAAAAAAAAAAAAAAACATACATTACTGCAGTTTCACAGTACATCTACTGTTTCAGGAGGGGTAAATGAGATGATGGGGAGAAGGGCAAGAAAAGTGAGTAGTTAAGACAACTGCGTCCACTGAATTAGTTACACTGATGTGAGGATTGGGAACAGACTGGTACAAGAGCATATATTATTTAACACTACCGGGGAGGAGGCAATTTTTCCAGAGGCTTTTTGGTAAGACAACAAACTGACTTTATTGTGGACTGTGATATTTTCTTAGAACAATCACTTGTGCGGATTGAATACTAAATTATGGCAATACCAAATCATCAGATGCATGCAGTGAAGATGTAGTAAAGTAAAACTACCCACCCCAGCAGGTAGGGTTTGATCTCAAAACTTCTACTGCTTAGGTCATTGGGGTGGGGTGGGGGGTTACTTAAGTGGTTCAAAAAATTCCCACATGCAAGGAAACAGACGTTGGTTGCCTGGTGCCTTATCTTCTGGAAAACAGTAGCATATTTCAGAGAGTGAACTGCGACTCAGCAATAATATTTATGACCAGAACAGGCCCACAAAAACACAACAAAAGAACAGAAGTAAAGATTAGTGTCTTCTGAAATGTATTATATTGAATTATTTACAGACATAAGAATTACAAACAGCTTCTATGCTTTATTGCATCTACATTTCAGAGGAATAATTAGCTTCTCAGTGCTTAGTTAAGAGTACATGAAAACAGCAGCTTGAGCTCTATAAACAAAAGTTAAATCCAAGATAAGCAATTATATTTTGTTAAAGCAGAGCTTAAAATAAAATTCTGTCAGACAGCATACAAGAGTGTGAACTCTGTAGTTCACACTGCTGAAAGAATGAAGTCAGAGAGTCTTGACTTACAATATTGACTAGGACCCTGCCAAAATTACAGTTTCACTAGGCAGGGTCCACACCTCACAGCCTCTTAATGCAAAAATCCCAGCCAAAGACAAAAATAACGGGGGCAAAGACCCAATATCAAGGACATATTTTAAATTATTGCTCTTACTTACTTAGAAAAAGTCAATAGAACAGGTTTTGTGTCAGTATGCATTTTCCGAAGGACATGAAGTCTGAAACTCAAAGGTTTGTATTATGTAGTGACTTCAATTCTCAATGATTTGTCAGAAAAAAACAATTTTTTTCTTGAACACAGCAAAAATTTGAGGCATAAATCTGGACATTCTGTGAAATTCTGGACATTTGATAGGTATAGTGTGGTTAACGGAAAGAGAGCTTCCTCTTGGCTTTGTACTTGCTGTGCCTTGAAGGTCAAGTATGCATGTAGAAATGATGCATTCTCCTACATGGTAGATGAGGGGGGAAATTTGCCTTCTCTAGCCAAAAAAAAAAAAATTATATATAATATATATATGGGTCCCCTTCAAAACATCTAATTTCAATAACATTGAGACCAGAACATCTAAAACCCATAACATTGAACTTCATAACATCTAACAGTACAAATCACATGAAAATAACATCCCCTCCACATATAATGACACCAAACTACCAAACACACTTTTTACTATGTTTCTGTAGTGGGGGCTTGATACAGGGGGGTTTAGGAAATTAACTTTTTCCCACTGTAGTGCGATCTTGGAGTTGGTATATTTAATTTATGGGGGGGGGCATGACCCCCCCACATGGGGGGTGCAGGGGGGCTTGCTCCCCTGCAGAAACATAGTAAAAAGTGTGTTTGGTAGTTTGGTGTCATTATATGTGGAGGGGATGTTATTTTCTTGTGATTTGTAGTGTTAGATGTTATGAAATTAGATGTTATGGGTTTTAGATATTTCAAAGTAGACCCATATATAGATATATATATATATATATACAGATATATATATATATATATATATATATACAGATATATATATATATATATCAAATCATTTGCTTAAGGACTTTGACCATGTTGTTTTGGCTGAAAGTCAGTTTGATAGTTTCACCTTTAGAAACATGGCATGAAGCAGTATGTAGTAATAAGAATGAAGTTACATTTGTGTGAGCAAGAATTACAAATAAATGCTACAAGTACAAAAGGCAAACTGGCTATCTCCTCTGCTATATTATTTGCCTTCTGATCCAAGTCCCCTCTTTACCTCTCACTCTCTCCCTCGTGCTCTTCCAGACTCTTCCTTCTCCTCTCATTTCAGTGCTAAACCCATTTTTCATCCCCCTAGCGCCCTTCCTAATCCAATGTCACCTCTATTCTGCCAAGGAACATCCAATCTCTAGTATGCCTTTCTCTTTGTTTGCCAAGCCCATCACTTCTCTTTGGCTTTTTAGATTCTCCTGTTACATTGGGAGCTTTATTCCTTTTTTTCTCCTCTTCGTCTTTCCCCCATACTATTATCCAACAGCTCCCATTAACTCATATATATTCTTAACTTGAGCATTTTCTCTTATCTTCGGACATCAGCGTTAACATCTTTTCACACAGTTCTGTCAGCATTTTGTATAACTGCATTTTTGTGGTGTTTTACTCTGCATACCTTCACTGAAAACAGGATATGCATATTTAAGCACAGTTAATCAAATAAAGAAAAAATGAAAAAGATATAAAAACGCACTTTCTTCACCTCCTAAAGAGAGGAAACCTGCTAATAACACACATCCTAGGGAGAACATTTATTTTATAAATAGATATGCATCCTTTGTAAAAGGGCGTTTTCACAGCATTAAGAATAGCGCATCCTTTCCAGCAATGATGCTTTGGTCCCTGTTTTTAGGGGTCTTCCAAAAGTTGTGTATCACAACTCTGCTTCATTGATGGACTGTTTGGTCCATTCAGAGATATTTCTTGCATATTATAAAACACACACTCAAGAGTGTTCAGCTTGTCCCTACTGGAACTACAAGCAGCAGCTATGAAATTATGACCACTATGCAAAAAACTGAAAACATACATTTTTTTAATCTAACCTGCCAGTACCATAGTATTTATTGCTAATTTTATTTTCCTAACCCTGAACACCCTCATGCGGGACAAATATGGTGATGTTATCTTATTTCTTGAAAAAGCTATTTCTTGCCCATAATGCACTGTGAAATAGAGTCCAGTTATGAGGTTACAGTGCTCTATTTTGTGTTGTCAGATAACAATCCCATTCATTTAGACTGGAAGTAGTGGGAAATATTGTGAAGTCTGAGAATATTTGGTAAAAACGTTACTGGGGGGAAAAAAAGAGCCAGAGTCATTTCTTGGCTCACAAAACTTAGCTAACTATGAAGTTGCTCAGTGGTTATCATGTTAAATTCATCCTCAGACTATAAAAGGTGTAACAGGATTACAACCCAAAAAAGGAAAAGAATGCATTTTTACTAAACTCCAGAATCAAAAAAGGAGTGGGTTTTGAGCCTGAACAGTTGTATGACTTTAGACGGTGTGAAATAAAGAGCTACAGGTATCTTGCTGTGTTGGTTTTCCTTAAGCAAAATATTTTCCTTTTAGGCACTGTGATGCAATAGCAAGGTAAACAAATCGCTAATGAAAGTATCAGGAGGTTTCATTCAGCCCCAGCATGGTGTGTGCACTGAGAAAGCTGACTAGGACAAAAATGGGACAGAGTGGGGGAAACTGCAAAGTCATTTTTTTAACATGATTAAAGTATGGGTAGATATCATCCTCTAGGGACAGGAAAAGCTCTGAAGTCTAACAGTTAGTGCAGTGGATAAACATGGAATTGCAAACAAGCTACTTCCTGTGTAAAGATTACAGGGTTTGATTCCTCTCATATTCATTTTCCTGCTATGTGACACAGAGCAAATCACTTAACCAGACAGTGCTCTCAGACTGCCCCTGTGAAGGGTTAGTGTGTCCAAGTACACTTACATAGTCAGTAAAATAAATACATAATGCATAAATAAAAGCACACACTGAATAAAGGAAATGTTGCATTTAAAGCGGGGCTGACCAACGTGGCTCCAGAGCCACAATCTCATCCACCAAAACATTTTTCTGACCCTCAATATATGTCCTGCACACTGTTTTGACTACACAGATACATGTTGGACATGCTAATATAGCCTCCAAAATCTTGCCAAGTTTAAGTAGCCCCTGATCTGAATGTAAGTGGCCCCTGAGCCAAAAAGGCTGGACAGTCCTAGAGTATAAATTGTCCTTTAATGAACATAAAGGTAAGACTTGCCAAAAATCAGATATGAGGGTGGCATTTACTGCTTAAGGTGCCCATGCAATGCAATTTTTTCAACAGTATTTCTATGAAACTTTTAACTATAAAATATGCAATTTATATTGTGAAGTATTTTTAATTGTTCTTGTATGCAATAAAGTTATTAATGTAAACAGATGCCTTTCTGCCTTCCTCTTTTCTTAATACCAAAAAGAAGAGAGACATTTAAGCATTGCAGTACAAAAAGAGAAAAGCTAGACAAAAGCACGTTTAAGTTACTAGGCTGTAATCGTGATTTGTTGAGGTGTAGTGTGGCATACTTCAGGCTGCAGGAAAATCAGGAAGAAAACTAAAATGAAGAGGATGAAGGTGCGAGTTGTGCTTGTACTGTCTCTTCACTCAGAAAGGCGCACACTTAATGTGAGCATTAATGAATCCCAAGGGATATGTTTCCTCTTACTTCTGCATAGGTGAATGTCTAGATTAAGACCCTTTGCTTAGTCTAACTGTATGCAGAAACAAGTAAATATGAGAATAAAAATAATGAAGAGTTTTCCTTTAGCACTAAATGTTTCAGCTCGTCTTTCAGGCTGCAACTGAAGACTTCATTTATCTTTTTCCTCTTACTTTTCCATTGAGGCAAGCTGATAATAGGACAGTAAAAGACAGATAACTGGTTTATTCATGGCTAAAAGTTAATTTCTGAGAGTATGCAAGTAGTTTTCACATCTAAGGGAAGAGGGATATGGATTAAAAGTAAAAGAACAGACACCACTTACTGTAGGTAGAAGTATAGGCAATAACATGCATCACAGCACAGATAACCTCAATTTCAGGTCAACTAGAATCTTTGTTAGTGGCTATTTGGCAAAAATGTTTCTAGTAGGAGGTTTAAACTTCATTAATTTGAAGATGTACATAGTTGTGCGAGTTAGCATCAAGTTATTATGTTGTGTTTGGTTCCTTGTTTGGGGGGGTTTCTAATAAACCAAAAAGTCTTTTAAAATATGAAACAGGATCCAGTGTTAAGAAAAACTGTATAAAGCATTAACCTGCCAACATTAATGGGTGCATATATCACACAAGATGGAATTAGACATTTAAAAAAGCTGCCATATATAATAGGTGGAAATAATGACTTCTTCCTATAATGGCAACTCTTTGCAGATTATCTTGGAATATCAATGGTTTCACAGGTATAAACAAAAAGGAAAGAATACTTAATTATATTAAGAAACAGAGTGTGCAAACAACAATGCTACAGGAAACACAAATGGAAGGAAATGAGCATGTTAATTTTATAAAAAAAAACAGGATTTCAGGGTGGATATTCTGCAGAATATCAGGGACAAAGGAAAAGAGGAGTAGTTATATTAATTGCTAGAACTCTACTAGTGATAGAAGAGGAAAACGTAATGGCAGACTTGTAGTAGTAAGGAGCTACTGGCAAGGAATAAGGACTACACTGGCATGTACTTCTATGTCAACTAAAACTGCTATTTTGGAGCTTAGAAAATGCTGGGAGAAATAACCAGCTTTCAGCAGGGACTATTACTTGTAGGTGGGCACGGCAAATTGATAAGAAAAAATAAGGATGTATCTGGGAGGCCTACAAGAGAAAGTATAACAAAAGAGGGTAGATTTCTAAAGAAATTGATAAAAATATTCCTTATGAAAGATGAGAATTCAGTAGTAGGAACTCAGACAGAATTTACATATTAATCCCCACTACAATAATTGGTCTAGACTTGATAGAAATGGTATCATGTCCATTTAACTGGAAACTTTAATACACACCCAACAACTATTTCAGATCATGCACCAATAATTACAAAGATAAAAATGCACAGAAATGATGTAAAGACACAGTTGTACTTCCCCACCTACCTGTTAAAAAGAAGGGAGTTTAGGGAATAGGAAGTGGAAATTATCCAGGAGCTATAAGGGAAGATAGAAAGTACTCCAGAAATCATAGCTAGTGAGTAGGATAAAATGAAAGTGGAATTTAAAAATAAGGTAGAAATAAGAGAGAGAGATCTGGGTAAAATGTAATAAAGAAATATTTAGGGGGGCTGACACAGTTAACATATTCAAAATAAGGGGAATCTCACAAAACAAGAGGAGACAATTGCAGAGTGCTAGAGAGAAAATAAGAGAGTATGTGGATAATATGCACAAGTTTAGAAAGACTGCTGCTAAGCAACTACTTTTTGATAATAACACCAGAGCAACTTTTTGCACAATGACTTAGGCAACACAAAGTAGAAACGGATGCTTCCAAACGTAGCGAGCCTATTACAAGAAAAATAAACCAGAGATCCTATAGGTATTAGAGATATTTTGGGAATTTTATGAAAATCTGTATAAAGTAGAAAAGTGGAGAAATCAAGAAAAAGCACAAATGGAAATATTTATGGAAGAATGCAATATGCCAAGGTTAGTAGATGAGGCTGAACAGCTAACTGTTAAAGACAGGGGAGATGAGACATGACTATGTATAACCACTCTACATGAAAGTGGAAGTTTGTAAGTTAGGAGGGAAAAAAGTGCTAAAAATCTGGAAGGTTTTGTGTAACAGTATTTTAAAAGGAGGGGGAAGTCATCAACATCCCGGAAAAAAGATGTGGTGGCTGTAATACCTACAGATGGGAAAGACCCAGCTGAACCAGCTATATAGGCCCATCTCAATTCTAAACCATGATTATAAAGTGTTCATGTCTACAACGGCTAGAAGAATGGCAAAAGTGATGCCAAAACTGATAGATCTGGACCAATGTAGTTTTATGGGGTGGAGGATGGGGCGGCAAACATTCGACAACATTAAAAGAACAATGATGATACAGAGGGAAGTAGAATACAAGAAAATGCTGCTGTTATTGTTATGTCTAGAAGCAGAGAAAGCATTTGATAGATGGCAGACAGCGTTCCCAGACAACTGCAAGTTGGGACTCATAATTGACTCCCCAAGTGATGTTGTCATCCTACAGAAAGGCCTCACTGAGACCAAAGACTGGTGTCAGAACCATGGCCTTAAGCTTAATGCCAGAAAATGTGTCGTTGTCCCCTTTGGGGAAAACCCGGTTCCCATGAATTACCACACTGATGGTAGTCCACTGAACACAGAAGGCATCATAAGAGGTCTGTCATCACAGGTTACCAGCAACCTCTCTTTTGACCACCACAATGCCACTGTGGTCAGAAAGTCCTTCTATGTGGCACACCTCATTACTAAGGGTTTTGCATCCAGGAAGAAAGAGGTCATTGTCTCCCTCTACTCTTCCCTCATTAGGCCCCATTTGGCATGTACCTCTCTAGACACCTACAACAACTGGAGAGGCTGCAAAAATACCTCACAAAGAGATCTTGGGCCTTAAACACTTGTCCTATATGGACAGACTCAAAAAACTCTTCTCTGTCTCATACTGCCTACTTAGAGGCGATCTGTGCTTGACTTACAAACCCATGTCTGATCCAGCTCTGTTAGAAATGCTACATCTAAAGAAATCCCAATCCCTCTGCACTACACGCTCCAGAGACTTCAACCTCATTACCAAAATCAACAGAACAAGCTGGAGGGACAGGTTGATAACCCAGAGACTGCCCATGCTATGGAATAGACTTCCCATACATGTCAAGCGGAGTGCCTCACTGGCCCTCTTCAAGACAAATCCTGATGAGTGGATGGGAAATAGAAAATTCACCCTGGTGATCACTCCAGTGGCTCTACTGGACAGAAGCACTAGGAACTAAGGTTGGGTGGCACAATGCCAGGGTAATCCTATGGGCTAGGCCTGTAAAGGCTTCAGGGCCATTAGCCTAGTACACACCTATGAACCTATAAGTAAACCGGGGTTTTATGAGTGGGACAATAGAAGCACTTGCATTTCCCAAAACAATTAAGGTTAATTAGAAGGCTATATGAGGGATCTGATGCAAAAATCAAAGTGGGAGAGTTCCTCTCTGATAAGTTGCGTCTGAACAGAGGAAACAGGCAGGGGTGTCCTCTTTCCCCTTTGCTATTTCTGTTATATTTAGAACCACTGACAAAGAAAATAAGGAGCTCAGAAATACAAGACTATAACTGGTACAGTGTTCAAGAAAAGTTGGCATTATTTGCTGACATTTTGTGCCTGATGGAACTAGAAAAGGACAGTTCAGTGTTGCGGAATATTGAGAGTCAGTTTCAGTTTTTTTCAGGATATAAAATTAAAGATAAAACAATGGCTATATCTATAGACTATGCAACCACATCAGTTGATCCAGCAATACCCATATTTATGAGGACATGATAAAATGAAGTATTTAGGACTATAGATTAAAAAAGGATTTGGTTATGGCTGCTAAGGATATGCGAGAAGAGACTAACTAAAACAAAGTAGGAGATAATGGAAGCTCTTACCTATGGTTAGCAAGATACAAGCAATGAATGTGCTTTTAGTCCAGTTCGTTTTAATACACAGGTCAAGCATATTTTTATCAACCACAAGAGAGGTTGTGGACAATAATAAACTGTTAAAGGATCTTATTTGTGAGGGGAAGAGGTATTAGTCAAGTGAGATAAGATGATCCTCCCACATGAACAAGATAGTTTAGGATTACATGATTTGAAGGGATAATTCAGAACTATAGGAGTTAAGGCTCCAATACATAACATAAGCAGAAAGCTACAATTCAAATTGGAGAAGGATGACGATGAAGCAGGGGATGTTGATTCAAGAAATAAGGAAATAACTGTATTTTGGAAGCAGATCCTTCAACCTCAGGAATGCAGAAAGGAGATTCCGCCGATAGGAATAACTGCAATTAGTGGGTACAGAGAATAGACAAGTAGGGACTGGAATTTACTGGAGGAAGCTGGCAAAGGAGCCAAGGTACTGGGAACAAATAATTAGAGAAGTAAAAGTAACAGAGGAAGAGGCCAAGAAGACATCTGGATTGCAGGCCAATAATTGTATTCTTATATCTGTCCCTGTTAGGGAAGACAGTCAAAAAGAAAGGGATGGGGAATCCTAAATGAAAGACCTGCACTGGTTGAGTTTTTAGTTGAACTTAAAACATAGGCTGCTGTTAAAAAGAGGTGATTAGTAGGGCATATAAAATATTGCACTTTAACTACAGGAATCAATCAGAATAGGTCATAAAAGATTGGGAAGAGAGATAAAATATGCAATTCAATGGAAGGACATATGTATGGCTCCCAAATATGCAACAAAGTCTATAGGATTCTGGATTTTTGCCTGGATGTGTTTACAGAGATACTTTTACATTGCAAACAGACTCCAAGAATTTTATTTCTAGTAGATGGCAAATGATGCAGCAGTGATGGAGAAGAAAGAGGTATCTTGGATCATATATTTTGGGAGTGTAATGAATTGGCAGACTTTAAAAATTCCCTGCAGAGTACTTTGCCAGGAATATTGGGTGAGCAAATGAGTGTAACTAAAGCAATGATTTTATGTTTTTTTTGAGCTGGGATACAGGATCTGAATTGCCTACACACATTGGCTGCCAAAAAAGCAATTATTGAAAATGGAAATCAAAATCTAAACCAACTATACTCGAGCAGTAAATACTGTAAGCAAGAGATAAAATAGCATGAAGTGGGATCTTTAGAAAAGACTAGGATTAAATTACATAGAAAAAAATAGAAACGTTGGAACAATACACGCAGAGAAATGCTATGAAGAAGGCAGGAATTGAATACATTTATGTAATGTTGCATGTTGGAACAATACATGCAGATAAATGTTATGAAGAAGGCAGGAACTGAATTTATGTAATGTTGCTTAGATTATCCATCATGTATACTGTTATACAGCTTATAATGTTTGTAAACGTGAACATGTTAATATGGTATGATTACTTTTATATAAAAGTAAGCTTACCTATGTCACAAGAGACAATTCAATAAAGGTGTTTTAAAAAAAAAGGTGCCCATGCAATAAATGCGCAGGACAAACTTCCAAGACAGTTTGGAAAAGAATTCTAGAGGACAGTAAGGACATTAGGAATGCTTATCTCATTACTTCAGTAGTGAATCACTTTCAGAAGCATCACTTATCTGACCCTTCTGGCTTTTTTATATGCATACCTTAGCACAGGAGTTAATTGAAGTTACCTATTTATTACAAATTGAAATAAGTTAATTTCTACAATGAACAACGCATATCCAGGAGGTTTGGATAATGGATTACAACAAAAATATTTGGTTTAAATGTTTACACTCTGTAATATCATATTATTTTTTTATTATTATTGGTTATTTTGTAATGACTGCAGAGCATGTATTTTTGTGAGAATAATGACCATGAAGGTATTATGCCAAGGCAACAATTATTTATTTTTCTTTTGTTTCAATGAAGTCTTGGTTGTAGAAAATCAGAAGCCCTGGCTCCAACCCAACTGACTTGAAATAAAAATATATATATATATATATATATGACGTCTGAATGCTCCACATTGGAAATCCAACAGTGATCAACTCCAGACATTTACTTCACTGATGAAATAAAATATTTATTTATTTTATTTATTTTATTTAACATTTGTTGACCGGGAAAGTCCGACTAGGTTCCACAGAGCCTGTTTTCAGCGGAGGCCCGGGGAGAAATGCTCCAGATGCATGTCTTTGGAATGTGGGAGGAAACCGGAGTACCCGGAGGAAACCCACGCGAACACAGGGAGAACATGCAAACTCCACACAGAAGGCACCCCAGCCGAGAATCGAACCAGAGAACCTCTTGCTGTGAGGTGACAACGTTAACCGCTGGACCACTGTGCCGCCCAAAATAGACTTAAGTCTTGTAGATAAGCATTCAAATAAACATGTTAATGCTACTGACAGATAAGAACAAAGGCTGCACGCTTTTTGTGAAGGCCTTATGGGCAGAGAACACTTGTACTCAGCTTTTTGCTTAACTTAGTATCAAACTTACAAGAAAAAGACCTAAAACATGGGATTGCTGTTATTTCTAACAGAAGCCAGGGATATAAAATCAGTATGCCTTGTCAAAACTGAGGCAGACAGGCATCCTGGGCTTAAAGAAAGCTGTCAAAATGGGTTCAAACTGTTTGTCTTTTGACAGAGTGAAGCTGGGGTACTTCTATCAATCTTCTTACAATAGTTATTATGTTAACTGCATATTTTGTTAGGATTTAACATAAGAAATTTACACACAAATTTAAACTACTCCTCAGAGACCGCATCAGCAAAAACTGGTTCTGCTCCTGCACTTACCCGGGTTAACTCTATACCCCCTTTGACCTTACCCTCCCAGCACTGCTCCAACCTCTTGACTACATCTGTCATTAAAACCATCCAAGAATCCTTGACTGTCTACCTTCTTACTGCAATCCAAAACTCTTTCAAACCTCCTCCACACCTCCAATTCAAGTTCAGATCACTCCTTGCAGTACTTTGTCTACTGCCTTTCCTTACAAATGACAACTCACCTACAGTTTCTTCTAACTCTGTAAACTCTGTCCGTAACACTGTTCATTATACAACATTAAGAATTAGTAAATCTAACTGTTAAATGATACTGTGTACCCATCTAGTCTGCAATTATTAGAAGGTACTCGCATTGTTGGCCTATGTATGTTGTAAACGTAACTGCATTTTGATGCATTGTTTTTTGTATTATTCTTCTATGCAGGCATAAATGTACTCCTGTCATGTTGTTACCGCTTATATATTTTTTCTTTATGGAGCTTTTCTCCCCGGGCTGCCACTGAAAATGGGCTTATGGCTCAGCTGGACACTCCCGGTAAACAAATGTAATATAAATAAATAAATTTACATGGAAAACTTAAAAAATGCATTACAGCACAATGTGATTCATGGTGTCACATCCTACTGTACGCTCAGTAAGTAGTACCCAAAGAAGTTGCCATACATGCAGAAATACAACAATCCTCTCCCATTAGCAAAATCTATTACATATGTCACTCAAACACGAGACCCGATCCTGGCCAAGCCTTAAAGGTGCTTGATAGCAAGATACATTAGAAATTATAACAGAGACTAGCATCCCAGACATAGCGACAAGAACCTGAGGGCTTCCTGTTACATTCATTTAAAATCAGCATATAGGCTATTAATAAAGTGTCTTAAGAAAGATGGTTTCCAGCAGCACCATCTTTTGAAAACATTAATGAAAAGTACTAGGAAACCCAATCTGGGGTGTAGCTGTTCAGTAGGATGTTACTCTTGACAGTAACTAAAAATGTAAATCTTCACAAAATAACTGAGATAAAAATAGAAAGTAAATACAGTATAAAGATAAGGAAGCATTTATAAGCATTTATAAGGAGACCCATAATTAGGTTGTCAGGACAACTACACAGCAAATCTAAAATAACTACAATCCACAGCAAACTAGTCTGAGATGAAGTGTATCACAGTGTGAAGGAAAATAAACCTGTTGCATGCAAACATCTCTTCCATAATGCAGTCAGATACCTTTTGTCTTTAAGATATATTTACTTTTTTAATTGTGGTGCCATTTTCTGTCAGTGCATCCATTTCACAAGTTGTGTAACGCATCCATATGGTGTGCTCACACTGTAATGCTTCATGCTGAACTGCAGCCCCAGCAAACTGATTTTGAAAATGTTTTGTTTATTTACATAACTATTTTACTTTTTTAATTTACTCCAAAACAGTCAACTATCCTGTTTGAGGATGGGGAACTCGTGCAGCTATATACTGTACATAAGTACATATCCTTCCTACTTCTGGGAAACAAAAAAGCCAGGTTGATGGGATGGGTCATTTTTTTAAACCAGTGCAGTATCTAGACATACTCCCTCATAGATAGTAAAGTGATTATACCTCATTAGCTTTCCCCACTGCCTCATGTTGCATCAAGTGGTTAGTAAATGTAAACGCAAAATAAAAAGTAGAGAGACAGGAAATATAGCTCTTCTTTATGTTCCACAAAAATCTCTTTAAGGCTGTAATTTAAAACATCTTCATCCTTTTATAACAAATCATTTCTAGCACCTTACACCCAATATAATTAATTCTCTCTCACAAAGGAATATTTTAGAAAACTAAAATTAATACTGAAAACTGCTTTGACATCTAAATTCAAACATTAAAATCAGCTCTTCTTGTCCTAACTTACAGCTTTGGTAATACTGACAGGTCCCAAAAAAGCACTAGAACAGTTGAATAAGTAAACAAGACAACTGTTTCATGCTTATCAAATAATATATAAAAGAAAACAGTGCAGGGCACAATTATCTGTTCAAGTCTCCTTGAAAATGCATATATGTATAGGTTTGCAGCCACAGGACTGCACACACATATCATCATCATCAAATTCAAAAAAGGGAAAGCTCTAAATCACAAAGAAAACAAGCCTAAGATTACAGCTTTGCTCAGATTAGAATAAGCATTTTTGACTGGAAGTGAAAAAAATGGATAGCAAACATGCCAAAAAAATAAAATAAGCAATGGACACGACCCAACCAGGGCACCTTATAACATCATTGAAAAACAAAAAAACATATATAACACTAGATTTAGCAACTTTAAAAGGTTCATATTTTTTGTCATTGACAGGATTTTTCCAAATGAAAGGGGGGGGGGGGTGACGATAAATTCCTTAACTTCAACATCCATTTTAAGTGGCAGTTGAGATTAAATGCTATGTGCCCACCAGGTTTAAACAATAACATATCATTGGTACCAGTTTTGAAACATAGAGTTAACACTTTATAAACTGGCCAAAGTAATGTTAATCACTGTAGGACTTTTTATTGGAAAGTTCTAAACTCAGGAGACAATATGTGAATATAAATTTTAGCCTTTACTTTTATTGTTCATTTAAAAGGTTTTATGTGACCAGATACAAAGTTTATGCTATTATAATATGATTTTTCATGTGAATAGTTAATTGTTTGTATTATGACGAACAAGAAAATAACGATTGGTTGCTAGGGTGCATGGTTACTGTATTTAAATGTGTGTTTTAGTTCTCCAAATGACTCTGAAGAAGCCGCATTGTTGTTTGGCGAAAGCGCTCAGTCGTTTGGGTTTTTACCTTGTTATTAAAGTGGAGCTTTTCATACTGTGTTTTTTTTATTTTCAGTGATGCCAAAAAACAAGATAGAGACTATAATGAAAATGACCGGGGGGGGGACAGGAAAGAACACTAGAAATCCCACAATTGTAGGGACAAGCACAGAGAACTGCTGGAGCAACAACAGGTTAATATATGGACAAAGAGGTGAATTTAACACAAAAAAAGGAAAGATTAAATGGCAGCTCAAGACAGCAAATTATACACAGACCGACTTACAATGTCTATAGAAAAAAGGGGTTATACAGAGAAATATAGGTTCTGTAATACAGAACTAGAAACAGTTGCACATTTTGTTTATGGTTGCGATATACTCATGGCTAAGGATCTGTATACTAAAGGCACAATAGTGTTGAAAGACAGTTACACTGGTTATTGCCTTGTTTACACACACACACACACACACACACACACACACACACACACACACACACACACACACACTTTAGTACCAGCAGACAAACACTACTACATCTACCTCTTACCTTTGTCTTATTCTAAGACAAACCCACAAACCCTTGCACATACACCCAGCTCTGATGCTGAAACTTCCAGTATATATGGAAGTTATTGAATTAACACACACTCCCCCTTATTAAAAGTACAGGCACTTTCCATACAGAAAATGGGCATTCAATGTTCCTCCTTTTGGAAACTCTAGCACTTGATAATGATTGCTTTTGATAAAAGTGGACAACAGTAAACTCAGCCAATGAAGTAAACAGTTGGCAAAGTATGCTGAAATTATTATTAATTTGTCTTACAAATCAGGGACACTGCTGGATGAAGACAGCAAACTCTTAAATTAACCCCAATTTATATCAAATTTTACCTAACAAAATATGCTAATTATTCAGAATAATGTTTTTTTAAAGTATCTGACACACGACTGTAAGCAGTTACAAAGTACATCTAAAGTTTCAAATGTGTCTACATACACCTGAAGTATTATCTTTCTTTTCCTCTTACAAATTATTTCACAGTCATTTAATACGCAATAAAAAAATAACCCTTATTTTATAACTTAGTAAACACATCTTTAATCCTTTCTTGAGCTATCCTTCTTGTGCTATGTATCATATATTGAATTGTTTTGATTTATGAGAAAGTTGTTAATAGGTGTGGTACTGCATCTGCAGGGAAGAAGCAGATAACATCAGTTTCTTTCTAAAACATAGTACTATAAAACAGGTTTACCACTTCTTCCTTGCAAATGTCCATCCACAAAGATTTAGTTGTAAAGCAGTGTGTGTGTGTGTGTGTGTGTGTGTGTGTGTGAGGGGGGTTGCACTGTATGTGTTCAGCAGTCACAAAATATATTACTGTGGCCATTATTTATTGATTCATAAATGTAACCAGTGGCACAAAGGCAGTCTGTGGATGTACCTGACAAATCCCTGCTGTCATTTATTCTCAGTTAAACAGCTTTTGATCTGGTTTAATATAACTAGTGTGGATTTGAATGAAACAAAGTTGCAATGACTATATTGCAACTTGTTTCATTCAAACAAGTGGCAATTCAGTCATCGGAACTTGTTTCATTCAAACAAGTTGTAATAAAACAAGTTGCAATTACTATATTAGGAATACCATACTTAGAAAAAAATTGACATTAACAGTGTTGTGACAGTTGATGAAGTGGTAACCTTTAGCTTTATGGCATCAGAGTACTTAGAATTTTAAACATGCAAGACACTGAATGGCTTTAAGGTGACTTTAATCTTGGGTAACTTTATTGGTTTGGCTAGAAACTTTTGAGACATTATTGCACATTTGGAGCAGCTTTTGTGGCACACCTTTAAAAAGCTATCAAATCTGTAACCATCAGTTCAGTCTCTTTGGACATTCCCAGCCAAAACATGCCATCCACTCTTTGTGTGCACTTAATTTAAGTGCATAGTGAAGGGGAGGCAAACATTTGACAAGATTAGCAGAACAATGATGACCCACAGGGAAGTAGAATGTAAGAAAATAACCCACTTTTGTTGGCAGTTCTTGATGAAAGCATTCAACAGTGCTGGGATTTTATGAATAGGACAAAAAATCATATTGACAGCACACCCCTTAGAGCTGACTCAGGTCGGGGACTTATGGACACACACAGACAGCAATCTAGCCTTTGACCGTCACATGTCTTCAGTGGTGAGGAAATTCATTCTATGTTGCGCAACTTATAAACCAAGGTATGGCATTTAAGTCCAAGGGAGTCATTGTTCCACTGTATTCGGCATCCATCATACCTGCCATTGAGTACAATGCCCCCTTTGGTATGTACCTAACCAGGCATATCCAACAACTGGAATGTCCACAGAGGTTCCTCACTAAAAGAATACAAGGTGTAAGTAAAATGTTCTATGCAGACCACCTCAAGGCCCTATCCCTGTATTCTGTCACCAACAGGCTTTTGAGGGAAGATCTACACCTGACATAACAGAGCATTCTCAGACCCCACTCTGATGGGCCTCCTGCATATCCCCAAAACAAACAGCACCAGAATTACCCATTTTATAGACTTAAACTTTGCCTGTGATATAAATAGGACCTACTGGAGAGATAGGTATGTATCCCAGAGACTACCCTGTGCATAGAACAGGCTCCAGATCCATGTGAAACAGAGATCCTACCTAATCCAATTCAAGTGCAACTTGGATAACTGGATGGGAAACCAGAAATTCATCCCTGGTTTGGCACCTATGTCTCTAATGGACACAGGTAAACCTGTAAATGGCTCATCTCCCAGGCCCATGCTTACACTTATCAAGGATATCAGAACTTGTCAGAGATTTGAGATGCATGGCTAGGCTTAAAAAGGCAATTGCAGTCGTTAGCCTAGTAAACACCAATGAACAAGCGAAGCATTTACATTTCTGGATACATTAAGGTTAATTAGGAGGATACATGAAGTATTGGAGGTGAGAATTAAAGTGAGAAATTTCCTCTCCGATAAGTTGTGTATGAACAGAGTAAGCAAGCAGGGGAGTCCTCTTTCCCCTTTGTTATTTGCTTTATATCGACAGCCACTGGCAAAGAAAATAAGAGTCTCAGAAAGTCAGAGATACAATTGGTATGGGAATCCTGGCTTTATTTGCAGATGATATTTTCTACTTCATAAATCCAAAACAGGACATTTCAGTGTTGTGAAACATTTTGAGAGTGTTTCAATTATTTTCAGCATACAAAATTAATGATCATACAAAGAGTATAGCCTTAAATTCTATACACACTCATGACTTGGTTCAGCAATAATCATAATTGTGGAGTCATAATAAGAAAAAGTATTTGGGAGTACGGATTAAAAATGCTTCTGCTATGGCAACTAAGGATATGTGGAAAGAGACTAAATAAAAAGTACAAGCAAAGTATGGATATGGATAGTAAGATACAAGCACTGAAAATGTTTTAGGAATTTTAGTTTTACATACGGGTCAGGGGGTCTGCATTAGTTCAGCAAAATCGCATTGCAGCGAACACCTAATCATCAACCCGAATTCAGCAAAAATCATTTCAGCGATTCACGGAATTTACTGAGTACAAGAAAATACTTGCCTTACAGCACAACGGACTGACAGACAAGCAAATCGAGCCCAGCCAAGTGAGGGGCTTAACCCCCCCCAATTATACACACCAACTCTGAGAACGCACTACAGTGGAGAAAAGGGCAAAGTTGTGTTGCAGGGCAAGTATTCCTTGCCCTGTGTAAATTCAGCAAATCGCTGAAACGAATTTCGCTGTATGAGGGTCAGTGATTAGGTGTTCCCTGCAATGTGATTCTGGCAAACTAATACAGACCCAGGTCAGGTGTATTTTTAACAACCAGAGTAGAAGTTATGGACAATAATAAGGAATCACAGGAATTTATCTAGTAGAGAAACAGGGCAAGAGTTAGGTAGGATAAGTTGATCCTCACACTAGAACAAAATTACCTGATTTGAAGAAATATTTTAGAGCTATGCAGTTAAGGCTTATATCCATAATGCAAGTAGAAGGTTGTAATGTGTGGAAAGGGATGTGATGATGAAAGCAGGTGAAGGGGGACCCCGTTCAAGAAAGAAGCAGAGTGGGATTTTGGATACAAGTCTTTAAGGAGAATAACCACCACCATACAGAGTACTGTATTCATAAAAGTTGTGGAAGTATTCTAAGAACTAAGCCAACATGCTTCATAGGAAAGTAGTATGCTATCAGTCTGCAGATTATTATAAGCTTAGCCAATAACCAGAGGTCAAAATATAACCTTGTTCCTTTTATCTCCGAGGTAAATACTTTTACCATTCTGATAACTGCACCCAGAGAAAGGAGACTTCTTTAAGAAGGATGACTGTAAGTACAGTTACAAAAATAAGTGGGAGATGGAATTTACTGGAGAAAACAGGCAAAGGAACCACAGTATTGGGTGTAAATAACTAGAGAGTAAAAAGTAATATAGTGGAATGAGACCAAGAACAACTTTGGACTGCAGGTTAATGACTGCCTACCATCTAAAGGATTGACACCAGAGTATAAGCAAAGAAAAAGGGATAGGGGAGCAAGTGAGAAATCCACTCTGGTAGAGCCTTTAGTTGAATCTAAAACAGAAGCTGCTGTTAAAATGCGATAATTAGTAGGGCATGTAAAATATTTCATGGGAACTACAAGGATTAAGAGATTAGAAAAGATTAGGAAGAGACCGGAAAAACAATTTACAAGGGAATGATGGGAGGACATGTGTATGTATGGCTCCCAAGTACTTAAAGACCAGAGGGTTTAGGATTTTTACTTAGGAGTGTTTTCATAGTTATTTTATACGCCAAGCAGACTTCAAAGAATTTTCTTCAGGCAGACAAGCAGATGTTGGAGGTGTGATAGTTTGAGCTACCTCTTTCTTCCCTATGTTTTTGGGAGTGTAGTGAGTTGGTAGATTTTAAAAATTCCGTACAAAGTACTATGTCAGAATTATTGGTGAAGCAAATGATTGCAACTAAGGAAATGAGATTTTTTTTAACTGAGACACTGGATCTGAATTGTCTAGACATAGTAAGACCTTAAGTTTAATTCTGTTGGCTACTGGCTGCCAAAAAAGAAATTACTAGAAAATCAAAATCAAAATCTAAACCAACTAAATCTGAATTGTTCAATATTGTAAAATACAAAAGAACTAGAACTGGAACTGGGATCTTTAAAAAAAGGGAAGGAGCCAATTACATAGAAATCAAAGTGATTTGTGGAAAGAATGGCCAGGTACATTCCAATTGGTGCATTGTACCTCTATAATGGGTCTGATGAGGAGAGAGGAGAGGCTACCATGAAGAATAAATGTACAGGAGGAGTATGGTGTAGGGGAAGACAGGAGATGGGTGAGTGATGTTGGACTGAAAAACAGTTGCTATAAAGAAAAAAATATATATGTCATTTATAATGTGAATAAATAGAAAAATGTTAATATAGTTTGTTTTCTTTTCTATTAATGTAGTTGTGCCAATGTCCTAACTGATAATTTAATAAAGGTATTTTAAGAAATTCAAGTGAGTTTCAGATTTTCTCTCCAACAGGAAATTATGTAGCTTATTTGGCATAGTTTGTTTACTGGGTTTAAACATCAGTCCATGTGATTCACAAGTTCTGACGTGACAAATGTGTAGCTTTCAAACTGGAGCTTTTCTTATCACCTGACAAGCCTGTATTACCATTGTGTTTAATTAGCAGTAGTAGTAGCCATTTTTAATATGCAATGAACACACAAGAGTCTGAGCTCAGCTGTGACGCTGGTTTAGCACCAGCTTATAACTGTAATGCGTGTGAGTGATGCTGGACAGTTCTCAAAGATGTTGTGACCTTGAAATGAAAAAGTAAGGGGGATGCCAGAAGATGCCTGAAAAAGTAAGGGGGATGCCAGAAGTTGCCCTTTTTCTTTAGTTTTCATACACTGCTACTGTGTGAAAAGTACAGTTGTGTACACTTACTATAAATGTAGATGTTTGAGAGTATTCACTGTTGCAGTCATCACACTTGGGTTATCCTGCCAGGGGTAGTCCTCAGTTGGCCCGAATACCAGAGGCTTAGTATTTCTGTGTCGGTTGCTGTCGCTTCAGTACTGATGTCAGGTTGTCAATGGTATAAAAACAGGCAGCCAACGCCATTAAATCAGTTTTTCCTGCCCCAAATAGGGAGCTAAGTTATGGTGGAAAAACACCACCAGTAAAAAGTAAATACCAATAGCCCTGTAAGGAGTGAGGAAGAGAGAGAGAAAGAGAGAAACAAGGGGTCTGAAGGGTGGGAAACCAGGACTGCAACAGTGAATACACTCGAACATCTACATTTATGGTAAGTGTACACAACTGTGCTATGTTCTTCGTGTTTCACCATTGCAGCCATCACACTTTGGTAGACTCCCAAAGTTGAAGAATGGGTGGAGGCAGTCAAGAAGAGTTGGGGCTGGCTAGTATGCCCTGCAGGACTGCTGTTGAAAAGCCCGCCCTGGATTTGAAAAAGATAGGCAGGTGGTAATGCTTGGTGAAGGTATGAAGAAAACTCCAAGTAGCAGCTTCCAGAATGTCCCTGGTAGTGAGTCCTCTGAGAAAGGCTGTAGAGGTTGAGGTTGCCCTAATGGAATGTGCTCTGACCCCCCTGAGGGGGTGGTTTCCATGGTGTATGTAACAGAAATGGATACAGTGTGCTATCCATTTGGAGATGGTTTGTTCTGATATGGGTTTGCCCTCTGCCCCTGGGGCAAAGCTGGCTGGTAACTGGTCAGATTTCCTAAAGGGCTTAGTCCTATCAAGGTAGAATCTGAGCTGTCTATGCACATCTAAAGAGTGCAGGATCCTTCCCCCCTTATTTTGAGGATTAGGGAAGAAGGTGGGCAAATGGTTGAGAGCTACACTGAACACCACTTTAGGCATGAAAGTTGGGTTAGTCCTGAGGGAGACCCTGTCAGCATGAAAAATAATGAAGGGTTCCACAGCCATAAGTGCTTGTAACTCAGACACTCTTCTAGGTGAAGTGATGGCCAGAAGCAAGGCTATTTTCCAAGACAGGAATTTTAACTCTGCTGACGCTGCAGGCTCAAAGGGGGGTAGCGTGAGCTTTTCCAATACAAAGTTAAGGTCCCAATCAGGGTTGGGGGCTCTTCTTAGTGGCCTTAATTTGTTAGCCCCTCTCAGGAACTGCTTGATGAGAGGGTGAGAGAAGAGAAGTGGCCCAGTGCTGTAATGAGCAGAGATGGCAGAGGCATGGATCTTAATATAGAAGGAGAGGCCTCTGTGGAGTAGGTCTCGCAGGTAAATCCAGGATGAGAGGTAAGGAGGGCTGTGCTGTATCCACTCCTTTAGTGTGAATCCAGGAACAAGACCCTTTCCACTTGTCAGCATAGGATTTCCTTGTACTAGGTCATCTGGCTTCATGTATGACATCCAGTACCTGCTTGCTTAGGCTGGCCACTGGAGGAGAAGGCAAGGAATAAGCCAGACTGCAAGGTTCAGGGTCTGCAACTGTGCATGCAGGGTATGCTTGCTGACTTAGCTTGCAGAATGCATAAGTTCCTGTAATTTTTTATTTTCTGCACAGTCAGGAAAGGTAGATACTTTTTGCTCAAGTTCCATAGTATGTTGCTGGTATTTCAGCATGTGGAACTGACAATTTAATGTTCTAACAGCAAGAGTTGCAGAGGTGTATACTTTTTTTACCCCATCTGTCTAAAGTTCAGGAATCCCTGTCCAAGGGGGTGGGATTCTTAGCTGTAGTTGCTTTTATTCCTTTAGGTCCTTGGGAGATGACCTCTGGGTCAGCAGTAGGATTTTTGAAGATAATTTTTTGTGAGTCAGGGACTCTGTAGTACCTCTCAGGTTTCCTTGGAGCAGGGGTAAAGTATTGGAAGTTAGACTGGATTCCATAAGGACATCATCTACAACATCCAGAAAAGGAGGGATAGCTAAGGGTATGTGCGGTGGTAGATCTAAAAATTCCCTGAGTCTCTTTTTGGACTGAGGATAATCCTGGCATTCCCAATGGAAATGTTCTCTCAAAGTATGTAGGATTTCACCAAAAGACAAATCCTCTGCAGGGGAGGTGGAAGGAATGGATTCCTCTGCATCTGAATCCTCATAGGCAGATAAGGGCATGTCTTCATAATCAGAAACCTCAGAGTCGTCGGACTCTTAGTCAGATAAAGCTGCTGGAGAAAAGCCTCTAATTTCTTTTAGCAGGGAAGGCTGGCTTCCCCTAATCAGCATGATCATGTCTTCTGCCATTTTAAGCATCTGAGATTGTGGCAAGGAAGCAGGTGCTTGAGATTGGGTTGTCGTTTTTTTAGGTGTAGCTCAAACTCTTGGCCTTAGAAACTCGGTAGTTTTAGAAAGAACTGAAGACACGAAAGAAGTCATCAGTTTGTGTCTAATATCAGTAGTGCAAACAACTTCCTCAGAAGCTGGGGCCTGCCCAGTGGCTCCATTCCCATCCAAGGTAGAGACATCCGCAGGTTCCATAGTCAAAGAAGAGTCTTGCGACATACCAGACTCCAAACGGGTCTCTGTAGCAGCCTGCGTATCCATCAAAGCACCTCACTGAGTACCAGCGAACTGGCGACTAGCTTAATGGAAGCATCATCAGCAGTTTTAGACCTGTGGGGTCTGAGTCTTTACCCTTACGTTTTTTCTGAAGATCTGTAATCAGATGGCTTACTGAAGCCATTTCGGAATATGGAGATCGAGAATGAAAGTAGTTAGCTACAATAAGGGCCCGATGATGAATAGTTTGGGCATTGAACAAAGCACAAAACCAACAGCGAGGTACGTCGTGGTCTGGGCCTAAACAGGTGATGCAGTAAGAATGGAAATCTTAGTGTGGTAATTGCTTTCCACTTTTTTCTGACATTGGTTACAGCAAGAAAAAAGGATCCCCAACAGGGTACTTCACTTTAGAAGACTTCAAGATGATTCAATTTCGGAAACGAAAACTCAGGTAGCGGCCGACTGGCACTCGTGCGAACTGCTTCTGCTTTGGGCTCCTCCGCAAGAAAGACTGATGTAATGGTGTTGGCTGCCTGATTTTATATCTCTGATGACCTGACGTCAGTACTGAAGTGACAGCAACCGACGCAGAAATACTAAGCCTCTGGTATTCAGGCCAGCTGAGGGCTACCCCTGGCAGGATAACCCAAGTGTGACGACTGCAACAGTGAAACACAAAGAACATCCCTCTTACACTTGATTTTGCACACATGATGTAAAGACATGCAATCATGATCAATTACTTTTGTCTTTACAGTGTTGCATTTTGTGAAGAGGAAGATTACAGTGAAAGAGGTAGGCTACTGCTGAATGACCGTCACACATGTACAATAGTGCATGACCAGTTACTTAAAGCTCACCCTGTCACAATGTATTCTTAAGCCCACTTCAGTTATCCCTGTCCACTGAAATTGCTAGATGCAGTCCTCCCTAGTTTTGAAGTCAAGCCTCTCCAGCCTGCTTAAGCTATATTTGCAAATTGCATGTCCACTACTTATCAGGTTGCACAATACATGCATGTTTTTAATGAACACAGTTTGTGCATAAATCAGAAAAGTGAATTAAAGCTTTCAGTCACTAGCATTACAAAAGTAAAATGCACTGCTCAACTAAATGGTGACTTTCAGTTTTATAATAAAGCTCAGAAGAATTGATGAAATTATTTGGGAAAATCAGACTTACAGACAGGAATGGAGCAGCCCACAACACATCTACATGTACACACATACACACTCATACTTGTATGGCAGCATGTCACAAGTACAGGAAGCCAAGAAAGCCAAGATGCATCTGTTGCAATAAAGTAAATATTAAAATTACTGTCCCTTTCAAAGTTCAGTTTCTTTAATTAGCTGTTGACTTTTTTTCTTTAAGATAAATGATGATACACTACCACTCACCAAAGGTACTTGGCTATGCAGCCCAGGTCTGAAAATTTTACACTGACTTTAAAATGCATCAGTTTTAAGTTTATAGATGATGAAATGGAAATACGGTCTACACAGATTTTCAAAGTTCTGAATCCAATAACTATAACAGACGGGGGGGGGGGGATCTCATCTGAGCAGAAACTTACTCAAACTTTATTTTTACAAAACTGTGAGCCAGATTCCAAACAAGTAGTTCTCAGTGCAAGTCCACCCTGATTCCCAAAGACTTGCTCTCAGTGTATGTGACTTACTTTTGTATAAGACCTGGGTATAACAGGCTTGCTACAGAGGCCAGATTCCAAAACACGTACTCTTAGCATAAGTGGTCACCTGCACTGAGAGCAAGTCTTTTGGAATCGAGCCCTGTGTTTATTTTTACAGAAACTGTATTTACAGCTTGTGAATTACTAATATGGTACTCAGCAATTGGCAGTATAAATAAAAGACGTGCAGAAGCATTAAGAAAGCAGCTCTATACTTTGCTTACACTTATCTGCAGAAGCTCACCAGTTATGAAGGCAACATACACCTCACTGTAATATTGTCTTCGAAACAGTGCCCAGTTTACTTGTCTCTGAGCTAATATGTACCCTCAGCTATTAGTACATAAAACGTGAGCAATTCCACCAGAACCTTCCTCTGACAAAGGTAAATTTTGAGACTAAACTTACATTGTTCAGTACTTCATTCAAATATTTCAGTTTCTTTTGCACACGATGTTTGTTAGATAATGGTACACTGGCTTTTTACTTTACAGCATGTTAGATGATAGAGAAATGAGACCCCATGAAAGAAAGACTGTTGTAAAATACCACAAGCAGACATCTGTCACAATGTTACTACTTCTGAGGGACACATTGGTATTACCAGGCATATCAGGAAACATACAGTTCTGAGCCCTCTTCTCTGGATGCTGCTCACACAATTTTAGGTTCAGCTCCTGTCTGACTTACCAGTGGTGAAAAGGTCTACCTAGGATATCAAAAGAGTGATTCCAACAAAAAAAGCAGCAATAACTGACCTACTAAAAATGTACTGGCGTGCATTTTCACAGCAATTTTTAATGTAGCTGGTGAGCTGGCAGCATTGCATTTAACAATTAAACGCATAACACGAATCACTAAAAACAGCTACACCTAATGATTATAGTGTCTTACGTACTGAGACACAAACTAATAAAACAGGATATGCAAGCAGAAACTAGGACAATATGGGACAAAGATACCCAGATGAATAATAGCAGTAGAAGTGATCCAGCAATTAAAAATAATGTTCAGGTGTACTTAAAACTTAAACAGTTTACTAATATAAGTATGTTTATATGAACTGCAGGAGTCAAGTCTGGGCACATTGTGAGTGCTGAGAAGAGCACTCTTGGTAACAAAGACTGAAGCCATACTAATGGCATGAGCGAAATGCTGTGCATTTAATGTGTATAATGACAAGTGTATAAGGTACTTGTGTGACAGACACATACCACAAGGGTAAAAAATATCACATTGCACATCCCCTATATTCTCATTTTACAACAGGCAAGACTTCCTCTTGGCACGTGCATAGCCCAAATAACTCTGCCTCACACAATGGGTATAAGGCATTGAATATGTTCTATAGCAGTCCCAATGGCAGCAAAATAACCACTGCATCCTTACACTATAACTGCAGTTCAAATAAATGATGTTATGCAAAAGAGATCACATTCAAGTGCAATCCATATACATACTGTTCATATTGCCTTAGCTGCCTTGTAACAGATACCATCCTCAAAGCTGTCAAATCGCTTACACACATTACAGTCCTAACTTATACAGTTCAAAGCAGACATCTAGTACTGTTATAACAATATTTACCTTAAGAGCAAGACAACTGTAAAAAGGAGTTAGCAACCAACCTTCTGCATATACATAAAGCCTATAGCAGTCAAGGAATTTTATTAGCTTGTACATCTTCAGTGTGTTTTATGCATTTCTTAAAGATAAATATCTTCACAGCTGCGGCCATAGTGAGTTGCGTAACACTTTACCCTTGGAATACATCCTTCACTACTCTCAGCTCTAGCCCACCTATCCCATTACTCATCTCGGTCACTGTGAGGATACAACTGTTAAATAAGTACATTTTAGGGCATAATTATAATCAGCAGCACTCCAAGCATTGTTTTGGTGTTAGCCTTGGACTACAGTTCTGAAGAGAAATATCTTCATTCTGCATGAAATTGCAGGCATAGATCATGCAGTTATGACTGAATGGAGACTGTCAGAATTATGAAATACACCACAGTATGGTTGCTGTAAAAATAAAGTACACCAGATATGCTTATGTCTTTCTACCCTTCAAATTCTGAGTGGTAGCTACAGACCAAATTACAGGGTTTGTTTGTCTTCTTACTTTAAACACACAAATACATGGATAATTGCTGCTTTTTGTATTGACACTTCAACTATTCCATCAGACTTTTACACTCTCACTACTCTTATGGGTCAGCTGCCCAAAAAGTACAGTTTTGTACCTACCATAAATGTAGATGTTCGAGTGCTAATACAGCTGCAGTCATAACAGATGGGTTCTCCTGCCGTCAAGCGGGTCCTCAGTCGGCCGAATTCCAAAGTCTAGGTCCGGCGTCGGTTGTCGTCACTTCTTCCCTGACGTCAGTGCGACAGGGGTATAAAAGAATCAGCCAACGCCATTTTCTTCAGTTTTTCTTGCCCCAGATGTCAGGTGCCCCCTGAAGGAAGGCAATACATCAATACATAAATTTGTGTAATAAAGCAATGCCATATAATCAAAATATAGTAGCTGCAAGCAAATACACCATAAATGAATACCCCAATCAGGTTGTATGAGGAGGTGTTAGCCAAAAGGCCTGTCCCAAGAGGGGAAGGAGGGAGGGAAACCTGGACTGCAGCTGTATTAGCACTCGAACATCTACATTTATGGTAGGTACAAAACTGTACTATGTTCATCGTGCATACAGGTGCAGTCATAACAGATGGGTAGAATCCCAAAGCTAAGAAAGGGGTGCTAGGCACTAGGTGGAACTAGGAGGAGCCAGGATGCCCTGCAAGACTGCAGTGGCAAAGCCTGCACTAGTTTTTGAGTATAATGGTAGGTGGTAGTGCTTGGAGAAGGTATGCACAGAACTCCAAGTGGCTGCTTCCAAAATATCTTTGGTAGGAACTCCTCTGAGGAAAGCTGCAGAGGTAGCTGTGGCCCTTGTGGAGTGAGATCTGATGCCTGCAGGTACAGTTTTACCATGAAAAGAGTAACAAAAGCATATGCAGTGGGCTATCCATTTTGAAATTGTCTGTTTGGAAATTGGCTTCCCTTGAGCTCCTATAGCATAGGACACAAAGAGCTGTTCTGATTTTCTGAAAGGCTTTGTTCTGTCCAAATAATAACGCAGCTGTCTGTGGATGTCCAAGGAATGTAGTAGTCTCTCCCCTCTGTTTTGAGGATTAGGGTAAAGGGTAGGTAAGTGTATAGCCTGATTCAAAGCTACCCTGGATACCACCTTTGGCATAAAGGACGGGTTGGTTCATAAGGAAACTCTGTCCTGATGGAAGATGATAAAAGGCTGCACAGCCATGATTGTTTGTAGTTCCGATACCCAACGAGCTGAGGTGATAGCCAGAAGGAAAGCTGTTTTCCAGGACAAATATTGCAAATCTGTTGAGGCAGCTGGCTCAAAAGGAGGCAAGGTCAGCTTTTCTAGAATGAAATTGAGGTCCTAAGCAGGGATTGGTTGTTTCCTTGGGGGTTTTATATTCTTAGCCCCTCTGAGGAACTGTCTTAAGAGGGGGTGAGAGAATAAAGGTGGATCAGTGTTGTATTCTGCAGAAATGGCTGAGGCATGGATTTTGATGGAGGAGAATGACAGTCCACTGCTTAGCAGCTCAGCTAGATACTGTAACATTTCAGGTAAATTCAGTTTTCCAGGATTCTGGCCCTTTTTTCTCATACCAGGCACAAAACCGTTTCCATTTTGCGGAGTAAGATTTTCTAGTAGACGGTCTTCTGGCCTCCAAAATGACATCCTGCACCTCCTTGGAGAGTAGGGTCTGTTGTGATGTTAAGGAATCTTCCATGCGGCTACATTGAGTGTTTTCAGCTGACTGTGAAGAGTTTTGAAGCTGTGCTGAGTCAGAAGAAGAGGCATTAGAGGTAGGGTCCATGGAGGGGAATGCGTCAGGCTCCTCAGGAGTGGGTACCAGTGCTGTCTTGGCCAGTCTGGAGCAATGAGAATCATCTTTGGTCTGTCTGCTCTGGTTTTTAATAGAACTTTGGGCAGCAGAGGAAGAGGTGGAAAGGCATAAACTGTCATTGTTGTCCAACTGAAAGAGAGAGCATCCACTCTCCAGGCCTTTGGATGAAAAGTCCTTGAGCAGAATTTTGTCAATTGGTGATTTTTGTGGGAGGCAAAGAGATCTATGTCTGGCCTTCCCCATGCTTGAATTATCTCTGTAAAAACTTGAGGATGCAACTTCCATTCGTGTGGATCTGTCATATTTCTGCTTAGGTTGTCTGCCAGCGTGTTTTCCTTGCCTGGCAAGTACTGTGCTTGAAGTTCGATTTATAATTCCAGAGCCATGTTCCAAAGTGACATGGCCAGCCTGCATAGGGGTATGAATGGGTTCCTCCCTGTTTGTTTATGTACCACATTACTGTGGTGTTGTCTGTCCTTATCAATAGTTGACCTGGATGCAGAAGGTCTTTGAAAGCTATAATAGCATTTATTACTGCTAGCATTTCCTTTTGATTGATGTGAAGGTGCTTTTCTTTTTGGGACCATTTGCCCTGAATGCACCGATCTGTCATGTGTGCCCCCCAGGCATAGTCCGAGGCGTCTGTTGTGATGACTTGATTTGCTTGAGGCTTGCAGAATGGGAGACCTGTGTTTGTTTGGCATGCTTGAGCCCACCACAGAAATTCCTTTTGAAGACATGGAATTAGTGGTAATGTTGTTTCCAAACTGTGGCTGTGTTGAGACCATAGGTTTTTCAGGTACCATTGAAGTTTCCACATATGCAGCTTTGCACATGGGATTAGTAGGATGCAAGATGCCATGTATCCCAGAGCCTGCAGGATTTTCCTTGCAGTCAGCCTGGTGAATTTTGCTAGTGTTCTGAACTATTGAGTTAGTTGCCCCTGCTTCTCTGGCGTGAGGTAGGCCATCTGGGTGTTTGTGTCCAAGTTGGCACCCAGGAAAATTATTTTCTGAGAGGGTATTAGCCTTGATTTCTTTTTGTTGACTGTGTATCCCAGAGAATTCAACAACATTATTACAAAAGCCAGATGTTTCAGAAGTATGTGCTTGCTGTCTGCTTGGATCAGGCAGTCGTCCAAATATGGGTATATTTGTATCCCTTGAAGTCTGCAGTAGGCAATTACTGATGCCAGGCATTTTGTGAATACTCTAAGCCAAAAGGCAATGCAGAGAATTGATAATGGGTTGAACCTGCAAGAAATCTGAGGTATCTTCTGCAATTTTGTCTGATTGGGACATGCAGGTATGCCTCCTTGAGGTCCAATGTTACCAGCCAAGACTCCTTGCCCAGCATGGGAAGAAGCTGCTGTAATGTGAGCATCTTGAATTTTGGTATGAGTAAAAATGTGTTTAGGATGGATAGGTCCAAAATAGGTCTCCAATCTTTTCCCTTCCTTGGTACCAGGAATAGTCTGGAATAAAAACCTTGACCTTGTTCGTGAGTAGGTACCTCTTGAATAGCTTTCATGTCCATGAGATCTGAAATTTGCCTTTGTGCCTCTGCCCTTTGATTGTGTGGCAGGTTTGGCATGCCTCTCATTTTTGGAAGGGTGTGAAAATGGAATCTGTAGCCTCTGTTTATAATGTCCAGGATCCATTTGTCTTTTGTGACAATATGCCAATATTTTGAAAAGAATGCCAGTTTTCCACCTAAGGGTGCTGCCATTTGAGCCTTGCTTGGCATGCAAAGGGGAAAGTCATTGGGCTTGCTTTCTGAATGGCTGAGAACTATCCTCACCACCTCTTTGGTTAGGAGCTTGCCATTGTCTGCCTCTAAACGAGCCTTGAGATTGCCCTCTGCCCCTCGGGCGCCTGAATCTACCTCTTTGGGGTCTGTCCATGGCTGGAAAGGACCAATTTTTTGGAAGGCCAATTTCTACTGAAACATGGAGGTTGTACCTGTAGAAAATCTTTCACTGTTTGCATTGATTTAGCCTTTTCCTCCATTTTCTTTAATACCTCCTCAGCTTTAACACCAAATAATACATCCTTTTGTGGAGGGGCATCTAGAAATTTAGCTTGGACATGATCTGGAAAGGTTTGCTCCTTGAGCCAGGCATGTCTACGTATGACTGATCCTGTAGCAGCAGCACTACATGAGGCCTCTAGAGCATCAAAACCACATTGCAAGGTATGTTTACCCACTTGTTCTGCACTATGCATCAAATCCTGCAACTCCTTCAAGTCTGGTTGTTCAGGTTGTGACATTTTACTTCTCAACTGTGATAACAGGAACTGTTGGTACTTTAGCATATGGAACTGGCAGTTTAATGCCCTCATGGTTAAGGTGGCCGAGGTGTATACCTTTTTTCCCCACCTTTCTAAAGATCTGGAATCTCTCTCGGAAGGTAATGGATTTTAGCAGTGGAGGCCTTAATTCCCTTGGGGCCCTGTGAGATAGTTTCTGGGCCAGCCGCATTGCTTTTGTATAAAAATTGGTGCGAGTCAGGAACCCGGTAGTACCTGTCAGGCTTGACTGGGGCTGGAGGTAAGGAATCCGGGTTAAGGCAGGCCTCCGAGTACACATCATCTAGTATGTCTAAGACAGGAGTTATAGCCAGAGGCCTGTGCTAAGGTAGCAAGAGAAAATCCCTAAGCCTTTTCTTGGAATCTGAGTACTCTTGGCCTTCCCAGTGGAAGTGTTCCCTTAAGGTATGCAAGGTTTCCCCAAATGAGTAATCCTCTGGGGGGAAGACAGAGGGAATGGACTCCTCTGCATCAGAAACTTCAAAAGGGGAGTAAGAATGTTCCTGTTCATCAGAGTGCTCTGAAATAATGGAGGCCTGGTCAGAGGATGGGGATTCTTCCTCCACTCTGGGCCTTTTGTCCGGGGGGGGGGTTGAGAACCCCTGATAACAGTAATTAAATCCTCAGCCATTTTAAGCATCTGTTTTTTAGGCATGGGGCCTGGAGAAGGGCCCTGTGTAGCTTGTCTCTTAGAATGCATGACT
Source organism: Protopterus annectens (assembly GCF_019279795.1). Taxonomy (NCBI): domain Eukaryota; kingdom Metazoa; phylum Chordata; order Ceratodontiformes; family Protopteridae; genus Protopterus; species Protopterus annectens. The sequence continues at coordinate 996,005,725 of NC_056744.1, forward strand.
GCTTTAGAGTTAGTGAAAGCCTTGATGGAAAAAGAAGAGGAAGGTCTGAAGACACCTTGAAAGGAGGCAGACCTGTCTACATTTTGAGATTCACCACCAAGAGTGGCTTTGGTATCTGTAGTCGGGGTGTGGGCCGAGGAGCCTGCGACCTCGGGCACAGAAGACGCCGCTAATGAAGTGTCATAGAGGCCGCGGACCTCGTGTGTTGGTCCTTATCTTTGCGTTTTTCAGACAAAATTGGAGTAGGAGTATCCGACGACATAATATAGTTACATTTTTTTGCCAAAATAGTGCTGGGTGAACTCCGCCCGACGCTTAATGGTGCGTTTGTTGAATGTAGCACAAAAACGACAGACCAAGACGTCGTGGTCTGGGCCTAAGCAAGGAATGCAGAGGGAATGAAAATCCTTATGCGGTATTTGCTTCCCACATGAAATACAATTATTAACTTTGTCTGACATCGGTCTGAGGCAAGAAAAGTTTCCCCAACAGGGTACTTAGCTTTCAAGAAGACTTCGGTTGCAAAATTTTCGTAATTTTAGGAGCTGGCCGACCGGCACTTGTGAACTGCTTCTGCTTCGGCACCGCTGCAAGAAAGACTGAAGAAAATGGCGTCGGCTGGTTCTTTTATACCCCTGTCGCACTGACGTCAGGGAAGAAGCGACGACAACCGACGCCAGACCTAGACTTTGGAATTCGGCCGACCGAGGACCCGCCTGACGGCAGGAGAACCCATCTGTTATGACTGCAGCTGTATGCACGATGAACATCAACATCTGCATCTACTGTTCTTCTATAGCTTACCCTTGACAAGAGCTGTAAGTCTGGATCTAAATGCACTCCCAAATTCTCCAGGGCTCTTGTCTTAAAACTTTACTCTCCACACTGAATTACATTTCCTGTAGTATTTGATTGTTGATTTATATAAACATGCACTATTTAGAAGATTCCCCCCACCACACACACACACACACACACACACACACACACACACACACACACACACACACACACACACACACACTTCACGTACTTTGGCATGCAGTGCAAAGCATTTATTTCACATGATGTATAAATCAAGTTTGGGACTGAAAATGGGCCTGAGAGGTAAAAAGAGCACAATAACTACACAAGTTACTTACTCTTATAACCAAAACTGGTGTTTACTGGAAAGTGACATTTACTTTATTAAGATATAATTATATGTAAAAATTCTTAATATTCAATAAAACAACTTAAAAAAAGAAAGAAAATGGGCCCCTATGGCCTAGTTCAGCTACCTAAATGAAAATTTTAATCACTTCTGTTTGAGGGTTTATATGCACCATTTTCTTTCAAGTAATGCCAGCTTCAGTGCTAACCTCAACTGGTGGTATTATATTTAACCTGCAATTAATATGTGTCCATCTCTATTTTACAATGGTTTTATACTTGGATATAAGGGAAGCCTTCACTTTTTTTTACTCCACTGCAATGCTGTACTTGTCAGCGTTGCATTTTCTCTTCACTATGATCGAAGTTATAACTGAAAAGACTGTTTTGACTCAGTTTCCTTACACAGTTAAAAAACTGGAGCAAGACAGACAAAGAGAAAGACCGAGAAAAACAGAGAAAAGAAGAGACTTGATAGCTTTCCTTTTAAGATCCTATGTCATAAATAAGTGGCGTGACTAACAATCTCACAAACACAGCAAGTGTTTACCTCAAAAATTTGCAGTTGAGCACCCTCTAAACAGTTCAACAAATCAAATGCATGCAAATACTAAATTGCTTTTGCAGTTAATTAAAATTCTGCAATGTCACCATTATTGAGCATTTGCAGTTTGTTTCTTTTGAACGCCTCGTGATCTTCCTAAGATAACCCTGATTTACACAGAGAAAACTAATAGTGATGTTAATCTTGTCTGGTGTATTGCATACAGCTCCTACAAAGTTCCTCCTCAGTTTTTTTTCTAGATCCATTTACTAATGTTTACTTAGCTTCTGCATTTTAAGCTTAAAGCAAGTGTAACCCTTACCTCTATCACTGTGTACATGAATCAGTGTGATTCTTAATAATTTTGGGATTATGCAATGACTTTGCCCAGATATAAGGGCCTTCTCAAATTCTGGACTGATACGCTCGCTGCAGAAGACACTGTCACTATGCATCAATAAGTTACTATTATATAAAACACTATTTTAAGGTTTAATCACCCCAACAAATAAATAGGTACTGGTACCCTTACATAACTGGAACATATTCAGAGATACCTCAGTAGACAGATTAAACCAGTCCGATATACCAGATGTAGTGAAAGACTAACAAAATTAAACCTATATAATGCATATTAATACATTACTTCAAAATGATCAAATGTGTATATTTTAAAAAGTAAAAAAAAGATGTTCAGGACAACATTAGCAGTTAGGATGGTCCAGCATATATTAGAACATAAAACAAGGGGCTTTGCTTGGAAAAAGACAAATTTAACCCAAGCATCAAGGGCATTTTATTTTACAAGTCAGGGTGTCAAAGTTATGAAATAAATTTACCATTGCAAATTAGATGGTCCAGTTAAAAAAAAAGGTAGTTAATTACCTTGTTTTTTCTCAACTAAGGTCCAGGCTGTGGAACATTGGACATGTGATCTTATGTGGCCCTGAGCTCAGAGTAGCATTTTAAACACAAGGTTTAAATGGTACCTCCAAATTTTCTAAAAACAAAATTAGTCACCCCTGTGATTCATCAAGATACAACCCATGTTAACATGCAGCCAAGTAAGCTACCTGATGTGCATGCAGGGAATAGTTAGTGCACCACGGTACATCAAACCCCTTTTTAATAAATAAATGCTCATTTTTGGACAACGGACCCTGTAAACACAACAGAGCCTGTAAACCCAACTGAACACTTAAGGAAGGAGAAACATACAACAAAAGAAGCAGTTTAAAAGGCAGGCATTCTGATTACACAAGATATTTAACAGGATCATTTATAACATACAAGATTTAGTGACCTAGGGGATCACAGACTCCCTGCATGGGGGGGTTCTTTATTTTGTTTTACTGGCAAGTTAATTGGATCCACAAGGTGCTTTTTGGCCATGGCTGAGTTATGGTAAGATTCAGCAAAAAGGCAGTACTTAAATACAATCCAAGTCAGTTACAGGTCACCATGGATATCTTGGAAACTGTGAGCTGGATTATTTGCAATGATCCAGATAAGCCAATTAGCCTAGGAGAAGTTTTGATCTCAAAATAACAGGAAACCAGGCATAGCTAGGGTGGGACAAATGGGAAGCGCCCTTAGGCACAAGGTGTTAGCAGCTGCAAACACAGATACCGATTGGGCCATAGTGCAGTACCGGCATTCTGAAATTAATGCAGATACTGCACTTGTGGTCAAGGCTGAAGTTTTTCGGCACTTTTTGTATGGTGTTTAGTTGCAGCACACTGCCCACTACATCTACAGCTTTCAAAGAAAAATAACCTTTTGTTTTTTTTTCTTCTGAAGTCAGAGTTTAGCTTTTCTTTTTAGGGTTGTTTTTGGTCCTCAACTGGGAGTGCCAAAGCAGGGAACTGCACAAGGTGCCAGAACATCTAGCCACAGTTCTGCTTTGGGGTCTCAGCATAGCAAGTATCTGTTTAACTTAAATGTGTCAAGTTAAAAGCTTGCTGTTAACCTCTGAAGGTGAATGGTCCAAGTAGGTCATCACTTCATCTGCATACAGTAGTTTATTGAAGCAAGAATGGCTGTGATTTTGAAAAAAAAAAAATGACAGAGCAGGGGGCCATACAGTGTGCCTTAAGTACACTGTTGCTGACTGTTTCCTATATCTCACCAAGTGCAAACTGCATAATTACAGACGGCAAAGTGGGGAGGTTGTACTGGGCTCAAGCTCTTTGGGGGTGTGATCAGCAGGTACCAAAGGAGGCAAGAGTACAGTACCTGCATTCACAGGTCATAGTTAAAATTGTGTGTGTACTAGTAATTTCAGCAAGGTGCTTGCATAAGATGTGTCAAGCAGCTTACAAGTTACAGAAATACAAAAAGATCTTTTTTGGTCCTTAAATTTGGGGTGAGGCAGCACCAGTCCAAGAAATGCCCAGGGAACCAGATGACCTACTCTCAGTTCTGGTGGACAAGGTTTTATCTGGTCAAGTTCAGCTTATCGAAGTTGAATTACCCACATCACAATTTTCCATAGAAGATTCATCTGTTTTCATAGATTTCCCTTTCCTGCATATCAGTGTAATAGTGGAGTTGGTACATATAAGTCTGAGGGCATGGGGGGTTTACTCACCCCAAGGGGGGGTTTAGAAGAGCTCCCCAATGCATTTAATGTTTTCATAAGGTTAAATTCTTAAACATGTAGGTTCAGAAAGTCATTGCCTTGCTGAGTTGCAAGTTGATTAATACTGGATGCACTTAAGACCTATTCTGTACACAGTTTAAATTTTACAGGTTTTTATAACCTTTTGTCCTATTGTTCAGACAGTCGTGTTAGCTAACAGTTCATTTCATATTAAATTTGCAGTTCTCCACTGTAATGACTACTTTTGATTAAGGAGCCAACAAAAGGGGAAAGTGTTTACCCATTGCTTACAGTCATGCAATAATGTCTGTACTCAATCTCGGGCCTGGGAAGCCTAATTTTTTATCAGCAATTGCAAAGCACAGTGTGCTGCGATTATTGTTGTCAATTCCTTTAACCTTCTGCATACTGTAGAGTACTGCGTTCAGAACATTACCCCATACTTCCACCATATTACTCCCTTACTCATCTGTCGTCTAGACGATGCACTAAAGTCTCAGTGACACCAAATCATCCACCAATTCCCCATATCGTTTATAACCTGGAAAGAGACCCCTCCCAGTTTACTTTCAAAAGGCTGACATTTGCACAGCTCTCATTTTCTTCTCCCAGCGTCCAATTCTACCTTTAAACCTTTCATCTCTATTTTTGTCTGCCATGACACGGTGAGTTTCTTTATTGTATGCACTTTAACCTGCTAAGCTGACAAGGAACAATGAACTTAACCAAACACCATTTAAGAGGCACTTTAAGTAATTTGGTCAGAGATGAAACTTGCATATGGAGACCAAGGGAATCTAACCCAGGACAGATGAATGAATCTTACTGGCATCTCAAACCACCATCTCCCTGTTCAGTCATTGTCACTTTCACCTTATTTATTCTGGAGTCTATAAACAGGCTGTATCCAAACAGCACCACATCCCATGCCCTTACTTGATGGCCCAGGTTTTTGTTACTAAGCAAGAATGGGTTTTTACCTCCGAAGTTTCACAACTGTGCCTTGATGATAGTATATGGTACTTTAAAGTAAAATACTGTCATACCTTAGTTATAGTTTCTTCATTTTCAAAATGCATCTCAACATAAATTCCTCATTCTGGCAACTTTCTAAAAGGATCAAGCTATTTTTTTAAATACTTTTTGACCAAAATAAATCACTACACAGCTCACTCATTTTCCGCACCTGCCAGCAAGGGTCAGGGAGCATCAGTCATCCAGAATCAAATTAGGACATTTTTTTTTTCTGGATGCTCCTTACAACTCCATTTCATTAGAAAGAGAGGTACAATGATTCCTACAGGTTCCTGACTCAGTATACCTGCCATCCTCAGCCTGAGTACTAACAGAGTTTCCCGAAATGGGGTTCTTGAAGTAGGGCTTTGCCAGCACCTTACCAAGAATGGGCAAGGCACCATTAGCCACTCACTCCCGCCTCTCTCACCACACAATTTTTAGTGTGTTCCTCATTTAATTTGTAGTTCTCTAACAAACCATTGAGGAATGAAGTCTCTAAATAATGGTAGAAAGTTGAGTTTCAGACATCACATCCTTCAGAAAAATGCATGCTAACACAAAATTGTTATTTTAGCAACTTTAAGTTTATGAGAGCAATTTTTAAAATCTGTTACTATTTTAAGGCCTTTATTCATCCATTATTTTTGACTATATCCAGATTTCTTGCTTCAAGAGGTTGAGGGGTATGTCCTCCAGTGTCTGAGCTGCTAATCAAACACAGATCATCCTTAGCCATAGTCACTGCCAAAACCTTTAAAAATACCATGACTGTCTGGATCTTCACCAAACATTCATGACTTGAGAGGTGTGACCAATTTTAAAGCAGGCGGTACAAAAAGTTTTGCATCTCTTTAGTTTGCCTCAAAATGCATTGTCCCAAGAGCGCAATGAAGAAACTATTCTTCTGCACCACCACTGACCTGGACAGAAACTTAGGATGTCTGACAGCTGGTCAGCAAGGAACAATTTAACTGCCACAAACCTGCTCTTCATAACAGGTTCAAGCTATGGGACAATTTACAAGGTAATCACTCTTGTGGAGGGTGATAGGATACTTACACCCCAGAACCCAACAAGTAGGCATGGCAGATAATGGATCTCAACTCTCTGTGACATCACTACACAAAATAAGCACAAGAAAAAGGAAAGATGCTGAACAGCTGCCATACCGGTGCCCTCAAAAGTTAACAAAACTAAAGCTCTCTGAACACTAAGAATAGAAATATATTTTGACTGTGTGTGTGAGAGACAGAATATACTATACACACACAGACATGCATGTGTGTGTAGAGGGGTAGACCCCTGTGGATAATGGACGGTAATACATGCTAAGAATAATGACCACAGATCGGATTCTGAGGACTGGTTTGTGCCCTGTGCAGAGTTAGAAGGAATGGACATAAGTGCCCAACTAGTTTTATTAGTTAGTTTCTAATAAACGTAAGAGTTTAACATTTATATGTTGCATTTACTTTTTTCCATGGGGAGGGTGCTACTACTAATGGTATGAAAGAATGACAAGTATAAACAAGGAGAGAGCACACTTGGGTATAATCTGTTCTAGTCATCTCATGGCTTAGCTACAAGTAGTAGGCTGGAGATCTGCCAAAGTCATAAAACATTATCAGTAAGTTCCCTTATACATATCAGCTGCTGAGGATATCCTGTAGTATGTAATCTTATCTGCATTCCTGCAATAAGCCTACCATCCTTAAGCAGTGCACCTTCCACTTTAGGACCCTGTTATATGCCTCTCAGAATCCATACGTATAAATGCACACATATCTACATGTTATGTAAACTTATGTGACTCTTCACTTACCACTTTAGTTCTCCTTTTTGTGACAGTCCCCTAAACCTATGTTCTGTACATTTTATTAATATAGACATATATATATATGTATATACACACACACACACACACACACACACACACACACACACACACACACACACACACACACACACACACACACACACACACATGTCCCTCCACCCACCCCCAGAGTGACATGAGCAACTTTAACACACAAACACAAGTCATCCCAATACATATACATTGGATATAAAAAGTGTACACACCCCTGTTAAAATGCCAGGTTTTTGTGATATAAAAAAATGACAGCACAATAAATCATTTCAAAACTTCTCCCACCTTTAATGTGACCTATAACCTGTACAATTCAATTGAAAAACAAACAAATCTGCTAGGGGAAAAAAATATAAAGATAAAAAAAGTACAATAAGCTGGTTGCATAAATGTGCACACCATTAAACTAATACTTCATTGACGCACCTTTCGATTTAATTACAGTACTTTGTTTTCTTGGGTAGGAGTTGATCAGCATGGCAATATTTGCCCACTCTTCCTTGCAAAAGCGCTCCATATCTGTCAGATTGCGAGGGCATCTTTTGTGCACAGCCTTCTTCAGGTCACCCCACAGATTTTCTATTGGATTTAGGTCTGGGCTCTGACTTGCCCATTCCAAAATTTATTTCCAGTGAAGTCATTCTTTTGTTGATTTGGATGTATGCTTGGTGTCAGTGTTGTACTGAAAGGTGAAATTCCTCTTCATCTTCAGTTTTCTAGCAGACGCCTGAACGTTTTGTGCCAAACGTGACTGGTATCTGGAACTGTTCATAATTCCCTACACCTTGACTAAAAGCCCCAGTTCCGGTTGAGAAAAGCAACCCCAAAGCATGATACTGCCACGACTATGCTTCACTGTGGTGATGGTGTTCTTTGGTGATGTGAAGTATGTTTGTGCCAAACAGACCTTTTGGAATTGTGGCCAAAATGTTCAACCTTGGTCTCATCAGACCATAACATATTTTCCCACATGCTTTTGGGAGACGGGATGTATTGTTCTGCAAATTTTAGCTGGGCCTGGATGTTTTTCTGTGTAAGAAAAGCCTTCTGTCTTGCAACGCTACCCCACAGTCCAGACATATATAGAACATGGGAGATTATTGTCACATGTAGTACACAACCTCTACTTCCCAGAAATCCCTGCAGCTCCTTCAGTGTTGTTGTAGGTCTCTTGGCAGCCTCCTTAACCAGTTTTTGTCTTGTCATCAATTTTGGGGGGGGACATCCAGTTCTTTGCAACGTCACTGTTATTCCATATTTTCTCCACTTTTTGATGACTGTCTTCACTGTGTTCCAAGGTATATCCTATGCTGTGGAAATTTTTTTGTACCCTTCTCCTAACCGATACCTTTCAACAATGAGAACCCTTTGATGCTTTGTAAGCTCTCTGCGAACCATGGCTTTTGCTGTGGCAGGCAACTGAGAAAATGTCAGTAAAATCCTACTAGGACAGCTGAACTTTATTTGGGGTTAATCAGTCTCTTTAACTGATGGCAGGTGTGTACTCAAGGAGACTGAATATTGTAATTAAAACAAAAGGTGCTTCAACAAAGTATTAATTTAAGGGTATGCACTTATACAACCAGCTTATTGTACTTTTTAATAAAATGTTTCCCCTAACAGGTTTCTTTTTCAATTGAATTGTACAGGTTATAGGTCACATTAAAGATGGGAAAACTTTTGTAATGATTTATTGTGGTGTTGTTTTTTTATATCACAAAACCTGGGATTTTAACAGGGGTGTGTATACTTTTTATATCCACTGTATAACTAAGGCTGGTGCTTTCCTTTTTCCCTTTACTGAAAATCTGTCAAGCCTCCAGTTCGTACTTCATGAATCCTCTCAAAGAAAAGGTATCAGCAGGCAGTTGCTAGTACTGCAGACACCAATAAAAAGGTACCTAATTTTATTGTTTGTTACTCTTGTTGTGAAAACACCTGCTTAAACAATCATTTTAACTTGTATATACTACAAAATGCACATATTCACTTGAAAACGAAGCTCATCATGCTCTGTATAAAGTTTTATGATTAGTAAAAGACAAGGTAAATGAACAAAGGTAACACGTACCATATAACTACAAGCAAAAAGCACTAATACATACTCCAGGACATGACATTCATTAGTTTTAATAATTCATGTTAACCTGAGACAAAAAAAGTTATGTACTCACCATAATGTTCCATCTGGGTAGTTCTACTTCATTTGTCTTCGACCTGTGGGTCCTCGGATCCATATCGGATCTGACATGGCCGCATTTTCCAGCTACAGCTCCGAGCTCCATACTCTTCCCCTACCTATAATGCCCCCAGTCTCCCTTCAGATCGAGTTTGCTGCCCACCATATAACCATTACCCAACCACACAAGGACTTATCCACCAAGAAAACTTACTACCAGATCCTTTAACTCCCAGCATGAGCAAAGATCCCGACAGAAAGGGACCAGAACATGGGATATATATTATCCTGAAGGATAAGATCGGGGGGAGGGGGGGCGGTTGAAGACAATGAAGTAGAACTTCTCAGATGGAACATTATGGTGAGTACATAATTTCTTTATCTGAAGTAGTTTACTTCATTTGATCTTCAACCTGTGGGACAGAGTCCTCAGCTTCCTAATCCTTGAGAGGCCCTCATGGAAGGCTATTTCAGAGCACCGCAGAGCCACCCTCATGGAAGGATATTCCGGAGCACCGCAGAGCCAAAGGATGCTCTATTTCTAGAAACCAAATCCAGCTTATAATGGTAAATAAAGGTGTGAGATGAGGCCCAAGTGGCAGCTGAACAAATATCATCCAAGGAGACCCTAGACCAAAAGGCCACAGACATAGCCATGGATCAGGTCGAATGAGCCTTCACTTTTCCTGAAAGAGACAAACCTCTATCTGAATAAACCCAGGCAATGTATAGAGAAATCCACTGATAGTCACTTTTGAAACAGGTTTGCCTAAAAATGGCTTGGCATAGGACACAAAACGTTGATCAGACTTGAGTAAAGATTTAGTCCTGTGTAAATAAAATCTCGACTGCCTATGAACATCTAAACAATAAAGCTACCTTAGGAAGAAAAGACGGATTAGTACATAGTGAGACTACCTTGGTGGAAGATCATATAAGGGACTTTGATGGAAAGAGCTTGGAGTTCAGACACCCTTCTAGTGGATGTAATGGCAATCAGAAAAGCAGTTTTCCAGGTCAAAAATTGCAGATGCATAGAGGCTGCAGGTTCAAAGGGAGGGGAAACCAATGCCTGCAACAACAAAGTGAGGTCCCACAGAGGAATGAGATCCTTGACTGGAGGTCTGAGGAGGAAGACATCTTTGAGAAAAAAGTCTTACAGATTTAGAAACTAAAGAAGACATGTCCACCCCAGCATTAAAATTAGAAATTGTGGCTAGTTGGACTTTCACCGTAGAGGAACTAGCGCCTTGATGAACAATGCTAGCTAAAAATTCTAGAACTGCTGGAAGGGGTGCAGTGAAAGGATCCAAAGACCTCTGAATGGCCCACATCAAAAAACATTTCCATTTACTGTGATAAATTTCCTAGTGGAAGACTTATGAGCCTCCCCCAGAATGGATTTAACTGGAGAAGACAAACCGGGAGTCCTAAGAATCATGGGAACTGGAGCAGCCAAGCAGTGAGCTTCAGACTGTCCAGGTCTAGATGAGAAATCCCCGAGGGATGTGAGAGCAGATCCGGAACTGGTTCCAAAGTCCATGGAGGAATAACTAGATGAGACCAGAGTAAGGGAAACCAAACTTGTTGATGCCAGAATGGTGCGAGGAGGATCACCGTGCTCCCCAGCCTTCAAGCTTTCTGCAGAAACTTCGACATGAGGGGGAAGAGGAGGATATACATAAAGGAGCCTGGCAGGCCAAGCATGAATCAGAGCATCTCTGGAGGCTTCCCCAGGTGGGGTGGGGGGGGTTCAGAGCAAAGAACTTGCTGCATTTAGCGTTTGAAGTAGATGCAAAGAGATTGCAGCAAGGGCAACCCCACTAAAGGTTTCAGAGACCACTCGTAGGGCATCAGGATGGATCTGCTGAGCCTGTCCACTAAGATGTTGGACTGTCCCAGGATGTGCATTGCCGCCAGAAAAGGGCCAGTGGAGACAGTCCATTCCCACACTCTCATGGCCTCTCAGCATAACAGATAAGATCTGGTTCCCCCGCTGCTTGTTGATATACCAGACTACTGACATCTGTCTGAAGTGCAATCATTCCCAGAGGAAGATGAACATGTAGGGCTTGCAATGCGAGAAGTACCGCTCTCATCTCTAGGACGCTGATATGCAAATAGGTCTCGTGAGGGGACCATGTGCCTTTGACCATCCTTCCCGAGCAATCCCCCCCACCCAAGCAGGGCAGCATCTGTGGTCACTGTGGTTTGGGGTGGAGGAGGCTGAAAGGAACACCTTTCGTGGAGATCCAGGGACTGAATCACCACCAAAGGGAGCTTTTGCATGCCTTCGAGATCCTCACTGGAAAGGACAAAGGGAGGTCTAACAGAGACCACAGTACCGCTAAAGTCCACTGTAGAACCCTCATGTGGAGAAGATTTATTGTGGCTGCCATAGAACCTAAAGCTTTAAGACTGTTTCGGCTGTGGGTTAGTGGGTCTGTAGAATATGTAACATGTGAATCCTCAAGGTGCATATCCTGTCTGAGGTGAGGAACACCTTTGATTCCATTGAGGCACGGCTGGACACAATACACTCTAAAACCTGGGCCAGGTGAAGAGCTGACTTGTTCTGATTGACAGTAATGCCCAACTTGTCGGTTAACAGAAGGAAGGAGTCCCGGGCTTGACATAGTAGATGCTCTGAAGGGGCGGTAAAGAGCCAATTGTCCAGGTACGGAAAGACCTGAATGCTCTGAAGCCTCAGGTGAGCTGCTAACACTGGCATAATCTTGGTGAACACCCAGGAGGCTGTGGTGAGACCAAAGGGGATGGCTCGAAATTGGTAATGTTGGCTCCCAGATGGATGTGGAGTAACCTCCGGGAGTGCCTGTGCATTTTGATGTAAGAGAATGCATCCTGGAGATCTATTGAGCACATCCAGTCTTTTTCCTGCAGAAAGGGCAGACTGGATTGGATCGTGACCATCCAGAATTTTGTCTTGGTTACTGATAGACCAATTTTGGATCTGTCCCAGTTGAACCTGAGGTCCCCCTGTCATTCTCGCTCTGGACTAGAGTCTCTTTGCCTGTCTTCCCAAAGAGGGAAGAACCATCATAAGGGGCATTGGTGAAAGACGCCTTGAAGGGCGCCGAGAATTTGCATAAGTGGAGCCAGGCATGGTGCCGAATGGCAACGCCTGACCCCACCACCCATGCGGCTCCCTCTGTGGCATAGGAGAGCAAACGCATGGACGTGTTGGCAACAGAATGAGGGTGGCCACTCATGTGAACTTCTTCCTGTCCTCTGCCAACATAAACCCTGGGGTCGACTCCACAACTTCCTTAACCAGGTCTCTCTGGAGTCAAATAACGTGCGCCACCTAGAAGGTCGTTGAAGCATAGACCCACTTCCCAAAACGGCCCAGCATCCTCGATTCTCAGTCAGGAGGATAGACATTGGAATGCTCCTGGGCGAGTTCCTTCTTGGTGGCAGCCACCACCATCATCGCATCTACAGGAGACCCCTTATGTCAATGAAGTCTATCCGTCGGGGGACTCAATACCTTATAACTGGAAGTTTGGGTGTATGCTCTACTGTGTCCAGCTCCTTCCATGCCCTAGATGTTATTAGATCCACAAGTGGATCAGCAGGAAGGGACACCCAAGAGGTAGATGGACCCAAGCCGAATGCCTCCAGGAACACCGGACTTGTCGGAGGCTGGTTGGGGGCAGACCACCCCCCCCTTTGGTGGAGGATCTCCATGATGTCTTCAAATGAGACATCCTCGGGGATGATCTTGGGGAACCTTCTCCTTCATCCAAGTCCGTGTCCTCTGTGAGGGACTCTGGAAAAAAAGAGTCCAAGTGCCTCCTTTTGCACGTTTGCTTGCGGGAGAGCTCCTCAGGGGGACTCTCTGGGGAGACCTTGCTAGTGGGTTGTTCCAGGACTAGAACATCCTGGGGCAATATGGCTGTGGGCTGTCCATGAGAGGGCAAGATGGATGGACCTGCACTCAAGGCCAGGGCTGTCTGGGTGGAGTCTGAAGAGGAGATAGTCAGAGGCCTTGACCCTGCAAGAACCCTCTCCACCATGTCGAATGCAGAGGGGGAACGGACCTCCTGGACTGAACTCATGCATGAATCGTGCCATCCCAAATAGAACCAAAATGCTCTCATCCAAAAAAAGGAAGCCAATCAGGTGGTCCCCTGTCATAAACAAACTTTACAACAAAAGGAAGAAACTTTTGCAGAAAAGAGGAAAATCCCAGGATGCAAAAAACTCCCTTACTAGCCTCAGTAAGAAACTGAGATGCCTCATTAAATCATCCAAAGCTAATTACGAAAATAAAATTGCCAAAGATTCCAAATACAACCACAAAGCATTCTATAACTATGTCAAGAATCTAAATGGCAATGCTCAGATCTGCTCTGAGCTAAAACAGAATGGCATTAAATATGCTGATCCGAAGGATATTGCCAATATCCTGGCAGATCGATTCAGTGCCAACTTCACCCCCCTCTCACCCCTAAATGGCCCATCTCAATACCGGAAGATTGCCAAATTCCAGTAATAACGGCCACACAGGTACAAAACGCACTCTCTAAAGCCAAGAATACAGCATCCATGGGACCAGATGACATCCTGGGCTGTGTACTACATGAACTACAATATGAACTGGCACCTCACCTAAGTGTCATGTTTAATCATAGCCTCACCTCAGGTTTCATGCCCACTGAGTGGCGCAGAGCTACAGTTATCCCAATCCACAAGGGGGGGATCCACCTTGGATCCCGGAAACTACCATCCCATCAGTCTGACAAGCCTTATCTGCAAGGCCATGGAGCGTATTATCATGGAACTTATAAACAAAGACATTGGCAACCTTCAAACACTGGACCCCACCCAGTTTGGGTTTGTGAAGGGCTGATCTTGTCTCCTGAACCTGACTGACTTCTTTGAATCAGTCTCCAGAGCCATGGACAAGGGTAAGGTGGTCCACACAGCCTATCTAGACCTTGCCAAGGCCTTTGACACCATCCCCACTCTGGAATCATAGATAAACTTACTAAGTTGGGCATTAATCCCTATGTCACCCAATGGGTTGCTAAATGGCTTACTGATAGAACCCACACTGTAAAAGTAGCCGACTCCAAATCCAGCTCCAGACAAGTGGCAAGTGGAGTACCTCAGGGTTCAGTCCTGGGGCCGCTCTTGTTTGGCATCTACTTTTTTGAAGTACAGGTCAACACTAAGGGACTCTGGCTAACAAAGTTTGCAGATGACTGCAAACTGGGAGCCATTATTGAATCCCCAAATGATGTGGATACTCTACAAAAGGGCCTTACAGAAACATATGCTTGGTGCCAGAGCCATGGGCTCAAGCTCAATGCCAAGAAATGTATTGTTATCCCCTTTGGGAAAAAACATGTATCCATGAATTACCATATAGGTGGCAGTACACTAAACACAGAAAGTGTGATAAGAGACTTAGGGACACAGGTGGACAGTGGTCTCACCTTCGATAACCACATTGCCACAACAGTCAGGAAATCCTTCTATGTGGCACACCTCATCACGAAGGGCTTTTCATCCAGAAAAAAGGAGGTCATTGTCCCACTGTACTCATCCCTCATTAGACCCATTATAGAATACAACGCCCCATTTGGTATGTACCTCTCAAGACATCTGCAACAACTGGAAAGGCCTCAGAAATACCTCACAAAAAATCACAGGCCTAAAGCAGACGCCCTACGCTGACCGCCTTAAAAAACTCCAGCTATGTCGCATATCGTCTACTCAGAGGCGATCTCTGCTTAACATACAAGGCCATGTCAAACCCAGAGCTGTTGGACATGCTACACTTAAAGAAATCCCAATCCCTCAGAGCTA
This sequence comes from Protopterus annectens, assembly GCF_019279795.1. Lineage (NCBI taxonomy): Eukaryota > Metazoa > Chordata > Ceratodontiformes > Protopteridae > Protopterus > Protopterus annectens. The sequence goes on from NC_056744.1 coordinate 996,020,924, forward strand.
CACGCTCCAGGGATCTAAACCTTGTCATCACAATAAACAAAACATCCTGGAGGGATAGGTTCCTGACCCAGAGACTCCCCAGACTCTGGAATAGATTGCCCATACATGTCAAGCAGAGTGCCTCTTTGGACCTCTTCAAGAGGAACCTTGACGATTGGATGGGAGAAAGGAAATTCACCCCAGGGATCACGTCAGTCACCCTGCTAGACAGGGGTCCAGGAAAGTAAATAATGTGGGAAGAAATAGCCAGGGAATTGTTATGGCTAGGCTTGTATAGGCCCTAGGGCTGATAGCCTAGTACCAACCTATGAACTGGTGGAGAAAATACCCCTCTGATCCAACTGGGGATTTGGAGCTGAGATGCAGAGTGGAATGCTCCTTTCCGACAAGCCCAGACCAGAGGGCACCCCCCTTCAATCCAACCCTAAGGCTACGGCTCAGAGAGCTTGGATCTGACCCTGTCAGATCAGATACACTCAGGGCACTGGTCGGTATCAAGGTACAGGGTACTATCGGCGCCAACTCCTCAACTCCGACCGTCCTCGGATCCAACAGCTTCGAAACCACGGGTCAGATTGGAGAAGGACTAATAGGTCTGAATACTGGTTGGAAGGTGCCTGCTCCGGTAGGGGAAGACCCTGGCAAGACCCCCATCTGAATATGAGTGTGGATAAATCTCCACATCATCTTGTTCATCTTCGCTTCAGAAAAGCTCTGGGTGGAGTGGGAGGATGCCGCCAAAGTGGGCTGGGATAGCCGGTGAGAGGGGAAGCCTACATCCGTCCCAGCTGTGCAGGGCAAAAGGCCCCTCACAATTACTTTGTCCCACCTGTCCTTAAGGGCTCTGGGGTTAAACCCAGCACAAATAAGACAGGGGGACTGGAGGTGAGCCACTCCCAAAACAAACCACACTCAGAGTGTGGTCATCCACCGGGGAAAGCTTATGGCCACACTCTGTGCATGTCTTAAATCTGGGTTTTGGAGTGTCCGCCATGTCAAAACACAGGATCTAAGCCAACATACACTCTAAAGAAAAGAAGGAGGAAGAGAAAAGCCTATGAGAGGAAGGATTAGCTATGGAGAAAACCGAGAACATACAGGAAAGGTTCAAAAGGAAGAAATTCAAAAATCTTTAGACAGTTTACCCAACAACAAACTCTGGAGCTTGGACCACATTGCTATCGCTATGGCGGCAAACGAGATCTGAAGGGAGAATGGAGACTGGGTGCATTATGTGTAGGGGGAGGAGCATGGAGCTCAGAGCTGTAGCCGGAAAATGGGGCCGTGTTGGATCCGAGGACCAACAGGCTGAAGATCAAATGAAGTAAACTACTTTAGATCTAAAATTTATACCCTAGCAAACACTTTTGCAAAAAGTACAAAATTAAAACTATTCAAAGGACTACAATAATTTTCACCTTTTAACTTCTTCAGTACGGCATTATTTCAGTTTACATAAGTATGGCATTATTACAGATTACATAATGTAATATTCTTCAATATGGCATTATTACAGATTACATAACGTAATATTCTTCAATATGGCATTATTACAGTTCACATGGTGCTGCGGTAGTGTTGTCACCTCCCAGTAAGACGTTGTCCTGTTCGAATCTCAGCTAAAGCGTCTTCTGTGTGGAGACATGCATGAATGGGCGTACCTTCATTGAAGGTTGTACGTCAGGGCTGGCAACTCGTTACGTAAAAATCTACTGCCAATCATTAGCGGACCGGAGTTCCGTTGTGGCGACCCCTAACCGGGAAAAGCTGAAAGATACAACAACAACATAATAATGTAATACTCTTCAGTATGGCACTATTACAGTTTACATAATGTTGTTGTGGGTGTGGTTAGGGGGTCGCCACAGCGGAACTCCGGTCCGCTAATGATTGGCAGTAGATTTTTACGTACTGGCTTGCCAGGCCTAATGCACAACCTTCAATGAAGGAACGCCCATTCACACATGTCGCCACACAGAAGACGCTCTAACTGAGAATCAAACGGGCAACGTCTAACTGTGAGGCGACAATGCTACCGCAGCACCACCACCGCAGTTTACAGTTTATGTAATATTCTAAAAGTGTTTACAATAGGAGAAAGGCAGTGCAGGTATTTTTATCTCCTCCTCTGCCAGTACTACTGATGCTGGTGGTGTTTTTCACTCACAATTACCAATCTATAAAGTACACGCTATGTGCCAGGCCACTTGAACCAAACAAAAAGTGTCTGCCTGTGATTTCAACAACCTGGTTTTAAAATTCGAAAAGCTGGTCACAAAGCATTTCAACCCGGATACAATCTACTTTTTATTTGGAAAGAGAAGAAACATGGCAGATATTTAAACATCACCTTGACTGCATCTTCTTATTTGTTGCCCTGGGAAAGAAAGTGTCCAAACATATGGAGGGTCTCCCAGGCAGGTTTGGCTCTAGGCTCTGTAGTCATTTTGCACTATAAGAATTTGGAACCCGTTCCAGGCCAAGACAAAAGATATCTTCACTGAACCACTCATAATAGTTGGACAGAGCTGCACATCTTAAGGTGCACAAAGCAGAAATATGGACAGAAGTTTCCATTCCATACTCATTCTCATTAGACATCCCCACCCCTTACATTTAAACTGAAATCCCAAATAGTAGCCCCCCTACACTACATATTTAAAAACTTGTCACTTTTCCTAATAAGCTTTGTAAACTTGTTATTAAGGATATGACCATAACTCTACTGTACCATTTGCTGATGTCACTGGAAAGACATAGCATGGGGGTGTGTCCATAGACTTAAATGGACAGAGTTCTGCACGTTGCTTTACAGTATCCATTTAAGTCTATGGAAACACCAGCATGTTATAACTATGATGACATCACCTACGGTAAAGCTCAATATTAACTGTTTGTCAATGACACACAGGGATGTAGGGAAAATTACTATTTTATGAGGGATTTAATTTCAAACATGGCACTATAAAGTAGGAACAGGAAATATACAGCACAACAGTGTAGGCATGAAATACTGTGGTGTATAAGCCAAGTACAAAGCCACAATGCAAGACCTTAAAGCATTACAATCACACAGTACATGAAAACACAAGGATGCCATGGAATCGTAACAGCAAATGATGAAACCCTACTCAAAGGCTGCCATTTTTCAAATGCAGGAAAGTTCTGCATTATGATAACAAGTGTTGGAGCAAAGAAAAATTTTGGACAAAATCCCATAAGAACAATCATGCAGTATGTGTACACAACAGGCTGACAGCCACAAAATGCAAGAGAATGTACTTAAAAACAACTGTTGTACAGTGTAACACAGATACACAGCCTATACAGCATGATGGAATCTGAACCTGTAACTGATGTGCAAGAGAGTCAGAATCAGCATCTCAGAGGTAGACAATGTGGCAACAAATACTCAGAGTTACGAGGGTCACTCTAGAGACAGTCTTAGCTAAATTGGACATAGAAGTGAATACTGGATTATCAGGAGGTTTTTTTTTGAGATTATTTCAAAACATTTTTTTCTGCATACACAGTTAAACAGTTAAGTGTGTCTAATAACATGCATACCTCTACACTGTCCTCATTTTTAGCTCATATCTTTGGTCTGTTCCTCTTAAAATTTTTAGTTTTTAGGCAAATCACTGAAGTCACTAAATAATGACATAACGTTTTAAATTTCAGACTTTGTTTCTTTCAGAAAAAGCACACTAATGCAAATCCTGTTATTTTAGCAACATTTTAAGTTTATAAGAGCAATATTTAAAATATGTCCCTATTTTTGGTCCAGATTTCTTGTGCTAAGAGGTTGAAAGCTATGGTAACATATTAAGACCGTAAGTTCTCAGTACCATTCCAATATTACAAAAAAAAAAAAAAAAAAAAATGCTCGATCTAGATTTGTGTGGTCAAGCAGAAGAACCATTACAGAATGGATGACATTTAATACCCAAAATGCATGATCATGCCTTAGTACCATTCCAACACAAAAAATGAATGCTACACCTGTATCTGTTCATAACTTGGCAAAATGCCCAGGGTTTTATTTCAGGTAGTATCGATAAAAAAAAGTTTCCTTCATGCTCATCTTTACGCTTACAGTTGAAAGCTATGGAGGTCTTCACTCCAATGACCTTGCAGTGTTGAGAAAGTTAGTCAGGTTTAGCACCACCCCCTGGACTACCCAGTGTTCGTGGAAGCATTTTCTTCTTTTTTTAAAGTGCTTTATTTATTTTTTAGATCGATGAAACATCGCTTTCAAAAATAAATAGGGAAAGTCCGCCACTGTAAGAACGACAAGCAGGGTGTCCTAGGCGATCGTCTTGTTCACCTATATGTAGGGAAGGCCCTGAAAAAAATAAATGGACAAACTTCCACTTGGGTAACTGATCAGGTTATTCACTGTACAGAATTACTATCCTTACCAACCACAGATACATGGATGACCAAAAGAACTTGCAGACACGTTAACTACAAACCTCTTATTTGCCTGTAATTGTTTCACCAGTACACAAGCACCAACAGACAATGACAGTGATGTCAAAGGAACCTACTTGAGGGACTCTACCCAGACCATAACAACAGGCCTAGAAAGGTTCACCATCTCAGCGTTAACAGCTTGAAAGCCAGCTAAAGCTTGAATGAACTACATGGACAAGCCAGTAGGATTTGCCTTGATCATATTAATTATGGTCGAGTCTACAGCTGTAGATGGAGAAAAGACTACACAAGGCATGTTAGTTACAGTAAATCAATGAGGCATCCTGAGAAAACCCTTACAGAACAAATGACCTTGAAAAGTCATTTAGAAAACAAACTATTAAATATAGAAATTCCCCAAGACAAAAACAGTAAATCAGGGGAAAGAAAAGGTAATGGAAACACATACCATACCCCAACACAATTAAAATTACACTAAACCTGCATAAAAAGTTAAAATAAAACAAAACAGAAGTAAAGACAGTGACACATTGAAACACACACACACACACACACACACACACACACACACACACTCACACACACACACAAATGTACATACCTGATCAGGAAATAGTAAAAAGGCTTTCCAAAAATATACTTCTTAAATTTCATCATGAGTAATCCTTACAAACAGTTAATGAAGGGGGGGTATACCTACAGAGATACCACCAGTCTCCATAGCTACAGAAAATATAAAGATACAAACTTATTTAAGAGGTAAACCTACAGATACAGACAGTAAAATATTGCATAACTACAAAGGCATAGTAAAATAGTAGTAAGACAAATTACCATCAAAACCCATAAGGGCAAAAAAGGATGCCATGTGTATTTCAGTTCTTTCAATTTCCACAAAAATTATTCTCCTTGTGAACATTTCTAAAGATCATGTTCAAAAGTTTTTGAAGTGCTTAAATTAAACACCTGTAATGCTGGTGACATCTTCATGGATGCAATCTCTCATCTATCGTCAAGAAAAAGTCCCCTCTTTGTGTATTCATCTTACAATAAAACATTTTAAAGAAACTCTAACCAAACACAGATATATATTTAAAATGCTTGTCATCACATGTCATTGTATTTTATTGGCAGGAATAGTCAAAGTAAGCACAATGACAAATGACAGGCACAACAGCCAATCAGAGAACAGTTAAGCAGTTTGTTAATGAACTAGCAAAAAAATAAAGACTTAACAATTATCCCTATTATTAAACTACCTAACAATTATCTATATTATTTAACCGCCCTGATAATTACATCAGTGCATCTTGTTGGGATGTGACAATTAAGGCAGGATACTTGCAGGTACATGCACTATACTCCAGTTTAACACTCATTTTAACAAGAAAACCTAAAAACGTTACAGATACATTTAAGTTAAACCTTTAAAAAAGCCTTCAACACAGACCTTTAAAACTGTGTTACCTAGAAACAGGAACACTATGTTGCTTTTGTTCAAGGCTCCTCATCTGGAGTCATTCACCTGCCAGTAATCAGTTAATCAGGTATCATATTCCCCTCTGCAACAAGCTGGATAGCAACAACCTACAGAGTCCACCAAGAGCAAATTTAAATGTGAGAAGATAATCTTTTCAACATGAGCATTTAAAGGAGCTATTTTCCTTACCTGTTCAACACAGGCCACTTTCTCACATTTAAAAAGGTAATGAAACTGTTCAGTTCAGTTGTGGCTGAAAAAATAGTACACCCACATTCCTGGTTAGCAAACAGTAAAACAAAAAACAAAATAAAACTGGAAGACAGACCATAACAAATAACAAGCAGAATGAATGTAAATAAACTGTTAGAAAAATACTGAAAATGCTTTCCCTTCTTCAAACGTATGTCAATACAGTGATTAATGTTTTACATGATTTTTGTTATACGCTTAACATATAAACCACATAACGAGTCTTACAAATGTTATGCACCAACTGCTACTCACCAACATTTAGTTTAGCTGCTTATCGAGGCACTTTACTTAGCCCCATTCTGTGGAACTCTGAATGTTTGGGAAAAAGCACCCAATCGCATCAAGTAATGCTTTGCAGAGTGCTTCTCATTTCAGAATACCCCCAACATATAATACACATGTAGACAAAGTACATACAGAAGATATAGAAATAACTAGAAATTCTCTCTCTGTAAATCCTTACGCATATTTATTTATAATCTAGATAAGCGCACACACAAAATGTGTATATACAGTGAAGCCTAACCCTCCATCGAAAACCCACAACTACATCATTATATATAGCATGGCAAAAAGTAACTGAAATACTGGAGAGTAATGACTGTAGCAGATTATAATCAGGAAACAATTGTATAGAAAGTCAATTATATGCCAACAATAGACACCCTTGTAAATACTTTATTTTGGTTTTAATGTTTGATATCTGTTTAGAGGTTTTAGCTAACCTTTTCAAATAACTTGTAAATACTTCACTGTCATAAATAACCTGCATTCATGTTTTCTTGTTTTTGGAAATGAATAAAAATATTTACAAAAAAAAAAGAAAACCCACAATACTGACTCACAAATGATCGATAGGTTGACAATGACAAAAGTACAGTTTTGTACCTACCATAAATGTAGATGTTCGAGGATCCACATTGCTGCAGTCCTAACTATTGGGTAGTCCGCTGTCCAGTCGGCCCGAATACCAAAGTATATGGCTGACGTCGGTCAGGGCGCATTAGACTGACGTCAGTACGTCAGGGTACTAATGCGCATGACCGACGTCATATCCTCAGTCTTTTCTTGCCCCAGATGTCAGAAGACCCTGAAAAGATAAGGCCAACGACCAAAAAAAACGCCCAAAGTACCTGCACCAAGAAATATATATACAATATATACACAATTAGCAGAATATAACCTCACCTACACAACCACCCCTAAACACAGAGGGAAAGGAGGGAGGGTAAATTGGACTGCAGCAATGTGGATCCTCGAACATCTACATTTATGGTAGGTACAAAACTGTACTATGTTCTTCATTCCACATTGCTGCAGTCCTAACTATTGGGTAGAATCCCAAAGCAGAGGTAAGGGAGGCTGGCAAATCATAAGGAAGCAGGAACTGACAACATGCCTTGCAAAATAGCTGTGGCAAAACCAGCCCTAGACTTAGAGTAGAGAGGAAGGTGATAATGCTTAGAGAAAGTATGCACTGAACTCCAAGTAGCTGCCTCCAAAATATCCTTAGTTGCCACCCCTTAGAAATGCTGTGGAAGTGGCAGTAGCCCTAGTGGAATGAGGCCTAATCCCAGCTGGAATCTCCTTGCCATGATGGGAATAACAAAATGTAATGCAACACCCAATCCACCTAGAAATAGTTTGTTTTGACACAGGCTTGCCCTTTGAACTCAAAGCAAAAGAAACAAACAACTGCTGAGACTGCCTAAAATCCTTAGTCCTGCTCAAATAATAACGCAATAGCCTGTGTACATCTAAAGTGTGCAAAATCTTTTCCCCTTTATTTTGGGGATCTGCATAAAAGGTAGGCAAATGAATAGTTTGGTTTAAAGCCACACTAGAAACCACCTTAGGCATAAAGGAAGGATTAGTACGTAAAGATACCCTATCCTTATGAAAAATCAAAAGGCTCCACTGCCATAAGGGCCTGCAACTCAGAAACCCTTCTTGCAGAAGTAATGGCCAACAAAAAGCAGTCTTCCATGACAAGTATTTCAATTCAGCAGTAGCCGCGAGGCTCAAAGGTTGTAGAGTAAGTTTCTCCAACACAAAATTGAGATCCCAAGCAGGAGTAGGAGCTCTACGTGGGGTCTTATATTCTTTGCCCCTCTAAGAAATTGCTTGAACAAAGGATGCGAAAACAATGGTGGGTCACAATCATAGTGAGCTGAAATTGCTGCAGCATGAATCTTAATGGAAGAGAAAGACAAACCTTTGTCCAGTAACTCAGTAAGATATTGAAGAGCCACACTCAAATTTGGCTCAGTAATCTCCAAATTGTTTGCTGCACTCCAAAACAAAAATCTCTTCCATTTTTCTACACTTTCCTTGTACTAGGTCTTCTGGCTTCCATAATCACATTTAAAACTTGTTGAGGAAGCTGAGACCTGCTGTCTTTCAAAACAGAATATGCCAGGCTGTTAGATGTAGAGAGTGAAGCTTGACATTGAGCAGATGACCGTCCCTCTGAGACAACAGGTGTGGAATCAAGGGTAAAGGCCATGGAGGCTTCCTTACCAGACTCCTCAGTAATGGGTACCAGTGCTGCCGAGGCCAGTCTGGAGCTATTAAAATCATCCTTGGCTTGTCTTGTCTGACCTTTAGAAGCACCTTTGGAAGAAGAGGCAGAGGTGGAAAGGCATACACATGAAGATTTTTCCAACTGAAAGAAAGAGCATCCACTTTCCAAGCTGTGTGATGAAATCCTTCGTGCAAAACTTTGGCAGCTGGTGGTTTAGTGGAGAAGCGAACAGATCTATGTCTGGAGTTCCCCATGACACTGTCAATTTTGAAATACATGAAGATCCAGTTTCCACTCGTGGGGATCCATGATTTGTCTGCTTAATACATCTGCTAAGGAGTTCTGTGCTCCGGCAGAAACCTTGCCTGAAGAGTTAGTTGCAGAGTGAGCAGTCTCCCATAAAATCATTGCTTGTCTGCACAATGGGTAAGAATGTGTTCCCCTTGTTTGTTGATGTACCACATGACAGTTGTGTTGTCTGTTAGAATCAACACCTGCCCTGGAAGAAGTAACTCTTTGAAAGCAATTAATGCAAACTGAACTGCTAACATCTCTTTCATGTTGATATGTAGATGCTGTAGTCTGGCAGGCCACTTGTCTTGTATCCACTTTCCATTTAGATGAGCTCCCCAAGCAACATCTGAGGCATCTGTCGTTAGAATCTGACTTGCCTCTGGCCGGGTCACAGAGAGTCCCTTGTTTAGGTGACATTCCTGAGCCCACCACAAAAATTCCTTTTGAATGCAAGGTATTATTTGAATGACAGTGTCCAAATCCTGGCAGTGCTGTGTCCACAGATTTTGAGATACCATTGTAGCTTCCTCATATGCAGTTTGGCATTGGGAAGCACCAGAATACAAGATGCCATGAACCCTAAGGCTTGAAGGACTGTCCTTGCAGTCAGCCCGGACTGAAGAGATAGATGATGGAAGTAACTGGAAAGATTCTTTTTGTTTGTCCGGGGTTAAAAGGCCATCTGGGCTGCTGTATTCAGTCTCACACCCAGAAAGCACATGTCTTGAGAGGGTACTAGACTGGACTTTATTTCGTTCACAGAATACCCTAGGCATCTTAGCACTGCTATGACATATTCCAGATGCTGTAGAAGATCTTCTTTTTCTTGAGCCAGAATCAGGCAGTCGTCCAAGTAAGGATAGATTTGGATTCCTTTTAGCCTGAAGTAAGCTATCACTGGAGCCAGAACCTTTGTGAATACTCTGGGCGCAGTAGATAAGCCAAAGGGCAATGCAGAGAACTGATAATGAGAATTTCCAGCTCGAAAACGCAGATACTTCCTGCAACTTAGTCTGATTGGCACATGAAGGTAAGCTTCCTTGAGATCTAAAGTTACCATCCAGTGATCTTTGCCCAGCAGAGGTAAAAGCTGTTGTAACGTCAACATTTTGAACTTGGGAATGTCCAGATAAGTGTTGAGGATAGATAAATCCAGAATTGGTCTCCACGTGTTCCCCTTCTTTGGTACTAGGAACAGGCGAGAATAAAATCCTAGGCCCCTTTCGGCACAGGAACTGACTGAATGGCCCCTATTTGGAGCAACAGAGAAATTTGCTTGTGAGTCTCTGTCCTTTGAAGAGGAGGAATGTCTGGCATGCCTTTGAAAGGAGGCAAGGTATGGAAATAAAACCTGTAACCGTGGTGAATAATATCCAGAACCCATCTGTCTTGGGTAATTAAATCCCAATTTTCTTTGAAAAGAGACAGCCTTCCTCCCAAAGGTGCTGCCAGGCGAGAATGTACTGGCAGCTGAAAAGGTAGGTCATTGGGTCTGCTTACGAAAGGACTGACCCCTGCCCTCAGCAGAAGTCTGAGCAGGGGAACTCCCTGTCCTAGGCCTAAAAGAACCCTGAGCTCTGCCCCTACCACGTCTAGACCTACCCCTAGACTGGGAATCATAAGCAGGATAAGTCCATCCCTTAGTAGGCCAATTTCTACTAAACTTGGAGGCTGCACCTGCAAAAATCTTTAACAGTTTGCATAGACTTAGCCTTGTCCTCCATTTTCTTCAAAACTGCTTCCACAGGCGAACCAAACAACACATCAGACTGTAAAGGAGCATCCAAAATCCTTGTCTTAACATGCTCAGCTAAATTCTGATCTCTCAGCCAGGCGTGCCTACGAAGAACAGAACCAGTGGCAGCCACCCTGGAGGAGGCCTGCACAGCATCAAAACCACACTGCAAGGAATGTTTACCTACCTGTTCAGACACATGAACTAAATCCTGCAACTCTTTACACTCAATACCTTCAGCCAGAGCATCCACCTTAGATTTCAACTGTGAAAGAAGATAATTCTGATATTTTAACATGTGAAACTGACAATTCAACGCCCTCATGGCTAAAGTGGAAGAAGTATACACTTTCTTTCCCCATCTATCCAAAGCCCTTGCCTCTTTATCAGGAGGGACAGGATTTTTAACAACTGAGGCCTTCACACCTTTAGGCCCCTGAGAGACAGTTTCTGGGTCTGCCCTAGGACTCTTAAAAGATACTTATGAGCTTCAGGCACCCTATAATACCTATCCGGTTTAACTGGGGCAGGAGGCAAAGAATCAGGATTCAGGGAAGCCTCTGCAAACACATCTTCCACCACATTCAAAACAGGAGGTATAGCTAAAGGCCTATGCTGGGGTAAAAACAAGAATTCCCTAAGCCTTTTCCTGGAATCAGAGAAAGCTTGACCTTCCCATTTAAAATGCTCCCTCATGGAATGCAGAGTCTCTGAAAATGAAAAATCCTCAGGAGGAGAAGCAGAAGGAGTAGAATCATCCACATCAGAATCAGAATAAGGAGGGTACTCCTGCAAGTCTTCAGCCGAAGACTCAAGCCTCCGAGCATTGCTCAAAACTCTCAAACTCAGGTTCCACCCTAGGCCTCTTATCAGGAGGGGGCATAGAACCCCTAATCATAGTAATCAAATCCTCTGCCATTTTAAGCATATGTTTCTTAGGCAAAGATCCTGAAGTACTAGGAGAAACCCCACAGAAGCTAAACTTGGCCTGCCCTCAAAGAAGCCTTGGAAACTGAAGGAGAGGCTCTAACCACCTTAGGAAGAGGGACGAACACCCACCTGCGAAGCCCCCTCAGCCTGGCCTACTTCCTCAGAGGATACATCCTGTAACAGTAAAGTCTCTTCCTGAGACTCCAAAGAGACACCTGGCAAAACCTCCGGCTCCACTGAGCCTTCCAAAGAACCGACGTCTGGGACTGTCGGTTCCTCCACCCTAGGCTTTGCTGCTTTATCTTTGCGTTTTTAGCGAAGGAGCATCCGGCGGCATTTTATAATTACAACGCTTCCCAAACACTACCCTGGCACAGTCTAACCTTCTCTTAATAGTGCGTTTGTTAAATCTAGCACAAGAGCGGCATCCAACACCGCCGTGCTCAGGCCCTAAACAAGGTATACACAAAGTATGGTAATCCCTATGAGGTATCTGTTTCCCACAAGAAATACAGTTATTCACTTTTTCTGACATCCGGTTAAATACTGAGGCAAGAAAAACCAAAATATTCCCCAACGGGTACTTAGCCAACTTTGATTCGGTCTGAAACTCTGACTTCAGAAACTTTCAGAACGCCAACCTGCACTCGCAAAATTGCTTCTGCATCGGACCATGCGGCAAAAAGACTGAGGATATGGCGCCGGTCATGCGCATTAGTACCCTGCGGTACTGACGTCAGTCTAATGCGGCCTGACCGACGTCAGCCATATACTTTGGTATTCGGGCCGACTGGACAGCGGACTACCCAATAGTTAGGACTGCAGCAATGTGGAATGAAGAACATCATCAATCCACTAAGAATAATAAAAAATGTATATATATATATATATATATATATATATATATATATATATATATATATATATATATATATATATATATATATAAATAAAAAAGGAAGGAGGACTGCACCCTTCCACAGTCTCTGCTAATTATATATACAAACTTCGAGTTTGAGGAATATGTCCTTCCCCACTGTAGTGCAGTCTCCACTGTTCTACAATCTAAGTGAAAAAGCCAGCAATTTTCAATCATCTGTACCATTTTTTTTGCTGTTTTTTGACAACACATTGAAAAGACATCAAAGAAGGGTTCTGTACACATATATAAACTTACCACAGCAGTAGATGTTCGAATGATCACTGATGCAGTAGCCTTAGCTGTATGGGTTATATCCTGCCAAGAATATAACAGCTGACCAGCTTCCAAAGCTTCAAGGTACCTTCCTCTCACCCAAGTTATCTGACAGCTCAAGATCAGCTGACTAAAATACAAGTCTGGCTGAGCCCTGAAAGGAAATTGTTAAGAGGAACAAAAAATAAATAAATAACCACACCCTAGCATGAACAACACAATTAATCAATAAATAAATAAGAAGGGAGGGAGTGGTTACTACAGCAGTGATCATTCAAACATTTACTGTTATGGTAAGCTTACTTACACAACTGTACTATGCTCATCATATTGATCACTGCTGCGGTAACCTTACATATGTGGGTATATTACCCTAGCTCACTACATTTGGGAGGTGGAAGGAAAATATTTCAGGAACCTCTGGAGAATGATCCTTGTAAAGTTTAATCTAGACCTAGAGAAGGAATCAAGCTTATGGTGCTTTGTAAAAATATGTAAAGAGGACCAAGCTGCAGCTTATTCTACAATCCACCCCCCCCAAAAAAAAAAGATACCCAAGGTCTTGGTACAGTGGGACTTCACCCCGCCTGGAAAAAATTGTTGTGGTGAATTTAACAAAAGGTAACTGCCTTAGACAACCACTTGGGAATAGTCCATACTGACACAGGTTGTCCCTTCTTACAGTCCCAGGAAACGAACAACAGATCCACAGATCTGAAAAATTTAGGGCTGTGAAGATAGTACCAGAGTGGTCAGTGGGCATCCAAGGCACGGAGGATCCTTTCTCAGTCATTTAAAATCAGAAAAGAAAATGGTGAATGGATAGTTTGGCTTAAAGTAAGCTTGGATACCACTTAAGGGCATAGAAGACAGATTCATTCTCTCAGAAATCCTGTCATTGTGGAAAATGAAATAGGGTTGACTCACCATAAGAGCTTGCAACTCCGATACTCTTCTTGCAGAGGTCAGAGCAATTAGTAAAATGCTTTCCATGTTAAGAACCTAAAGTAAGCGAGATTAGCTGGTTCAAATGGTGCAATTGCTTCTCTAACACAATTAAGATACCAAGAAGGGGCCACTGGTTTTCCTGGAGGCCTCAAGTAAAATCCCTTTAAGAAACCTTTTATAAGAAAGCCTTGAAAGAAGATCCATGGGCAGACATGCAGAAATAACCAGTAAATGAACCTTGAAGGAGGAGGAGTAAGGAAGACCATAGGAAAGTAACTTAAACATTGTAACATGGAGAACTAGTCCTGAATGGATGTGGATTATGTTGCAACTAGAAAACCTTTTCCATTTGAAAATGTACGATTTTCTAGTAGCAGGCTTTCTTGCCTCCTTTAGTACCTATTGCACGCCCTCAGTAAACAAGTGCCTGAAGGAAATTAAGACCCTACATCCAAGCAGTCAAAGTTGATGGGGTCAGGGAGCATCAAACACTCCCGATCTTTTGTGAGTAGATCAATCTTTAAGGATGTGTGTGGTAATTGCCCCTGGCCATTTCCAAAAGAAGGGAGACCCACTGTTGCCTCGGCCAAAAAGGGAGTACTACAATGATCATGGGGGATTTCTCCCAAATCTTCCAAGTACCCTGGATATCATCGGGAAGAGTGGAAAAGTATACAGGAACATTCCTGTCAAATGAAATGAAAATGCATCTGTCTTCCAGGCCTTCTTGCATGGAGTCCTGGAGCAGAATCTTGCCAGCTGATTACTTAGACAGGAGGTAAATGGATCTACTAGAGGAACTCTCCACAGATGGATCAAATCATGGAAGATGACCTGATCGAGTTTGCATACATGAGGGTCTGCCCTGTCCTGCTCAGCTTGTCTGCCACATAATACATCTCTTAACTGAATGAAGGATGCCTGTAAAGTGAAATTGTGCTGTGGAGCTACATCAAGTTAACATGGCTATTCTGCAAATGGAGGTATGACTAGGTCCCCCCCCCAAACGGTAGATGTACCACAATACTGTAGTACTGTCTGAAACAATGTGAAGAGGTTCTGGGGACCAAAGATTTATGCTTATGTGCTTGTGGCTGTCTTAGATGTTCCACAACCTTGCACTATTATCTTTCCTGAAACTGCTTCTCAAGCAAAGTCCGAGTTGTCTGAGATGACCAACTGCTTTGGGAACAGGGAGGGATAAGGCTACGCCAGAATTTAATGGTATTGGCTGTCTTTGCAGAGTAATTTTTCTACTAACTAACCCATCAGTAGGATTTGAAAAGACAAGGGATGTTGATGCTGGGACCAAAAAGACTTTGGATAATACTATCCTTCTCATGCGGAGTCTTGCCACTGTTATAGGACCCATAGATGTTATCAGACCAAAAACCCTGAGGTACTCCCTCGCAGTGACCGAAGTCTGAAAGGAAACTTTAGAAATAGATATAGATCTATTTTAGCTTTTGGAGAAAAGCTCTTTGAACTGAGGTATCCAGCTGACAGTCCAGGAAAGTAAAGTTTTGCAACATCTTACAATAACAGTAGGTATCGTACTTATCACGGTCGCATTATTCTTGACTCTTGGGCTATCTTGCTGAGGAAAGATGAACAGCCGGCCAGAATACCAAAGCCTTTACACCTTCCAGGCATCATATATCAGATGTATATCCTACATGCAAGTACATATGTGATGGAGGGACACCTAATCTTCAGAACTGAAGTGTCCCGGAAGACCCTGAGCAAATCCAGGGAAAAGCAACAACATATACATCCAGGAAAAAAAAGGAGGGAAGGATGCAAAATGGACCCCTCAGCCAGGAAGACAGCAACAGAAATTAACAGGGGAAAGGAGGGAGGGACAAAATACTGCAACTGTGAGAAGTAGGACCTCTATTGCTGTGGTGAGAACTTACACAACTATACAATGTCCTTCCTTATCACTGTTACAGTATTCTTTATTCTTGGGAGACTACAAAAGTTACTGGGAAGTATGGGGGGAAGAAGGCACAGAAGAGCCCTCCAAAAACCCATGTCCTGGCAAAACTCTCCCTGGCCCTAGAAATGACATACTTTTACCAAAAGTAAAAGTTGGATGAAGATATCATCAAGTAGCAGCTTCCAAGATGGATCTAGTATCCATACCCTTGAAAAAAAAAAAGCAACAGATGTGGCTACTACCCTAGTAGAATGAGCACAAACAGAAGAAAGCTGCTGGACATAAAAATAGTGGCAAAAAGAAATGGCCTTAGAAATCCAGAAGGAGATGGTTTACTTTTTCTTAAACATTGCCAAACCCAACTGTCTGGTATGAACGGAAGCCAAAAGCTTGTCAGATTTTTCTGATATGTTTTGTCTTGTCTAGGTGGTATCTGAGCTGTCTATGTAAATCCAAAGAGTGAGGAACCCTCTCACTAGGATTATGTGGAGAAGGGGGAAAAAAAAGAAGGAAGATGAATGGACTAATTCAAGGACAAATCATTATCCACCTTGGCATAAAAGAAGGATTGGTACGATGAGACACCCTGTCTTTGTGAAAAAACGAAAAGGTGGAACTGCCATGAGTGCTTGAAGTTCAGAGACTCTCTTGGCAGAAGCAAGAACCAACAACAATGCAGTCTTCCAAGTACAATGTTATAGAGAAGAGGAAACTACAGGCTCAAAAGGGGGGGGGGGGCAACTCAATTTCTACAGAACAAAAATGAGGTCCTGATAAGGATGAATAGGCTTTCTTGGAGACCAAATATGAAGGATGCCTTTCAGAAATTGTTTGACTTCAGAACTAGAAGTCAGATGTGGATTCAGAGGCAGACAAGAGGAAATGCCAACAAATGAACTTTAATAAGAAATTGTTTGACTTCAGAACTAGAAGTCAGATGTGGATTCAGAGGCAGACAAGAGGAAATGCCAACAAATGAACTTTAATATAGGAATATGCCATGCCAGAATTGAGCAACTCACAAATAATAAAGGACCATAAGAATGCCCACAGAAAAAATGGTCAAGTTCATGATTGAGACACCAAGCAGAAAATCTTTTCCATTTAGACACTCAGGATTTTTAAGTTGTGGTTTTTCTGGCCTCCTGTAAAACCGGAAGTACATCCTCAGAAAACTGGTGTCCGAAAGGAATCAAAACCTGGTGTCTGAAAGGAATCAAAGCCTTGTATCACCCAAAGCATCAAGTGAAAAGTAGGCAACTGAGGCTGAATGAGAGATCCCTTGTCCTGTGCGAGAATACCATCCCATGAGGTAACTTGTGACAACTGTTCCTGGCCAGATGAAATAGGGGGGGGGGGGGCAGTGCTGTCTGAGCCAAAAGGGAGTCAGCAGCAAGATTTTGGGCCTGTGCCACATGAATTTGTGCAGGATTTTTGGTAGTACAGGAAGTTGAGGATAGGCATACAAAAACACCCCCTTCCAAGAAAAAGGCATGGCATCCACCTTCCAAGCCAGAGAACTTGGCACTCAAACAGAAAAGGGGAAGTTGTCTGTATAGATGGGAGGCACAAAGATCTACTTGAGGAGTGATGTACAATTTCCAGAAACAGCTCCGTATAAACATCCACTGCTGCGGATTAGTCCTGGTCCTGCTCAAAATGTGATGCCAGACTATAAAATCCCAAACCTGAATGGCCAGTCTGCAGAGGAGGTAAAAATTTCAGCCCCTTTACTTGATGTACCACACAATTGTGGTACTGTCTAAAACTTTTAATGGACCTGGAACCCAAAGGAAATAAAAAGCTAGAAGTAGAGCCCACATCTCCTTGATGTTGAGATGGTCTGCCAGTTGTTGAGGGGACAAAATACCATGGACTTTTAGTCTGGCGGAGGAGCATGTGATTAGAAGCATCCACTGTGCAACCTCTGAAAAGGGAGAGGAACCTGGAATGGCAGACCTGGATTCAGGGAAATCTGGTGTATCCACCAGTGGAGCTTGAGCTTGAGACAAGGCAAGGGAGTACATTGACTTGAGGACTGCCATTCTCTGGAGCACCTAACAGCCTTGAGATGCTACTGAAATTTCCATATGCGAAGTTTGGCAAAGGGAACCATGGGAATGGTGGATGCCATTTATCTTGTGTGAAGGACTGAAAGAGGAAGAAGAGATTGGAAATAAACAGTCAAAGAGAGGACAGTGAGAGGTGGGAGACAAACCAACAACACTCTGTCCTGAGATGGACTCAACACAAAGTTTTGAGATTGCAGGTGAACCCCATATTACGCAGCAGCAGGTATAGGCAGAAGGGGACATTGTACTCAATTATGTGCTTGATAATGGCAGAGTAAAATGGCACTATGACTTCCTTTGACCTTAATGCCATGCCTTTAACTTACAAGTTGAGCCATACAAAAGGATTTCTTCCTACCATAACTGCCTTGTAGTCAAAGTTTAGGTTACTGTCTGTGTTCCTAGTTCCCTTACCACTTGGTATAATTTTTGGGATGTGCTATCAATATTATAGTTTGCAGAAATATCTGATTTATTAAAAAGAGTATGATTATGCATTTTTTAGCATTCAGTCTCAGTCCATGGTTTTGCCACCGGTCGTTTGTCATTTTTAGGCCTATTTGTAGATGTCATCATCATTTAGGGATTCGGTGATTGCTCCCAGCTTACAGTAGTCAGCGAACTTGGTGAGCCAGAGGCCCCCACCACTTCCCTTCAATTCAGAGAAGTATATACCAAATAGAAGGGGTCCCAACACAGAGCACACCACTAGTAACAGGTTTCTTATAGGAAATGGATTTGCCTATCTGGACATGTGTCCTGTCAGTGAGCCAGTTTGCTAACCACCTGAGGATGTACTGGGTTTATGCCCAACGCAGTAAGTTTATATATGATCCCCATGTTGGGGATTGTGTTGAAAGCATTGGCCAGGTTTAGATAAGCAGTGTGTGCCACTGTATCCTTATCCATGGCCCTGGTGACTTTCTCAAAGAAGTCCACCAGATTCAGGAAGCAAGACTTCCTTTTGACAAAGTCAAATTGGGTCTGTTCCAGAGTTTGGAGATTTTCTATGTCATTGCTGATCAGGTCCATAATAATTCTCTCCATGGCCTTGCAGATAAGACTGGTCAAGCTTATGTGTCCATAGCTCCCTGGGTCAGTTGATGGAACCCCCTCTTGTGCAGAAGGATAACTGCTGCAACCTTCCATTATTCTAGGACAAAGCCCACTCAGAGGCTGTGGATTAAGAGGGTTTCTAGTGGCCCTGATAAATTCTGTTTTCCGCTATTTAAAAGAAGCATCTTGGAATGTGGTTGGGACCCAAGAAGGTTGTATTTTTTGCGAGTACAGTAGGGAGATTTTCCCCTCATAAAAAGCAGTAGGGGGGATGGTTGCAGATATATCTTTACATGTGGTAGGAGGTGATGGGGAGGGGGTTGAACTGAACTTGTGGGATAGCAGGTTTGCCACAGTTTCAGGCTGGGTCAAGTGTTGCCAATCATGATTAACTCAGCACATTGCTGAACATATCCTCCCCCGAGGTTATGAAAATAATTTTAAAAAGCCTTATTGTTATTTTTCAGTTGGGATGCTATCTTTGTCTTGTAGTTTGCTTTGGCAGACTTGACCAGCTCTCTAATCAGTTTAGACTGGTGAGTACCTCTTATTGCACTGTTCTGTCTGTTCCTTCTTTGTTTTGGAGTGGAGTTTTTTTTTTTCCTTTTGTGGAATAGCCTATTTTTACTAGGGGTCCACCACTGCGGTTTAGTTTTGACAAAAATAATAAGTTTGACTAGGACAGGTACTGCCTTCTCTAAGCAGCTATGACTGTGGTTGTACAAAGATTTTGCTTACAGATCAGAGTAGGCTTCAGTGTCATCCGGGTTCGGAGGAGCTTGGGAGTTTAATAAGCTGTCACTTAGTTTGAGATAACGGGGCCGAGCAAAGTTCTTAATAGGTTTGTAGTTTGATAGGCATTCTAGGAGATCATTTTGCAGTCCGATCTTACCAGGGAGGAGTTAATGCATGGAAGGGAACAGTATCCTCCATGTTCTAGAGTACCAGGTTTAGGATATTTGTACCTCTAGTTGGGGAGCTAACTAGTTGCTCCAGGGTTTTTACACTGAAAGTCCAAAAACCTCTGAGCAACTGAATTAGGAGTTGAATAAGTTGACTTCACCCATATGTATGGTGCTAAGCTGTATGCCACGAGATTCTAGTAGGTTTGGGTAGGAGGTGTGGTTTGTCCTAACTCATGTTAGGGGGTCTGTAGCTAGCATGCAGTAGCTCAAGCAAGTCATGTTGTTTGACTACTCTAGTGGCGTACTTGTCCTTTATGAACACTGAGACATCTCTTCCCTTTCTTTTACCCCGAGATCAAAATGTATGAAAGCCACTGTAGCCTTACCTGGGTCCTCTTCATGGTTCTGAGGCATGTTTTCATGACTGCACATATGCCTGTATTCTCCACGATAAGGAGTGCTTCCAGGGAGTGCAGTTTTTTTTTATTTAAAACTCCCAGCAATCAGCAGCAGTATCTTTAGGGGGTAGTGAGTGATTTTCTGTTATGTTGGAGGGGTTAACAACTTGGCAAAGCCTAAAAAAGGCACCATGGACATAGATAAAATTTTTGCCAGTGTCCAGAAGTCAAGTGGTAACAAGTGCAAACCATCTCTGGCAAAGCTTCACGGTTTGTCAAGTCATGTCTCCCCAGGCTGACAAATACTGGATCCCCTTGTTGTGACATCAGAAACTAAGTCAATTGTTGAAGTCAATCATTTTTGCTTGTAATGTGGCATCATCACTGGTGAAGTTAGGATGATTCTCAAAGCTAGAGATTCATACTCACCTGGGACATGCATTCAGAGAGCTCCATTATGCCTCTCTTCATATATAGACCACTGAGGTATGTCTTAGTTCGTTTACACCCACATGGACTATGACCATGTCATACTAGTATTTGTGGTTAAAAGACCTAAGTGTATGTGTAATTTGGCAGATCATGGCTCCAAACAGACAGACAGACAGCTCACTGTGATCTTCTCCTTGTTTGGCCTGGTAAGGGGGACATCAGTATATCTTACAATGGAATCTCCAATAATTAGAATGTTTGGCTGTGTGGTGTGTTGCCTTATAGGCTTGGAAGCGGGGCTACTATGATTTTCAGAGTTATGTTTTGTGTGAGGTACTGTCTTTTTCTGAGGGTGCCTAGAGCCACTGAGAGATGGTTTTAGGTCTTGGAGGCTTGGGTATTTACATCAGAGTATCTATGCATATGTGGGTCTCTCTCTTTGATGTTCCTTAGTGTTAGTAGTGTTTTGGGCACAACGCTGACAGACTGGCTTGCATTTTTCATGTGTGCATGTGAGAGCTTTGCCACTAATGACACTGTGCATCTACATCTCTCACACAGTGTGAGTATGCGCAATGTCGACAGCTTTCTAGCCAACTGCATATGGTTGCCTAGGCAGTTGATTGTCTCTCTCTCACACCTGTCAATCACCAGGAGAGGGAATATTCTCTCCCCCTGGGGACTGTGCATTCTCGAAGTTAGTACATACAATTAAAGTGCAGGGAGGCTTGCCCCCTGCAAAAAAAAATAAATAAGTAAAAAAATATTTTACTTTATTTTAATTTGTAAGTTGCATGCACAGAGGCTATTTCGCAGCACATGTGTAGTATGGTTTCGACTTTTGTGTTTTCAGTCATCTGTGGTCAACATTTAGGCAGTCATCTTTGGGTGTTTTCCCTAATGTATAGTACACCCACACGCATATACATTATATATATATATATATATATATATATATATATATATATATATATATATATATATATATATGCGCATGTGACACACAAACATATATAAATGTATAAAATCATACACACACATGCATATGTGTGGGTGTATACATTTTCCTAAGCATAAGCATCATCATTGTCACCCCCCCCCCATTTTCTACATGGGGTCAGGTGTCACATCAACTGTCACCACATTTCCCGAATAAATGCTGCTCTCCAACCTTCCTTGACAGTCAAGTCAAACTGTTGCAGGTCTTCTCTCATGCAGTCCATCGCCTTACTGGACACCTTCATTTCCTCTTACCTTCTACCTGTCTCTCCCAAATCTCCTTCACCAGATCAGCTTCACATGGGCCTGAACCACAGGAAATCAGCTCTCTTGACCAAGTCTGCAATTGGGGCGATTTTGGCTTCTGCTCCGATGTCATTATTTCTTTGTTTGTCCCACAGAGTGCATCTTATGCTTCAGGCATTGCATCTCCATCAACTTTAGCTTCCTCAGCTGCTCTTCTTTCACGATCCATGTTTCTGTAGCACTATTTTATACACCTTACTTATCATCTGCTTTGACATTCTTCTGTCACAAACTAGCCTGACACACTGTGCCGGTTGGCTGCACACCCACTCCTCTTTCTCTTCAACCACCCATTCCAGATACTTGAAGCAGTTAATCTGTTGCACAATTTTTTCCCATTTTAATTTTCATCTTCTTTTCATTTCCACATTATATACAAGTTTATGTACACGTGTTGTAGACACACGCACACTTATTACAACGTAAACATGGCAGAAAGCATTATGACTGTCTCGTCTATACATCATTACATTAAACTGATATACAAGAGGTGGGTGCGTTTGTACAAAATTACATTATACAACGACCCTCCCATTATTATTCCAAAATGTGCACACTGATTGGTCAGCGTGCACGTTGTAAATCAAGACTTATACTAATGGGAAAAGGTCCGGTCGCCCAGACATTTTCCATTAGAATAAGTCTTTTTTTTTTTCTTACAGCAACAGATAAAGCAAGATCTCCATTGCTTTGTAGAAAGTGTCTCGCTATATTAAAGGAGTTTTACATAGCGAGACAGCTTTAAAAAAAGCAACGGAACTTTCTCCATTGCTTTTTTTTAAACCTGTCTCGCTATGTTAAACTCCTTTAACATAGCGAGACACTTAGCAACAGCGATCTTGCTTTCTCCGTTGCTTCCACCCACAGCTCTGATGTACTGCGTAAGCATACGCCGTACATCAGAACTGCTGCAGAATACCGGACAGCTGCGGAAGGGCAGCAAGGAGGCATTATGCAATGCCATTATTTAAGAAAAAAAGTATTTTTTTTCTTAAATAATGTCATTGTATAATAGCAGTAAGTCATTGTATAATAGCAGTAACCCACTTCTGGGTGTGAGTAATGCTGGATTTACCCACGGTTATCTTTGTTTGGCCACTCGGCCTTCGCCCTCATGACCAAACCACGTTAACCGTGGGTAAATCCAGCATTACCAAAACACAGGCGTGGGTTATTGCTTAAATATCCAGGAGTTCTTCTTTCAGACAAAATTAACCTTGTATTAGTAAAGTAACTGCATGTAACTGGCTTCTGTGGGAGGAGGTGGAATGTATGCAAGCAGCATGTGATAAGTGTAGCTACACCCACCTGCAGCATCCATTTATGGACAGCATGGGCTACAGTATTCACCACAAAACCTTTTGCAATGATTCAATACATAGCAAGTCTTGTACCTCCCGAGCAGCACTGACAAGCATAATAAAAAGGATGACAAGAAAGGGCTTAGCAGTGGGAGAGTCATCCTTATAGTAGCCATACCACTCAAGTGTCCAGATTTTTGCCAGATATGTTTGGTCTGTTCCTCATAAAAATTTGATTTTCTGTCAAATAACTAGCAAACCATTGAGGACTGAAGTCAGAAAATAATGACAGTTTCAAACTTCATACCCTTCAGAAAAATCCATGCTGATGTAAAACCTGTTATTGGATCAACTTTCTAAGTTTGTAAGAGCAATATTTAAAACAACTGTCCCTATTTTTGGGCTTTGTTCCCCAATTATTTATGTACACAACGACATTTATCCACTCTACTAGCTGGGAGAAGCTCTCCCCAAGAGTACTCCAAACTATTAACCTGAACAGCAACAAAAGCTCAACACAAACTCCCTAATCTCACCCTGAAAGTCAAGAACTTATAAACGTACTGAATATATTATAGTCACAGTCAGCCAAATGGCATTTCATTCAGTGCACCTTTCACACAATTCAAATCTGACCAAAATTATCCAGCAAACTGCTTCTGAGCATATAAACATTCTACATTGGCAAAATAAGCTAAAACTGTACTCCTACTGAAAATGCCATACACAGCAAAAGCACAAGGACAAGGTCAGCGAAGCGAATGAAAGGAGACATCAAGGAGGTTTTAAAGCTATTGGGCAGGTAAAGTACTGAAAATAAGAAGAGAGTCGGTTTAATGCAATACTGTCCCTGCAAACAATAGAACAGTAACGTGAAAAGAAAAAGGATGGAGAATGAATGAATGAGTACACACAGAATGAGATCAGGTATACAGTGCAAGAAAAACTCAGGAAGAAGAAAGGAAATGATAGATGGCGGAGACCTAGTAGCTTGATGGAGTAGCTATAGTACACTGGTCAGCAGTTAGAAAAGAAACGGATAACTAACACATTTGAATAGAAATGTGGCTATGTAAAGACAAGTAAACAAAGTGTTGCAAGACCCCATACTTCCAAAACTAAACTGGAAGTGACAAACTCCAGGGTAAAGAGTGACAAAATAATGAGAAGGTGCGAATGAAATCTGAAGTCGGGTAGAATACGGAGCACAAGGAAAGATAAAGCCAATGCTCAACTCAGACCACACCAATGTGGAGGGGATACATGCAACACAGATACCAGTGCCCCCAAAAATGATTCAAAAACCTGGGGTGAAGGACAGAAAGGTCAACTGCCAGAATGCATTAAGGAAGTAATAGGTCAGAAAATAAAGTATGGAGCAAGATAGTTTACTAGGCTTAAAAAAAAAAAATAGAAATGCTACATCTAAAAAAATCCCAATCCCTCCACACCACATGCTCCAGAGACCTCAACCTCATTACCACAATCAATAGAACATGCTGGAGGGACAGGTTCATAACCCAGAGATTGCCCATGCTACGGAACAAACTTCCCATACATGTCAAGCAGAGCATCTCACTGGCCCTCTTCAAGAGAAATCTTGATGAGTGGATGGGAAATAGAAAATTCACCCCAGGGATCACTCCAGTGGCTCTACTCGACAAAGGCACTGGGAACTAAGGTTGGGTGACACAATGCCAGGGTAATCCTATGGGCTATGCTTGTCAAGCCTCCAGGGCCATTAGCCTAGTACACACCTATGAACCTATGAGAGGATAATGACATGGGAGCTATTATTACTGCTTAAAAAAAGTTATACAGGAGATTAATGGTAAGAATGAAAAGTGAACATCTTCATGTCAACATGCCTTCACAGATTTCTTGGGGCCCAGCCGTAGATTCAGAGGAGTTCCTCACTGCAATATACAGATATTCAAAATGGCCAAAACTTAGCTACACTGAAATAATTAACCCAGTGAAACCTGTAACACAGTTACAAATAACATGCACAAGAAATGCCATTCCAGACTAAACGGTCATGGATAATGACTCACAATTTATTTCATACAGAATTTCAGTCTTCCATAAATCAGAATGGCATAAAACATATCACATCTATCCTTATCACCTGAATTCAAAAAGAATATCTTAAAGATTTATTTCAATCTTCAAAAAAGGCATGAGTCATTAAGCAAACCCTTGTATCTAAACCACTTCCTGATGGCTTACTCAAAACCACTAACAGATTTTTAGCAATTTGGTTTCCAAATCATAATCTGAAATAAAGACTGGACTTAGTCCAGATGCTCAAAGAGTACTGCAAGACAAAAACACAAACATAATGTGACAGACCTGACAGGGATCTTTCTGAAGGACAGCACTTTGCAGCAAGAGACTACAGAATGGCCAACATCAACTCTACAATTTGATAAGAACCAGTCAGCATACACAAGTGGTACTGACAGGGCATAGAGAGAAGACATGTAAACAAATCAAGATGCTAATCTAAAGGGACTTCAATTCCCCAAATATTTAAGCTTAATAATTCAGCAAATGGTCAAGCATCAATTCATGTACGATATCCCTGCTAGAAAGATGCAGAACCAATACCAAGCCTTCAGAGAATGGCTCACCGCAGCCATATGCCAATGGCAATGGATAGCCTAGCAAGGATCACTGGTCAAAAGACAAAACTACTCTGGCCAATCGTAATATTCAGATAAACTCTACAAAGAAGCATGAATACTTCAGAAACTCAGTGAGTTATCATCCATAGATGCAGAGTCATCGGATGAACTACTTAACATCAATATTTCCTACGCTAAGCTTCTGAGAAAGACACTACATAAACAGATTTTTTTTTGGGGGGGGTAAAGATAAGACATTTGTAAGCATGTGTGTGTTTACTTAAATGCACTTACACCTGCACGAAATTAACTAAAGTAGAAGTAGATATTTTGTCCAAACACTACTGTGCATGCATTTACCTGTGCACACAGTACAGATGCCAAACTTGTAATATGTCTGGCAACAGATTTCAAATGCATTTCCCCCATCTGGAGAGGCTTTGACTAAATACGCAAAACATATTAATTGGGTCAAAGACAAGACAAACTGTGATTAACATTCTGTTTTATGAAGTGCTTATACTCCAGTGTTTTAAGAAACTTCGTACGTGGAATCAGTCCCTGACATCTGCTGCACTATGCAACATTATTTTCATAGATACTCCACGGTAATATAGTCTTATGACCATTTAAGCCTCACCACTTAATTATGCAGCCCCCTTAAGTACAAAAATAGTACTATACAGTCCCTTTAGTCTACTTGCTTTATGTTTCTCTTTACTTGAAATCAGCAGTGTGTGTTTTCAATAGAAGTTTATGCCTCTCAGGGACAAAGGGGTCGAAACTTTTCCAGACAAGAAATAGGCACAAGGCAGAAGGAAACAGTCAGAAATGCAAGAGCAGCACATTACAAGCACAAACTATGCACACCTATTTAAGGCCAAAGTAGAACACCAATAAGCACACCAACACTTCTTTGAATGTGGAAGTAAGCTTACAAGAATATAGCATTCCATAAAAAAAAGCTATCTCACAGCTGGGAATCAAATTAAGGAGTACACCAAGGTATCCAAATCCTGCAAGGCAGTATTACTAACCACCTCACAACAGTATTGCCCTACTCTATGCTATAAGTCATCAGTAAATGCCCAACACATTTACTAGGTTTTGTGTTCTAACATGGCAGAGCAAACAGAAAATGCTGGATAGGAGAACTAGCCACCATACCTCTCAACTGTCCAGATTTTTGTCTCCTATTTTTGATCTATTCCTCCTAAAATTTGTTTTCTGGAAAATAACAGAGGATTGAAGTCACCAAGTAATGACATGCAAATGAGTTTCAGACTTTATCTTTAAGAAAATGCAAACTAACACAAACCCTGTAATTCTACCAACTTTCTAAGTTGATGAGTGATATTTAAAATCTGTCTGTATTTTTGAGGCTTTGCCCCCCACCCCCTTTTTTTTCAGGCTTTTTCCAGATTTCTTTCAGTGATGGGTGGAAAGGTAGGGTAGCCACACATGTCAGAGTTGCTCTTCAGTCACTCACTAAACACAATTGAAACACTCCCAGGTGGACTATCTGGGACTAACCTGCAATCATATGGGAAGCCTTAGCCACATTCTCTTAAAATGACTTGTATGGCATTTTCTTGCCTGGCTCCTTCCTGCAGCTGCCAGACTGGACAGGATTGTTCTGTGTCTGCATTAAGATAAGCAAATTTCAGCAGAATTTTCAAAGTTAGACAGATCAGAAAACACTATGCAATCAGTGCTAGCTGGAAGCTGACTGGCCAGTTATGTGCACAACACAGAGGTCAGATATAAGGGGATCTCTTCTGGAAATAGTGTACGGTGAAGCAAATACATTGACTTTGGTGCTAATGGGGTAATTTAAATTAAACCTTTTATTCAGCAAAACAGAGGTGTCAAAGGTTCTTCTTCAGTTACACTAATATTAAAGAAAAGCTATCTGCTACAACTCTTGCTACAAAGTACCCACTGCAGTTAAGACTGCACTGACTACTCCTGTTTCAAGTAATTGTGGCAGAAAATAACCATCAAATAGAAGAGAAAAAAATGTATGGATGAGAGATGCTCTTGAACCTTTAGTCACAAAAAGCTCTACAGGTACAGTCTAGCCTTCTGTTTAATTTTACTAATGTATTCCATTTTTTTAAGCTTTTTTTTTTGTCCCTGGTTTTACAAATGGAATGCACTATCCGCCAGTTGAGTGGCAGTAAGAATCCCATTCGAAGTATAGCTGGAGACCAACAAACACAGCTCAAAGAGAAAGCACAATTGTGCAAGTTGCACTTACCCATGACAGTGTATGCTTGAATGCTCACCACTGCAATAGCCTGTAAGCTATATGGTTTATACCCTACCCAGAACACAAAAATTAGACAGCTTCCAAAATGCTCTATCTACCTCTCACACTTTCACTCTGACTGCTGATTGGTCATACCTGTGGAGGGGAATCCACAGTCAGTGTGAACATTTTCTTTGACTTTCTTGCCCACAAGTACAGGAGTGTACTTATCCTGATCCACTAAAAGACATAACAGCAGATAAAGAATCATTGTGTAAAATCTCACCATAACCATAGATGTCCTTTTCCATGTTGCTGTATTCTCACATACCCTCAGCCTCAGGCAACCCGAACGTCCAGCTCATATACAAAAGCTTAGCCTGGCTGCTGCAAGGTGCGTGGGACATCACACACAGGGGCCATAAATGTGATGTCTGCATGCACAGACCTTAGAACTGAATACCCAGTCGGACAATAGTCCAAAGTCAGCTGAAAAGATGCCATCCAGATAAGGGAAATGGTCCCTAGGAGGGAGGGATAGGAATACTGCAACATAGAAGAAAAAGACATCTGTGGTTACGGTAAGACTTTACACAACTCTTTTATGCCCTTCTATTCTCATACTGCAGTATTCTCACATGTGGGAGAGTACCAAAGCTCAACCTGTGAAATGGGTAAAGAAGAAACTGCAGTCTCCAAGAATCCATGGAGGATGGCTTTGGCAAATCCTGCCCTAGCTCTGGAGATGCAATCCAATTTATAGTGTTTAGTGAAAGTATGGACTGAGGAGCATGTTACTGCCTCTAGGATGGTGGCTGTATCTAGACCTTTTAGGAAAGCCCCTGAGGATGCCACTGGTAGAGTGGGGTCTCACAGCATGTGGTAACTGTCTTCCATGGAAGGAGTAGCAGAAGGAAATAGTTTTGAATATCCAACAAGATGCCTGAATACTGCTTTACCAAAGGTCCTGGTGTGAAAGGACACAGAAATGGTTGGACTTTCTGATGTTCTTGGTGTTATCCAGATAGAACCCAAGTTGCCTGTGAACATCCAGGGAATGGAACACTCTCTCACTGTCATTCAATTATGAAGGAAAAAACATAGGTAAATGGATAGACTGGTTAAGGGAAAGTTCATTGACCACTTTAGGCATTAAGGGGGGGTTAAGTGCACAGAGATACCCTGTCCTTATTGAAAATGAGGTAAGGAGGGATAGACATGAGAGCTTGTAATTCTGAGACTCTTCTGGCTGAAGTCAGGGCTACTAGCAGAACAGTTTTCCAGGTACACTTTTTTTAATGTGGCTGAAGCTGCTGGTTCAAAGGGTTTCTCCAGAATGAAATTCAAGTCCCAAAGAGAAGGTATGGGTTTCCTTGGTGGTTTTATGTGAAGGACCCCTTGAGAAAAAGCTTCACCTCTAACCTGGATAACAAGGGTGGATCAAGAGGTAAACAGGCTGAGATAGCAGACAAGTGGACTTTCACTGAAGAATATGAAAGTTCAGACTTTAGGAGATCACACACACAGGACAAAACTAGAGGTATATCTGCTTGAAAGGGGTCTAGTTGCCTTTTGAGACACCAAGTGGAGAACCTTTTCCATTTGGATAAATAGGATCTCTTAGTAGTAGGTTTCCTGGCCTCCTGTAGGACAGACAGAACATCCTCCAAGTAAAGATGTCTGAAAGGAATCAGAAGTTTATCACCCAAAGGGTAAGACTGAGTGTTTGCAGATGTGAGTGGATGAGAGATTCATTGTGTTGTGTGAGGAGGTCCACCTTGTGAGGCAACTTGTGGCAACTGCCCTTGGCTAGTGACAATAGAAGGGGGAAATCAGTACTGCCTTGGCCAATAGGGGGGCACCAGCAAGGTTTTGGCTTGTCCTGCTGAGTTTTTAGCAGGACCTTCTGTATTACGGGAAAGGGGGGAAAGCATACAGTAGCATCCACTTCCATGAAATTGAGATGGCGTCCACTCTCAAAGCTTGTGGGGAGGGGTACACCTTGAGCAGAATAGATTGTAGTTGTCTGTTTTGTGGGGAGGCAAACAGATCTATCTGTGGAGTGCCTCACTGGTGGACCATGTCCAGGAAGACATCTCTGTGTAACTTCCACTCGTGAATTTGAGACAATGACTTGCTAAGTGGATCTCCCTGCTTGTTGTTCTGTGATGAGAGGTACACTGTCTGTAGGGTTATATTGGAGTGAGTAGTCAACTCCCATGCTTGTATGACCAGCCTGCAGAGTAAGAAAGATATAGTCTCACCCTGCTTGTTGGTATACCACAGGACTATGGTGTTGTCTGTGAAGATCTTGAAGGGGCATGGATGTATGAGGGGAAGAAATGACTTCTAGGAGAAGAGCAGTCATTTCCCGGATACCTATGTGTTTTTTTCTGGAGGTGGGGCTCCCACTGATCCTGCATCTTGAGTCCCAGATCTGATGCATCTATGTACATCTGTTGATCTGCAGGGAGAGGCTGTAATGGGAGTCCTGGATTCAGGGAGAATTGCTGAATCCACCATCTTATTTCCTTCTTTGTGCAGGGAAGGAAGGGCACCTGAAAGTTTATGGACTGTGAGTGCTGGGACCAAAGATTCTTCAAATACTATTGGAACTTCATGTGCAGCCTGGCAAGGGGCAGCATGGAAGAGTTGCTGCCATGAAACCCAGAAGGTGAAGAAATTCCCTGGCTGAAATGGAGCTGACTAGGAGTAGATCCTGAAAGTTGCTGGTCAGAGAATTGACATTTTCTGATGAGAGGAAGGCCTTCATCAGGTCTGTCCTTATTCTGCAGCTCAAGGAAATTTGGTCATGGGATGGAGTAAGGGAGTATTTGAGTAGGTTGACAGTGAACCCCAGGCTTTCTAGAAGTGAAATTGTGAATGTGAGTTGTCTTTGTAAGGTACTTGCCTCCTCTGCCTGAATGAGGTCATTCAAGTATGGGAAGATTTATATGCCTTTTGTTCTGCAGAAAGCTACTACTGGGGCTAGACACTTTGTAAATACCTTTGGTGCTGTGGATAAACCAAAGGGCAAAACAGTAATGTGGTAGTGCGAGGATGGCACAGCGAAACATAGGAATTTGCGAAAGAGTGGGTGGACAGTGATGTAAAGATACACCTCCTTCAGGTCTCAAGTGGCCATGAAGGTACTGGGTGTCAAGAGTGAAAGAAGGGTTTGTAGGAATAGCATGCAAAACGTAGGTACCTGGAGGAAAAGATTTAATAAAGAGACAGGTCTAGGATGGGCCCCCATGGGCCATCTTTTTTCGGAACTAGGAAAAGCCTGGAATAGAAGCCTTGATTTTCTTGTCCTGGGGGAACTCTCTCTATTGTACCTTGTTGAAGAAAATCCTGAATGACCTGAGGTATGAGATGGATTGTTTTTTTGGAGGGAGGGGGATAACTTTTGGAGAAGGCTTTTTCTGCCAAGTTACGAAATACCATCTTTCCACAATTGAAAGAACCCAGTTGTTTGATGACACAGGGGAAGACAGTGAGAGAGGCGGGCAGAAAGGGGAAGATGAGAAAGGGTGTCTAGTCAGTCATGCATTGTAAGGTCCATCAGGAAAGGGCTGCTTTGGAGAAGTGTTACAGCAGCCAGTACTGGAGGAAGGAGGCTTCCTGGTACTTATTGGTTTAGAGGAACTCGGCCAAAGAGCTTTATGACAAACTTGGCTTGGCTGAGTAGCTCCTATAAAACTTAGGGGATGGGGAGACAAAGAGATGCTTGAGATCCTGCAGCTGTTTGCTTTTCTCTTACAGATTTTTAAAAACATCTGCTGACTGCTTTCCAAAAAGGAATTTGTCAAGAGGGGCATCCATGATTTTGTGCCAGGAGTACCTACACAGAATTGAGGCTGATGCAGCAGATCTAGGTGATGCTTCAGCAGCATCATAGCTGCATTTAATGGAATGCATGGCTACTTGTCCAGCCAGAGAGAGCTTAGAGGTAACCTGAGGTTTGTTTGGGGAATTTGGCATTGAGGAGAGCAGTGCTGAGCCCTGGGAGACTTGGTCGAGAGCATACTTAACCAGATGTGTTTGGTAATTGATGGCTCTAAAAGCCATGGTCAAAGAACTGTAAATCTTTCCTAATCTGTCCATTACTTTACTGTCTTTATATGATGGCAGTAGGGAAAAAGGCAGTTGCCTGGATTGTTTGTCTGCTGAGACAGAAATCACAGAAGGGTCTGCCATAGGAGGTTTAATGAGGAATTTAAAAAGCCATCAGGAGCAATGTAGAACCCATCGGGTCTCTTTAGGAATGGTGGCTGAGATTCAGGGTTCTTGGAAGCAGAGGCAAAGGCATCAAAGTATGCTGGTATTACAGGAGGGAGCTGCAGTGGTGGTGCTGCGGTAGCATTGTCGCCTCACAGTAAGATGTTGTCTTGTTCGATTCTCACTTAGAGTGTCTTCTGTGAAGAGACATGCATGAATGGGCATGCCTTCGTTGAAGGTTGTGCATCAGGGCTGGCAATTCAGCATGTAAAAATCCACTGCCAATCATTAGCGGACCGGAGTTTCCACTGTGGTGGCCCCTAGCCGGCAAAAGCCGAAAGACACAATAACAACAACAGGAGGGATAGCAAAGGGTGAGGGACATTCCATCTGCAGAAGCTTGTAATATCTCTTCTGCACCTCTTGTCATTTGAGTGGAATCACATTTGAAATATTCCCTCATTTTGGAGATAGTTTCCCCAAAGGTTATGTCCTCAGGTGGAAAATCCCCTTCCAAAGAATCCTCATCAGGAGAGCAATATTCCAAGGGGAAGCTAGATGTGAGGCATAGGAAAGGACTCAGAGAGGAGGAAAAATCTACCTCTTCTGTATGAGGCAGTGCCATAGGTCCAGCAGAAGCAGACCTAGGGTTCTCAAGGTTGGAAGGGCAGAAGATTGAGAAGCTGTGGGCCTAAGGACCAAAAAAGCCTGAAATAGGGACTGAGAGAATGCCTGCCAGTCGGCCACATCTTCTGTTGGAGAAGATATGTGTTTTGTCTTTTGCTGCCTTTTTAAGTAAGGAGTCTTAAGTCCTGGATGAGTCAGAGTAGGCCTAGTATCAGACATCAGGCCAGGAGTACAAGTGCCTTCCTCGGAGCAGTAATACTGGCCGTTTGGGTGAACTTGGTTCCCCAACATTGGAGACCAATGTCGCAGGTACCTCCGGGGACGTGCAGGCCGGAGAAACAAGGGCAGCTTCTGAAGTGGTACCTGCCAAAGTCGCCAAACCTAACAGACGTTCCTCACCCCCTAGACTGGATGCTGGCGGGATGTCCATACTAAGAGATGCAGTCTCAGGCCTAACTACCTTGGCCTTCTTTTTTGGTGGTCCGGATGTGACAACTGGTTCAAGGTCCATGCAGATGGAACACACTTTGTAATTCTTGGGCAGGCTTTATCAAAACAAGCAGAGGTCATGGCTGTCTTTGTGCGGAATTTGACAACTGCACTTACATTTTCCATTCCTAGGTAACATGGACGGAATCAGCCAAATAAAAGCTATACAGTAACCTAAGCTTTAGCCAAAAGTAGAAAATTCCCCAACACGGTCGTTATCTTTGTTGGGGTCAGTAGAACAGAGCTGAATGAGCAAGCTGACATTTGACTGTGGCAGATTAGTTCTGAGGTCTATGCATGCTAGACGTCATATTTATGGCCCACAGTTTACAGTCTGTGTATGTGAAGTCCCACACACTTTACAGCAGCCAGGCTAAGCTTTTGTATATGAGCCACACATTCAGGTCACCTGAGGCAGAGGATCCCACATGTGAGAATATTGAAATAAGAGAATACAAGGACATCTTTAAATCCTAAAATAGCTATATACAGAAGTAGGTGGGTGCAGCTGCTGCAGTGAGGAATTTGGATATCTTCTCTTATGGGTAAGTGCAAGTTACAGTACATAACTGCACTATGTTCATCACTCCTACTGCTGCTGCAATAGCCTTTAGACCACGAGTTAATAACCAAATCCTATACCGCCTGGGGAGGAGGAAGGACATAGATCCAGGAGCCCCTGGAGAATGGCCCTAGCATAGCTGCTCTGGATCTAGAAAAATAATTCAGTTTGGAATGTCTTGTTAAAAGTATGCACAGTGGACCATGCAAATGTTTCATTAAAAACATTGAAGAAAGTACAAGATCCATGGGAAGACATGCTGAAATGGCTGCAAGATGCATCAATAAAGGAATAAGAGAGGCCAGGAGATAGCAATTCACACAAATATTTAAAGCATCAGTGGTACATCATCACTGATGGGACGGTTATTGGGTAAGCGCCAACTAGAAAATCTTTTCCACTTGCCAATTTAAGATTTCCTTGTAGCAGTTTTCCTTGCCTCCTTAACACCTGCTGCACAGGAAACTGGTACCTGAAAAGAATCAAAACAATCATCCAGACAGTTAGATGAAGATGTTTGACATTTGGGTATATCAAACTCTGCCTGTTCTTGTGTGAATAGTTCCAGCTTGTGAGGAAGGTTGTAGTTTTACTCTTGGTCAAGTCCATAAAAAAGGAGAAATTACAGTTGTGTAAAATCTTACCATAATGGCAGATGTCCCTGCCTTCACTGCCACAGCATTCCGTACCATAAGGGATTCCCTGCCATGGAAGCCCAAACATCCGGCCAGTCTACCAAAGACTACTTATTGCTTATTTAAAAAGGTACCCCTTTAAAAATGTCACCCAAATGCTCCTTGCATATCATGGGGCATAAAGGTGATGTTCAGGACTACTATAAAACAGAAATGATTACCTCTTGGGTTCCTTGGACTGGTATTCCTAATGGAACAATCTGTACATCCAGGAAGGCAAGAGAATAGGGGGGGTGGAGGGAGGGAGTGAATATTACAGTAGTGAAGGCAAGGACATCTACAGGTACAGTAAGATTTTACACAACTGTACTACGTTCTTATATATGCTGCTGCAGTATCCTTTACCATATGGCAGAGTGACAAAACTCAAGAAGAAACTGAGAGGGGGAAGGAGCAGAAGACCCCTGCTAGCTCTACAGACACTATCTAACTTGTAGTGCTTAGTAAAGTTATCCACAGAAGTCCAGCTGCTTCAAGAACAGAGTTAGTATCGAAGCCCTTGAAAAAAGCATGAGAAGAAGCCACAACTCTAATAGAATGAGCCTTAACTGAAGGAAGGCCTTGCCATGAAAAGTGTAACAAAAGGAAATAGCTTTAGAAATCCAAGCAGAAATAGTTTGTTTGGATAAAGCAAGTCCCAAAGATATAGGATGAAATGAAACAAACTGATCAGATTTTCTAACAGCTTTAGTCTTATCCAAATAAACCACGAGCTGCTTATGCAGGTCCAAACTAAGCAGCACCCTCTTACTGTCATCTTGTGGAGAGGGGAAAAAAGTAGGCAGATCAACAGACCAGTTAAGTGAAATCTCATCAACAACCTTAGGAATTAAAGAAGAGTTAGTGGCAAGGACACACTGTCCTCACGAAAGATCAAAAAAGGAGGGCAAGCCATAAGGGTAAGAATGAACTAAAAAAAAAACAAAGTTAAGATCCCAAGGAGGAGGAACAGGCTTCCTGAAAGGTCTAATATTAAGGATGCCTTTAAGAAATAGTTTCATCTCAAATCTGGAAGCTAGAGGAGGACAGAAAAGAAACAAGCACAGACACCCTATATGTGGGCCTTAATAGAAGAATAGGCCAAATCAGCATTGAGCAACTCACACAACAGAAAACCAAAGGAACATCCCCAGTAAGTGGGTCCAGTTTGCAAGAGACACACCAAATAGAAAACCTCTTCCATTTGGATAACTAGGATTTCCTAGTAGTAGGTTTCCTGGCCTCCTGCAGGACTTGCAGCACGTTCTCTGAAAACAGGCGTCTATGAGGAATCAAAATTCTGTCAACCACAGTGTCAGTTGAAGTGTGGACAGGTGGGGAATGATGAGAGATCTCTTGTCTTGTGTGATTTGATCCACCCTGTGAGGCAACTTGTGATGACTGCACTTGACTAGAAGTAGAAGGAACCAGTGCTGTTGTAGCCAAAAGAGAGTCACCAACAAGATTTTGGAGCATCCAGTTGAATTTTGAACAAGATTTTTGGGAGCATCCAGTTGAATTTTGAACAGGACTTTCAGAATGAGAGGAAGAGAAGGGAATGCATAAAGAAATATCCCCTTCCAAGAAAATGAGAGGGTGTCCACCTTCCATACAGAGGACCTGGGACTCTGGCACAAAATAGAGTAAGTTGTCTGTTCAGAGGGGAGGCAAAAAGATCTACTTGAGGAGTACCACACTGGTGGATAATGTCCAGAAATACGTCCCTGTGAAGCATCCACTTATGGGACTGAGTTAAGGATCCACTCAGAATATCTGCCACAATGTTTTAACCAGAAGGGATATAAACTGCAACTTTCGCATGTGAAGTCTGGCCAGAGGGCGCATCAGAATGGTGGATGCCATGAAACCCAGAGCTCTCAAACTCCCTGGCGGTAATGAAGTCAGTGGAAGAATAGTATGAAAGAAATGACAGTTAAGGCCTTTGGAGGGGGCAGTGATGTTGAGCACTAGCCTGCAAAAAGCAATCTGGGAAACAAGGCATTTAGTGAAAGGCCAATGGGCAAAGCAGAGAATTGAAAATGCCAGGAAGCAACAGAGAAAGCAACAACTTCCTGAAAAGAGGATGGATCGGAATATGGAGATAAGCATCCTTGAGATCCAGATACCATACAGGCCTGAGGGAGCAAGAGAGGAAACAGAACCTAAAGGGACAACATCCGAAAGGAAGGCACTTTTTCGAAAAGTGTTTAGATGAGAGAGGTCTAGAATAGTTCTCCAAGTGCCCTCTTTCCTGGGCACTAGAAACAGTCTGGAGTAGAACCCTTTCCCCCTTTGGGACACAAGGTACTATTCAAGAGGTCCCTGAGCCAAGAGATTTTGAAGAACCTCTGGAAAAATGGGAAGTTGTTCCCAAGGAGGCTATGGAAAGCCCATAAAAAGGAGGACAGGATTTCCATACAGTGAAGTACCCCTGACAAATGTCAGACAGAACCCAAGAATCCTGAGTGATCTGAAGCCAAACAGGAAGAGAAAGAGAAAGAGGAATGCGGCTGGGAAGAGACAGATAGTCACTCAGCTAAGCCAAGAATACCTCCTCATAACAAACCAAAACAGCAGCCCTAGAACAGGCATATTCTGTATCATAACTACATTTAATAGAATGATGAACAACTTGAGAGGAAGTCCCTAGCAAGGAAAGAACAGAAGTTTCACCCTCAGAGTCTGGAAAATCAGAAATAAGTTGACAAGCCTGAGAAAGCAGAGCCAACACAAACCTAGACATATGGATTTGACAATTATTAGCCATAAAAGATAGAGTAGTAGAAGTGTAAACCTTCTTACCCAACCTTGCCTTCTGACAAGGACAGCATAAAACAGAAAAATACTTAAGTGAAGGAAGCAATTGCATTAGAGGCCACATACATTACAAAGGGGTCAGTAGCAGGACATTTATATAGGAAAAAACAATCCTTAGGCTTCTTGGGAGCAGGGGGCAGAGAATCAGGTGGTCAAAAGACACTGGAAAAAGCATCCAGCAACGCAGCCAAAACAGGAGGAATAGTCGCAGGTTTACGAGGTTCCAACTTCAGCAACTCACAGTACCTTTTATGGATGTCTAGAGACCTGTCTAGAGACCTGAGCATAGTCCTACTTAAAAAAAAAAATCCATCATCCTAGGAAATTTCCTCAAGAGGAACATCTGGGCTAATAGATTCCGCCTCCTCTGACATATAAGTCCAAAGGAGACGGAATATGAGTAGACTAAGTCAGGGATTCATTATCACAATCTGACTCATCCACAGAAGAATCCAGTTCTCTAGGCCTTTTAAGGGGAGTAGAGGACCAAGGAGGAGCAGGAACTGAAACCCCCTGCTGAGGTTTTAAAGACAGTAAAACAGTAAACAGCCCCTGAGTGAAGGCCTGCCACTCACTTTGTGGATCCCTAAGAGCAGAAGAAACATGTTTAATGTTAGTTTCTTTTTTAAAGGAACTTCCTCTCCAAATAAACTGACAAGGGTCAGACCCGGGACAGCAGTAAAGAACCATAGTAGGTACTTCTTCCCCAACCAAAGACCGAGGAACTCCCCTAGACCCCTCAGAAAAATTCAACTGTGGTTCCCCCTGAACACCTGAGATGGATGCCTGAAAAGCCTCTCTGGATGTGCTGCCACCCAGACTCTCACCTACCTCTGACACTGTTGCAGTAAAGTAATCCAAGAACACAGCCCAATGAGCATATGGGTTTATAAT
Source organism: Protopterus annectens (assembly GCF_019279795.1). NCBI lineage: Eukaryota > Metazoa > Chordata > Ceratodontiformes > Protopteridae > Protopterus > Protopterus annectens. The sequence continues at coordinate 996,059,292 of NC_056744.1, forward strand.
GACCTCAGGAAAAAGACCTCAATGACCATGAAAATTACCTCAGGAGAAAGGAGAACAGAAGATTCCAGTCATACCTTTTTCACCTTCTTCTTCCCTAACAGCTGACCCTCAGGGTGGGAGATTCCTTCCATTGTATCTTTAATGAGAAGCTCAAGATGCTGGCTCAAAAGATACAGGGAAATTGAAGAAAGACCACTGCAAAGGGTTTTTGGAACAAATGCTTGACAAATAGAACAAGGCATATGGTCATGAGATACTCCTATGCAAAAAAAAAAAAAAAAACACATTGTGGCAGTCTTTATGGGGATCTTGTCTCCCACACTGGCATTTACCCATCCTGGTGACATAAACCTCAAGGAGCACTAAAAAAAAAAAAACAAGAAAAAACAAAAACCCTCAACAGGGGACTTATCTTTAAGTGTGAAGAAGTCAGCAAGCAGGCATTAGCAGTCCCTGGAGAATGAAAATGCATTCAACTGGGAGAAACGGGAACAAGAAAACAAACTGATGGTGAAAAAGATACACTTGGAACTGGCAGCAAAGAAGTTCTGTTTATGGTAGGCCTGAACGTCACCTTCATGCCCTATGTATGCTACACAAGGAGTATTTGGGTGACATTTGGTGTACCTTTTAAATAAGCAACAAGTAGTCTTTGGTAGACCAGCCAGACATTCAGGCTTCCACAGCAGGGGATCCCTTATGGTAAAGAATATTTCAGCAGTGAATGTAAGGACATGCAATGTTGCCTGGGCCAAAAGGGTTCAGCAACAATGATGTTTTAGGAGTCCTTCTGGATCTTCACAAGTACCCTGGATATCAGTGGAGAGGCATAAAGGAACATTCCTGAGAACAGAAAAAACATTTGTTTTCCATGCTTGTTTGTAAGGAGTCCTTGGGCAGAATTTGTTCAGTTGTCTCTTGAACTGAGACAAAACAGATCTACTTGAGGTGTTTCCACAACTGGAAGAATTCCTGGAAGCCCACCCCTCATTAAATTTCTATTCATAAGGGTCTATCAGAATCCTGCTCAGCTTGTCCACCACTCTGTTTTGCTCTGTCAGAATGCAACTTGCTCAGAAGGTAGCTCTTCAGCACTTATTAATCCTTCCAAGTCCATAGCCAGCCTGCATAGATGGTATGACCTAGTACCACCTTGCTTTTTTATGTACCACATCACTTCAGTGTTGCATGTAATCATCGGAAGAGGTCCAGGGGACCACAGATGAAGAGATTTTAAGGCACGGATCACAACCAACATCTCTTTTGACACTGATGTGCTTTGGTCTGTCTGAGGAGGTCACTGGCAGTGCATCTTTACTAGCTATAGAAACTACCTCCCGCCATGCAAAATTTGTGGAATCTGTAGTTACAGATTGCTTGGAGGCAGAAGAGAAAAGGGGAGACTTGGACTTGAGTCTATCTGTAGTCTGTAGGACTATATGGAGTCCTTTTTGACAAAGCTCAAATTTGGAATCTGAAATTCCAGAGGATATAAATGTTGGGTTCCATGTTTTTTTCTTCTTAGAAACCACTGTATTTTTCTCATGTGTAACCCGATGACAGGAATCATTGAAGCCATGAACCCACAGATCCTGCAATATTCTCTGGCCATAGTCGAAACTGATTTTGAAAAGCTCAGGAAAGTTTCCGGATAAAAATTTACCATCTCCTGTGTCAAAACAGCTTTATGTGGAGAAGGTCTCCAAGACAGCCCAGAAAGAGAATATTGTGTGATGGTGTCAAGGAAGATTTCTGAGCCATCATCTGAAATCCTAGAATGTTCAGATGAAACCCTTGACAGCCGAGGAAAAAAAACTTGAAAAGAAGAGCAAGTCAAATAACTAAGGAAATATATGAATGCTATGCAGTCTGCAATGAGTTAGGACTGGAACTAGACACTTTGTAAACACCCTTGGCGCTGTAGATAACCCAGAGAGTAATGCAGACAAGTCGTAATGTGACCTAGGCACAGAGAATCTGAGATTCCTCCTGAAGCATTTGTGGGAATGTGGATGATGCACATCTTTTTGATCTAGTCTTACCAAAAACTTCACTGGGGAAAGAGGGGTAATGGTATGCAAACTGGAGGGGAGTGTGCAGAAGTGAGTACTAAAGTCTGAGGATGACAAACAAGAGGAAGAGTAACCACTGGGAGGAGTTTTATGACCCGTTAACTGGTTGACCTCTGCCCAGAATTGTTTACGGGAGTGAAAAAGGGTTGACTGATGTGTGTTCTCATATGATGGCTCTTACAACATCTAACTGCTTGTTTGAACAAGTTTCTGAGAAGGATGTGGTGTTGTCTGGTAGAATGAGTTGGGTCCGACTTCCAGGAGTGCCATGCTTTGACTCAGAGATAGCATTTTGACTTCATAAGTGAGACAGGTGCTTTTCTTGGGCTTGTACTGTCTTGTGACCACTGGGGAGAATGAGTCTTGTAGATTACAGAGAAGTTGGTGAGGAGTTGGACAGCACTGTTCGGGTCTGAGGAGGACAGTAGAAGATCCCAGTTGAGACAGAGAGAGAGGGGGAAGATATCATTTTTAGTTTGGTAATGGTTTACTTGAAATTTACAGAGAATGTAATGAGTTTTGGAGGGAACTTTTTGCAATCAAGGTAGATATTGAAGCTTATACTACCGTGATATTCAAGCTTATACTACCGTGATCACTTAGGCTGGGAGAGTGGATAGAGGCAGGCAAAATAAGTAACGGGTTGCCTCCGATTATTTACACAAGCAGTGAGTGATGTGATGAAGAAGGGTTGGGTTTGGTGTATTCGGAGACAAGTTGCACAAGATTAAACACACTGAAGATTAAGTATGCAGGGGCTAATGGAGACTGAGGTTAAAGTCACCAAGAAGAATAAGATTTTTGATGCACCAAACAGAGAAGGCTAAGTCCATGAGTAGGTTCTTAAGCTTTTGTAATGAAACAGGAGGAGGGACATAGGCAACAGCTAGAAGAATCAGGGAGCTAAATCGTGAGTGGATGTGTGCAAGTAACCAATTTAGAAAAGAATTTGAAAAGGCATTACTTTGAACAAGGAGTTGTATGCTTATATCGGGCATGAAAAAAGGAGAGAACATCCTCCTTGCCTGGTATAAAGTAAAGCATCACGCAAATAGCTCAGCTGAGAACAGTTTGCAGAAGTTAAAGTAATTCAGTACCTTTTGTCAAAACTATTTTTACAGGATTGTTTCTTCTTGATCCATGAAAAACTTTATTCCAAAAGAGAAAACATCCAAGATGAGCACTTTTACCAAGATTGCATGGGCTTCCTCAGATCTACAGAAATCAGTTTTGAGTGTACTTTTTTGTAACATCACATACTTTCCTTGGCATCCATTTATTCTCTTCAAAGATATTTTGATATGCCTCAATCCATGTGGATTGCATGTGACAGTCATCATGGGTGAAATCCATGGAATTTTAAATTACTTCAACATTCATAAGTAAATGCTTGGGTATCTGCCTTTGCAGTCCATTTTAAACTTAGCCAGTTTTCTGTTATGTGTTCAAAAAACATATCCCATTTGGCTACAGACTGGCCTTATCTACCCCATGATCGATAATTACATACTATCCCCAATAAGAATTACTAGAATCATACCACAGATAATTTGACGGGCCCTCCCGCGCATGGGATAAAGCATTTAGGAGCTGCCTCTATGCATTAGTAGTATGAAGGACATCTCGGTGTCGATTTTTCTGTCTCTCAGCCATAGGTCTAAGTTGTACTTGAATGTGGACAGGGATGAACGTCATTTTATATGTAGATAGACAGTCCATTCCGCAGCAGCAGTATCTTCTGTGACTGGTACATGCAAACCATTCTGTTGATGTTGCATAAGAGATTTAGATCCATAGACAGAGCATTTCTGATGTCATTTGACTTGGTCAAACCATTCTGTTGATGTTGCATAAGAGATTTAGATCCATAGACAGAGCATTTCTGATGTCATTTGACTTGGTGATGTTCAGTAAATTCATCAGTAAAGGGTTGGAGAATGCCTTGTATACCAAATAGAGGTCACCTATCAGCAGTCTGTAGGATACAGAGAATAGTGGCATGACTGAGTCGTCTCACGGAGGACACGTTGTTTAGGTCTTGTATCATTTTAGTACGGTATCTCTGTTGGCATTCCAGTTGGTGCATGTGTATGGACAAATACATGTGAAAGGAACATTATTTAACCCTCATTAGGCCAGCCACTGAATATAAAGGGGGGAAGGCGATGACATCCCTAGATCTAGACACAATCTTGATTTTTATACTACGCAATACAAAAGGATTTTCTTACAACAATAGACGCATGTTGGTCAAAAAAGTTAGGTCACTGTCCACATAAGTTCTCAAACCCTGAACGACTGTGTCAACTCTTAGGGGCCAAGAAGAATTCTCATCCATTTAACTGCCCCCATCAGAAAGACTGTCAGTTCAAAAGGCAGACCACACACATTTAAATGTCTGTCTTATTGGTCTTTCCCTCCCAAAACTTGCCATTTTACAGGTCAATCATATCCTCACCCTACTTAGTTAGCCTAAGTGCCCGATATTTTTATTACAGCAGTCCTTGAAATTTGTAAGAGCACATTTCTGCCTCTTTACGGTCAGGTTCCTGTGTCACTTTTTTCTTTCTGCTGAAGTTTTTTTTGTTTAAAACATTGGAAAGGGCTGAACCTCCTTCTTCGGCATGTTCTTCTGTTGCAGTACTTGATCAATCTCCATATTTTGCCTGTCATTCTCAGACATTTCCCCATTATCTCTCAACACCCTGAATGCTTCATCAACTTTCAAAATGATTTTCATCCCTGTAGGGAAAAAGACTTTGAAGAAGGCACAGTACACATCTGGAATTTCAGTTTCTGTGCCATAAATATTTGCATAGACAGTAAGAACTTGGCCATTCTTCGTTCCTCAACACTGTAGTCTTGTTCTACAAACATTCTTGTTTCCCATAAAAAAGCTTCTGCTCTGATTTCCAAACAAATTTAATATGTGCTCCTTCAGTTTACATGTGCTGAAATGAACAAAGGTCAGGGATATGTTAGCCAGTTGCTTGGGGACAAAGATGCAATGAGCTCTTTCAACAAAGATCTCGCTGTATTGCATTCCTGACCGCTCAGACCATTCCAAGCAAACTGTCAGCTGTAGACCCTGAGCTCACTGAGGAATGCCCACTGAATGTACACTCTTACATCATGCTCTGTCTTCTAATTCAATCAACAAAAATTGCATCCATTAGATGTGCATTTTTCTGTCTTGCATCTCTTCGCAAGTCATTGATTCTATTATATGCGCAAGGGGAGATTCACTCACAGATTCTCCAGACCCTGTACTAGTATTATGCATATCACAGTTTCCCTCTGCTGCCATTATACCTTGTTGACTTGCCTTCTCCACTGTACCCATTTCTGCCCATCACTTTCGATGCTTATGAGCTAATCCCCTACTCTTTGAAATCCAGCCTTATTCATATGACAGTCTGGTGACTTTTCTGTTCAACTCATTTACAATCTTGTAAATGATGGTTGCTAGCCTACACTCACTCAAGTCTTTTGCTTGGTAGTATAAATGTATGTGCACACACACACGCACACACACACACACACACACACACACACACACACACACACACACACACACACACACGACACTTGCCAACTAGGTTGTGGTTGAAAAAGGTCTACAGGCCAACCAATTTACTCAGTTAATAAAATCACAACTAAAATGTTACTGAACATGCATTTCTGTGTAGTCACTCTCTCTCAATTATACACCCTGACACACACACACGCTCGTGGGTGCACACACACTTACAGTCTAGGCTGGCCCAAGCCACTTACCAGGTTAGCACAGGACACACAAAAATTATCAGTGAAGAAGCAACACTGAATATTTCACAAAACGTGCCCTTATCTGCTGGTCTAAAATTTATTGACAGTTCTTTCTTGTCTCTTTGCTCTTTATCTGTAAATCTGAACAAAGTTGTCACTCCAAAACTTACTAGGACTAGGTCAGAAACAAGTGCTAGTAATTTACAATGCTGATTGCACAGGCTCCCTGCCATACTGCCACAAATGATTAATAGCCCCCACAGCAGACCCTGCACCCAATAAGCACACAGGCTCTTACTGGTGTTTACTTTATTACAAACAACTGGACATGGGTGACATTGAGCAGTCTACCAGGGATATTACTCCAGCCAAATCAGACTCCGATTAAAACTACTCAGTTTTGTCAAGAAACTTTTTCCAGCTATTTCCTTGTTTTACTTGAGTATAACTGGTTTGGCAGCATTGTTCACCACACAGCTATGAGCACGCAATAAAAAAAAATGTTACCTTGTGCATCTAGAATGAACTTCATGGATAGGGGAGGACAGGAGCTCTAAACTTTACCGCACTGCTTGACAAGGTCCTTTACTTTTTACTGCTACGTTTATGCAAGGCCTGCTTATCATAATCAGCAAGCATTAAGCAGACTGTAAATACTGCAAACTGACAGTGTTGGACTCCTATACAACTGCAGACTATGAACATGTACTAGCATTCAATAACATCAATCCTTCTCCTAGGGCGTATCCTAATGACAGAATGTTGCCAGGTCACAAAACATTTTTGTTATGAGGCAAATATTAAGAAAACAAGATAAGACAGCAAACTAGAACAATGTGTGAAGAAGCATGGTGGAGTGCTTTGTGCACTAAGGTTTATAATTTTATAGAGTCACTGTATGTCTAAGTGGGGTGTACCACCTTGGTCATTGATGAAAACAGGTTCCTGAAATAACCCACCTACCTGATTAATTATGCATAAATATATACACACACACACACACACACACACACACACACACACACACACACACACACCCCACTGGAGGAGAGGAGGAGGCAAGGCACAAGACATGGACTTATCAGACACAGAATTAAACTACAAGTGCAGAAGCTGCATGGTTGGGAACATTAGCCCCCTCCATTATGGAGCAGACTTTACCTTCCAAGCCATGTACAATACACAAGTCTAGTTTCCAGCAAAAATACCAGAATCCTCAATTCCTCCCATTTATAGAAAATGTGAACCATTAAACAATTGCAGTTCTTAACTAACAAAGACACTCACGTTCAGAATTCTGCAAGTCCAAATCAGACCAATTATGCAATGCAGTCATTAGGTGCAGTACTGTCACAATGTTTTTAGTTATTACAAGGGTAGCCCTGACTCCACCCCATTCCCAGGTTTACCTCACTTTCTTAATTCTATTTTTGCTGAAAATAAAGCAAACATTCAAGTTAGAATGTGATTGAGTATATAAGAGTATGTTCACTCTGTCAAATCTTCAGATTAAAGAGTGAAAGGCTAGAAAAAAATCACCAAGAACGCTCACAAAAGTGCTGCAGATGCCAAAAGACGAAGGATGTGAGAGACGGGAGGGGTCAGCATGAGAGTGAGCAAGCCAGTGTGTGTGCATGCGGTACACTAAGTGGGGGGATAGGTATTCTACCTATTCAGACATACTGACAGTTTTGTCATTGGGGTGGGGTGTGTGCTTGTGCACAGGCAAATGTTTGCAGGTTAGGGTAAGAGATAAACTAGTATAAGGACAAAGATTTGGTGGTGTTGGACATGTCTGTTCCTGTATGTGGTGTGCATCTTTAGTGTCTTTATGTAGTGGCAATATTACATAAAGGGTTTTTTCTAAGGCAAGGTTTAGGGTTGGAGTTAGTACATATTAGTAAGGTGGTACAGAACGGCAGCCTAACTAATCCTAACCCTGCTCTAACCCCAGCCCAAAACTTTACTTGAGAAAAACTCTCTAACACTACCACAATTCAGACAAAATATGCCTGACTACAGTGGTAGAGTTTTAGTTTATTTATCACAAAAGGAAACATTTTCCTTTTTGATATGCTGGCATCAGTCACCTGCATGTTGATGCTTGTGAATTTATGACAGTACATCTATGTTTACTTTGCTAATATGAACAACATTAAATAGGAAAGTGCATGAATTGACTGCCCAAAAATGCTCCATTCCTCCCCAATCATCCCCTTACTCTATTTATGGGCATTCATTTTGTTTATACCAGTCTAGACAAACATCGAAAATGTGCAGACATTATGCCATGCAGCATGAGAAATTTTGTAATACTAATCTTAAAATACTTTAGGTTTGGGTCTGGTATATCCTTACTCTCTCTAATGCATCACAGCTCATCAAGCTCAGCCTTTCTCCTTCCATGTATAAAGACCTCCCTGCAATTACCCACAGCCACTCCTTCCACACAGCAAACACTAGCATCAGAAATAAAGAAAGCTTTTCACAAAAAACACAAATAAAATTTTAGAGAGATAGCAAGACATGAAAAAACATCTACATCAAGTAGAAAGATCTGCAAATTGTTTTCTTTTAGTTTCTCAGCAAAATTAATGTGTTTTCATATACACCTCATTACCAGCCCATCCCATAGTATGGCATATCCATGCAGAGGCTATGCCATATATTGCCAGACCAGCCCACATTACGGCATATTCACAGTGGGATGCCATACACCTCATTATTACCAGACCACCTCACAGCATATCCATGCTGAGACTATGCCATATACCTCATTATTACCAGCCCAGCCCACCAGTATAGCATATCCGAGTCTACTTCATGTGACCAAAATTTCATTTGACTGAGACCAAAACACTGACAGTTCAAATGACTGAAAGCTCATCTGACGGAAACTCATAACACTGACACATTAAAGTAAAAAGTATATGCCCTTTTCCCCACTGTAGTGTTATCCTGGTGTTAGCAATATATATATATTAGGGGAGTGAAGCCCCCCCACATAGTTTAAGTAAATATTGTTTTCTGCAGAGAGTTAATATCCATGAGCATGGTTTAAAATGTATAAAGTATGTGGGGGGCTATGGGAGGCTGTGCCCCCCACACCCCCCCTAACTATATACACTAACTCCAGGATTGCACCACAGTGGGGAAAAGGGCATATACCTTTTACTTTAATGTGTCAGTGTTATGAGTTTCAGTCAAATGAGTTTGAGCTATCAGTGTTTTGGTCTCAGTAAAATGAAATTTAGGTCATATGAAGTAGACCCAGCATATCCACACCAGGACTGCCAGCCATTCTCCTACCACCTCCTCGACTTCCTCCAGTGTTGCTGGGGCCAGTAGTGGATCTTAAGGGTGTTCTGGGGGAAATCAGCTGTCTGTGTGTCTGTCTGGTGGGGTTTTTTTTTATTATATGCCCTACCCACTTTACCTTTTCCACCATCTCCTATGCTCTGTCACTTCCAAAGGCAACTCCCCCCCCTTTTTTTTTTAACATGCCTCCCCATATGGAGTGTCACCAATGAGCAACCTCCTACTAGGATGGGCATGCCCATCCCTCCCTAAAGTTCCATTAGTCACCGGTAATCAAATCCAGGTTGGCGGGGCCACAGTTAGAGCTTTATCCCTCTACATCAGTGCAGAGGACCTGAGGAAGGGCTATTGTCTGAAAGAGGTTGTCTGTTTTTTTTATTAAAAAGTTTATACATTTAGCCATAGTATTAGTTTGTTTTAATAAGTTTATACGGTTAGCCGTGGAAGCCTGTTGTCCATTTCTTTTTCTTTCAATAAGCAAAAATGCAAAAAGAGAACACATAAAAGAATCTAAATTTCCAGCATTGTGTCAACTATGTATAACACAGGATAAAGTTTATTTATAGTATCAGTCAGCATGCAAAAACTTAACATAACTTAACCTAGATAATATTCTGATGTCCTGAATTGTTGCTATAATAAATAGTTTGCAACTGTATAATGTTGGTAGTGTAAGTGTATGGAAAGATTCCCAATACTTTCACAGCTTTATCAGCATAGTATATGTGCACCATGTACTGGGGGAATGAAAACTATAAAATAGTTACTGGTCAAGACTGCTGCTGCTATAAAAACTCTACATTCATCCATTTCTGCAAAGAAGCATTCAGCCATACGATGAAAAATAAGGATAGTTATGGACTGCTGGACTACATCCATGCTTGTGGTCCATCAGCTGAAACTTTGCCTCTTACAGTGGACAGTGTTATATTTGGCAATGTAATGATTCTGTTGGTGCACATCTGCCTTTGGAAGTGGAGGGTGCTAATCTTCCTCAAAACTGATTTGTGCTCGAGTTACCACAGTTCATTTGGTGTGGGAGGTCATATCCTCCTTACATGAAAGATGTGAAGCTTATAGGGTTTTTCAATCTTTTGGGTGAATTAACCTGGCTACACACTGTCATTGGCATCTTGTGGTTCTCTATATACATAGCTTAAATCATTCCCCTGTGACATGTAACATGTATTACTTTAGTTTTGCACACAGACACGTGCGCGCGCGCGCACGCGCACACACACACACACACACACACACACACACACGCGTGATTTGGTTTCTTCTGGCATATTTCTGCATTTTCCCACTTGATAATCACCAATTGCACTGTTGCACCTTTGGACACCATGTCATGGCGGCTAAACAATAGTCTGCTGCATGTTCAGCACTTAGGCTGATAAACCAGTGCAGCCAAATTACAGAGAAGTAAGTGTAAATAAAGAAAAGAAACAGGGGTGATTCTTAAGGTGGCATCACACATTTGGGGAAACACACAAAGGATAAGGAAGTGAAGTAACGATAACAAGTAAGAGAAGCAAAGGCTGACAAACAGGAAAAGCATGGTCAAATTCTGTCAGGAAAACAGATAAATAAAACAAGCGCCCCACACACACCCTACATAAATATTCCAACTCAGAGACCGCACTACATTGAGGTAAATGGAAATCTCCCCCTACGGAGATTTCCGTTTAGCTGCACGATGTTCTGCACTTTCAATGTTGTGCTGCCGACAATATCAGCTTCGATATTGTCGGCTTTCGACATCGTGAAGTAGACCCAAAAAAGCAATATAGCAACTTGGAATGTATCACAGAAGATGATTTACCCTTAAAACAGTGTCTCCTTCCATTACAGCAATACCTCTACTTGTTTGCAGAGATGTCTTACCCTGTATAAAGCAAAACTCATCATCCTCTTTCGGCTGTTCCCATTAGGGGTCACCACAGCGGATATCTGTTTCCATTTCTTCCTGTCCTCTGCATCTTGCTCTGTCACACCAACCACCTGCATGTTCTCTCTCACCAGATCCATAAACCTTATCTTAGGCCTTCCTCTTATTCTGTTACCTGGTAGCTTCATCCTTAGCATCTTTTTTCCCAATATACTCAGCATCCCTCCTCAGCACATGTCCAAACCAATGTAATCTTGCCTCTCTGGCTTTGTCTCCAAACCTTCCAACCTGGGCTGACCCTCTAATATACTTATTCCTAATCCTGTCCACCCTCGTCACACCCGGTGCAAACCTTAACATCTTTAACTCTGCCACATCCAGCTCAAACTCCTGCCATTTTGTCAATGTCACTGTCTCCAACCCATATAACATAGCTGGTCTCACTACCTCTTGTAGACCTTCCCTTTCACTCTTACTGGTACTCGTCTGTCACAAATCACTCCTGACACTCTTCTCCACCCACTCCATCCTGCCTGTACTCTCTTCTTCGCCTTTCTTCCACACTCACCATTACTCTGAACTACTGATCCCAAGTATTTCTCACCTTCGCCACCGCTACTCCTTGCATCCTCACCATTCCTCTATCCTCCCTCTCATTCACACACATATATTCTTTATAAAGCAAAACTAAATAAATAAATAAAATAAACTCAGTGACTTAAAATAAAAACTAAGTGTATTGTGCTTTTGTTCTGTACTCTACAGTGAAGCTGATCTGATGTCAAATCTACATAATTTAACTAATGCAGTTCTTCACTTCAAATACAATAGTATGAGCAAACTGAAATACGATGAATGCAGTGATAAAATGCCATCTTCAAGTACTCTGCACAACTGAATACCTAAAGAGAAAGGGGCCCTGACAAGCATATGTGACACAGACAAGACACTTACTGTACCATTTTTTTTAATATAAAAGGTACAACTACACTCTAGAGGAAAAACAGTTAATTTATAAAATGTTAAAATATAAAATTAACAATGTAGTACACTAACAAAACTTGAAACGCAAATGCTTTTTTTCATTTGCTTTCTAACACACTACACTTAAATTCCAAACAGAACAATCCACTTAATGAACTTTTAATGCATAACAAAAGTGCTTGAAGAACACAACTAAAGCACTCTACTACAGTATCAGTTAATACTATCACACTGTCATTTGCTTTTAAAATGTATGTGGCTGGGTTGATTTGTCTGATTAGAGTAAAGTATGTCATGTAATCTAAAAAAAATAAATTAGTTAAATGGAAGTGTTTGCTTTAATGATGAACAGTTCTGATGAAGTTTTGCGACCACTGACAAATGTGCTCAACTCTTTAAAAGTTTCTTGATTTGTAAGCAGTGGCGTGTGCTGGTTATGTGTTACTGGTTCCACATTTACATCACCATTCAGCTGTGGTTCTTGGTCTATTACGTAACAATTGCCTCACGGGTATTTCTATTCACTACACTACTAATGTTAGCAAGGGCAACACAATACCACTTCCTTCAGCATAAATCACACTAACTCCTACATTTAACTATTTACTAACCCACATTTATACAGCCATTAAAAATATATCACATCACTGCCAAAACCTATGTCACAAAATAACCAAATTTCACAACTGGAAAGAAAACTATAAACCCAAAATCTTCGCCATTACTAATATTAGCATCATATCCGATGAGGAATTACTACCGGTTGTGTGCATCATCTTAGCTAACTCACTAAAAAGGGGAAAATACCATTACTATCCCACAGATAATTACACTACCCTTTCACAACTAACAGCTACTGTTCACTAATGGAGTTACAACTCCTGTAGCTACAATTTATATACCACCGCAACCCTCAAACACAAGCACTGACATACTGGAAAACAGACTATCCTGACTTTCCTCAAAACACAAAAACTTTTTCTAGAAGACATGAACACTGATTGGTATAGTACCACTCTACTCATCACCGAACCAAGACAGATACAGTCACCAGCAAAGAAAGCATCACACTGGGTACTGACCTCAAAGACAGATAATACCCATTCATAGAGAATCCGGAATCAGAGTAAACCTAGCCCAACATTCGTGCACTGGAATTTTCAGAGTTCACAAGAAAATAATTGCCACTCTCTTAAAAATACCACATTTAACTATAACTCAACATTTAAACCACATCTTCTTGCCAAAGACCAGCAGATATAATATGGTTAGCCAATTTTAAAACTGGCTGAGCTATGCCCTTGTTTGCTGGAAGATAGTGAAATCCATACCTGCAACATGAATGACCTCACAGATTAGTATGTCAAAAAGGGATAAACCCTGGGAATCCTGAAAGATAAAAACTACACAATCCAAAGAAACTTATACAAGACTTGGGGATCATGTTAACGTCACTGCAATATCTTTTCAAAAATAAATCGCAAACAATACTGGGCCTGTTATTAAAAATCTTTTAAAGCTTGGGGGGGCAACACATTCCTTCTGTAAGCAAATTACAACACATAGCTCAGCCAGTTTTTAAAACTGACTGACCTATTATATCTGCTGGTCCAAATAACTCTTTAGCTGGATCTTTCAACTTACAAATATTAAATTTCTCTCTAAACAACAGGAAAAAAGTATACAAAAAATTATTAAAACATCCTCCTCCTCTTACACACACATGTTTTTTGCCCAAGCCTTAGCACTGGAATGGCTTTATTATCCTCCTTAAACACAGTTTAAAGCATACATACATACACACACCACAAGGGCTTCTTTAATATTCCTGGGGTTCTCCAACAAAACACTATCACCCTACATTACACCACAGACTAGCTAATGGCTTTTGAATCATTTTGAGGTATTGTAGACTGAGCTGTTGGGAAGATCAGTTTTAAACCACAACCACAGGAGCTCAAGGATCTGTACTTGGCCCAATTCTGTTTAACATTTTGTAAACTGATATTACTGTATACAATTTCTAATTCTAAATTACTACAATATTCAGATGACTCTACCATCACCTGCTCCACTACTTATCCTCAACTTCAACACAATAAACGAAGAAGTTTCCAAAGAATGGAACAATGGCTTACTGATTGCCTACTTCAACTAAATGCAGTTATGGCAACATCTCTGTTTCCAGCCTAAAGAAACCATACAAGAAGTAAACCACACCAAAACTTTTAAGTGCTTTCTTAAGCCATAAATAACACTTTGACAGAGACTGATTACATTGCATCAAAACCCCACAAAAAATGTGTTTGCTCTTCAAATACAAACTGCATCTCACAGAAACAGTTCAGCTAAACACTAAACAAATCATTTTATCATCTAGGCTTCTACATTCATGTGCCATCCTCAGATCCCCAAAACACATCTTCAGAAGCTTGAACAAATTTACAGTAAAATAGCCAAATTTGCAGCTAACAAGACATCCAACAGAACTAATCAGTGTACTGATTTACACATCAGCTGGTGAGCGAACTCTCATTACAATAATTAACAGAGATCTCAAGTTTCTAGGGAGAGGGATTAAGTCATAATCTAGTGCAGGTAATTAAGTCTAACAACAACATGGGGAGTTTCTGTATTCATTTCACATTGCAAATTATGGAATCATTCTTTCATATCTAAGAGGTGAACCTAGCAATTACACATTTCTTCACAAGATAAAAGTCTACTTAGCAGAAAACTGGCATAGTAACCACACAAGATTCTTCTATTAATACTGCAACTTTATTTCTACCAACTATACTCTTTTATATATATTTTTCCTCAGTCTATAGTTTTCCAACTACATCATCTCTTAAACCATCTGCTCTCCTTAGGGAAAATGTAAATAACAGAATCTGCTGTAACAGATATAAAAAGCACTATTTAGATTTGCTTATTTATGCCCTTATTGTTAATTGTAGATGTTCTTCTTTGTTGTTATTGTTGACTGTATATATGTTAATGTTAACTATTGCCTTGGAGATTTTCCACACAGCCTCTGCTGAAAATAGTTTTGATGGACTATCCTGGCCAGCAAATGGAAATAAAGTGTTGAAGTAAAGTATTTTAATATATCACCACAAAACCATCTCCAACATTATTACAAGGGCATTTAGAAATGGTCAGCTTTAATATGATGTGCTAATTAACTTTTTTTTTTAATGTTTGTAGTTTCCTGCAATGTGGCTGCATTGGCTGTTATACATGTTTTTGTACTTAACTGCAAAAACACATGTTTGGGATACATATCTAGCTGTGTTCTGTGAAACTAGATAAAAATAAAATATCATCTTACATTAGTTAGCACTTCACATGAAGCGCTAATCATTTTCTGATCACTCCCTGTTTTGCTTTTCTCATTCAATCTGACCATTACATATAATGATAAAAACTAAAACCCTCTTTTCAAAGCATCATTTTCCATCTCCATAAAGGAATACACTCAACAAGTACATCTAACTATAACAAAGGCTCCACATATTACTTTCCTTACTGAAAAAAGATTTAAAGACCTCAAAGAAAACAGTGGTGCAATTTATTGAATAGCATGAACCCTTTAAGACCTCAAAGAAGCCAGCAGTGTAATTTCTTGCACCATGTGAAGCATTTAATGACACCTACATGCATCACTCAAATAAAAGAACAATGTGAATTTCATAGACTCTGTGAAGCTAAACAGATGGGATACTATACTGGTGTATCACTAGTCACCACATGTTTTCTTGGATCCTCTTAATTAACAAGCATTAAATCTACATTGCATATTAATTCATTCAATCTGTATTCATCAGAACATAATGCATAACTACATGTCTGTATTCATTCAACAGTAATCATTTAAATGTATCAAAGAAAACAGGAATGCAACATCTTCCACTATATGAAGCCTACAAAAATAACTACATATGCTGCTCAAATAATAAAACAGCAGTGTGATTTCTTAAACTTTGTGAACCTAAACAGTAAACTGTTATACTAATATACAAAGCACTACTGTACACGTTAAGCCTTTTGTGCGTTAGGCCCGGCAAGCCAGCACGTAAAACTCTACTGCCAATCATTAGCGGACCGGATTTCCGCTGTGGCGACCCCTAACCGGGAAAAGCAGAAAGACAGTTTTTATTGTGTAAATTCAATCTGTTTGCATTTGCTAACTAATAATTATACATAATTATTATATCAACTTACATTGCAGGTATTTGCTGGTGTTCAAAGAGAAATGTAGTTAACAAAGCTATGCAAAGTAAACAGACAAAAGTAATCCAAGATTAATTCAGTGCTGCCTTACACAACTTTTAGCAACAACTGGAAAACCATGCCAAATTGAAAAGCATCATGAAAGAAATGTCAGAATTAAAGTTGCACACACATGCACTATTACAACAATATCTTCTACTACTTGCAAAATGACAGAAAATAAACAGAAGGCACTTAAAATGCACACTAATGACAAACTTATAGTGTTACTACTAATAAAGTGCTACCTGCCAATACAGTGTTCAGCTGACTAACAAAGGAAACACAAACCATCAACTAAGAAAACATCAACAAAAACAGTGAACAGTAAGTGCAGCATTATCTTTCACTACTCTGTGCAAATAAGTAAGTCAAAACAGAGTGACAACTCAGACTACCACACTTACCGAACATTCCTCTTGTCCAACTAAATCAAGGCATGTGACAATTAATGCAGAGCTGTTTCCACCACTTTACACAGCTGGATAACTCCTATTCCCTAACCACTATTCTCAACAGACAATTCAGTGCCATTGTGAATTTTATTTGCATACCAAAAGTGCTAGCACTGTTTGTGTTCATTTTTTTCCCCCTTCCACTCCATGTTTATGTGATTATGGAGCTGGTGTACATAATGTTTGCGGGGGTCTACCACATATAGAATGCAGGACATCTTGCCTTCTCCCACAAAAAAAGACTTTTAGAAAACAGTTTCACCAAGTGGAAGGTTCACTCAGTTTTCATCTGGTTTAACCTTCACTACTAGATATTGGAGGAAACTACGCAGTTACATTAATACCGTACTATTTTGCACAAGTAAATGACTGAAAGAAAGAGTGCAACAAATTAGAGCATTGTCTTCCCTTATTTTGCGTGACTAAGAGAAAAAAAATGCAACTTTAAATACATACTCATCACACCTTTGAGAAAATGCAGGAAAAGTACACTATAACTCATGCATTATCGCATTCCACTACTTTGTGCCGCTGAATAAACATTAACTGGAAATTAGTACATTTAAAGAGGTTCAAGTCAGAGAAAACAATCATAGTTCTGCTTTCCACCACTTTTTCAGTGCTACCTTAAACTACTTTGTGTATCTAACAAATAAAAAGACACAACAATCATCTGACCAATGGGAAAAAGCAGCAATGTCAAATACAGGTGTACTAGCATTGTGTAAGGACATAAGGGAGAGCACATATGATTCAAGCACCATTACAATCCACAACTGAATGTGTAAAAACTAACCAGGTCAACTCAAAATGCACATGTATAAGATATTTGGCTTGATTCAAATGACTTCTTCCATTCCTTAACACAAATAATAAATACCAGCAACTAAAGAAATCAGACAAAAGGTGCACAAGGCAAAGAGATGTTACCACCCCAAATTCCCTGCATCAGTTAATGCAGATTTACCTGCCACAACTTTAAGAACTTTGCAGCACTGCACTATATTCACTTGTGTCAATGAGCATTTTTTTAAGAATGAAAACAGATGACTTAAAAACTAAAGTGATGACTTCAAAGGCATTTTTGTGACACATTTTGATTCTTGCAGTTACTTCCCCAAACAGGAGCTCAAACATTAAATGCCTATAAATAAAGAAATAATTAAAACAGTCTGATATGCTGAAATAATCAATGTTACAATCCACTACTTTGTGCAAATAACACAAAAATAAGTCATCATTTAAACTGAATATTTCCCAAGCAGTCTTTAAAGAAATACGTTGCTGTTTATGCACAGCAAAGGTGAAGCAGCCAGGTATGTAAAGCAACCTGCAAAACAAAAGAACATCTATCATTCAGTACTGCAGGCTGAAAAAAGTAATGCTACCGTTACCTCAGTTACATTATGAAAATGAATAACACACAAACAAGTGACCTCAAAATGAATGACTGTTAAGTGATACAGGATGAAATGTGGTGCTGGTCATGCACACTGGTGATCATGTGACAAATAGCTCATTACTATGCAAGAAGGAAACCCCTGAAGTTGGACTACACACAGCTTTACCAACATATATACAGCTTGCTACAGCAGCCGCATGTGAAACTTGTTGACTTGCTCGTGTGTACAGGCCAGCACAATAAAGCAATGGCTAGACAGACATACAGGGATGTGCAGAAATGTATGCCAATAAGCTCCGCTTAACTGGGTTTAAACCATTCTGGGCTCCACAAAGTCTGCTCTTCACTTTTTCCCTTATAACTGATCTAGTTCTTATAATAAACACCCTATGCCTACTCTAAAGCCTGGCACTTGCTCACTAAAGCAATTATATAAGTCAGCACTAAAAAATTAAAAGCACTACACACTCACAAACTCCCCTTGAGTACCTTGTTCCCCATTGGCCCTTTTTTTCAATTATAAAGGAATTCCCAATACTATTCTAGCATGTCCAAAGGTCAGTTGTCAATCTCCTCTCCGGTCCAGCTGGTGAATCTGAGAATCTTGAGGCAATGTTACAACTGCCTCATGTACACAGACAACCCTCTCCTCCTCCCAACAAATTCCAACAAATGTGAGAGATGCAACCATATAGCCAAACTGCAGGCTAAGCTCCCTCAACTCAGTACTGGCGTAACCAGTCAGGAGGAGAAGGAAACCACACTCACTACAATTCCAGTCTCACATAGACCTACCACGACAGCAAACCAAACACATAAACACACAAAAACATACTCGGAGGCTCTAAATAAAAATCTGCCTAAGCAGCAGAGACCTCCAAAGCAGATACCCAAGCAACCGCTACCCCAAAACAAAACACGTGCAACACATAGCTCACAAAGCCAGTGTGCCGAACAGTCACAGCCCTTAAGGCTAAACAACACACCTGATACACTTGTAATAGGTGACTCTATCATCAGGCACACTGACGTCCCGCTCACCAGGCTGAACAAGGAGAAGGTCATGGTGAGCTGCCTGTTGGGCACTAGGATCCGCCACATAACACAAGCACTCAGGTCACTCCAAGGCAAGTACAAATATGACTCAGTCATTGTCCATGCTGGCGTGAATGACCTGAGATGCAACTCCCTGGATTACATGAAAAGAGACATAGAGGAGCTCTCTGAGCATGTAGCCCAGGTCGGTATGACCCTGACCTTGAGTAGCATCTTACCCTCACCAGGAATGATGCCACAATATGAAGACAAGATGATCAATTTCAACAATTGGCTTAAGTATTGGTGTCATGCAAAGGGGATCCAATGTCTGTCAGCCTGGGATGACATGCTCGACAAGCCACGATGCTTCGCTAGGGACGGCTTTCACCTGTCACCCCTGGGCTTTCGGATATTGGCAAAGGCTCTTGCCACCCCATAGTGCCTTTTTTAGGCAAGGCTCAAAAGACAAACCCACCTCCATAGGTATCACAAGGGATAAGAAACTAAGAGTAATGCTACTCAATGCCAGAAGTCTAAACCTCAAGATGCACTTTTCGAAACTCTCCTTAGCATGGAGAACATCGATATCTGTGCAGTAACAGAAACCTGGTTCAAGGCTCTCTAGAGCACCCCAGCACTACCAGGTTATACCTCATACCATGCTTTTCGGCCCCAAAACTTGGACTGAACCACAAAAGGAGGGAGGAGTATCAATATTCGTCAAAGATACCCACACCTCCAGGTTGGTGGCACAGCACGAAGCATCAGAGACTATCCATGTGCAACTAACAGTGGGCAAAACTGCCTTCCAATTTATAGCCTGCTACAGACCACCCTCCCAAACCCAGGAACCCCACTCGGCCTTCTTGAGAACACTGGAAAAATATGAAGGTCTCTCCAAACACCATTATATTGGGCAACTTCAACTACCCAAACACAGACTGGGAGCATTACTCTAGCTCCAACACCCTAGCCCAAAGGTTCCTAGAATTTATAAACTCAAATGCTATGGAACAACTTGTTACCACTCCCACAAGAGGGGAAAACATACTGGACCTGATCATCACCAACATGGGGGCTCTATGCTCCAGACAAGAAGTGTATCCCTCACTGGTAAGATCAGACCATAAACTAATCTCACTGGATATTCACATCCCGACCCCAGCCCCTGCCCAGAAAACCACAGTGAAAAACTTCTCTAAAGCAAATTTCATACTCCTCAAAACCGAGGTGGAATCCTTCAAAGCCCCGAGGCCTGTGGAAAATATGGCCCAGACCGCAGAATCCTTTATAAATGCATTCTATGAACACCTTCAGGAATGCATGGATCATGCAATCCCAAATAAAACCAAGACCCAATCCTCCAAAGGCAGGCATCCTGTCTGGTGGACCCCAGCCATAAACAAACTATACAATAGAAGGAGGAAGCTATTACATGATAGAGCAAAATCCCAAAAAGGGAAGGCATCTCTGATCAGTATTAGCAAAGATGCTCAGGTAAGAGCCGCCCTCTCCAAAGCAAAAAACACAGCATCAATGGGACCAGACGGTGTCCCGGGCTGCGTCCTACATGAACTCCAAGAAGAGCTAAACCCAAACATAAAACTACTGTTCAATCTCAGCCTTACTAAAGGATATGTACCCAAAGAGTGGCATACAGCAACAGTGGTCCCTCTCCACAAAGGTGGTGCCTCAACGGATCCTGGAAACTATCGCCCCATAAGCCTGACTAGCTTGGTCTGCAAAGCTATGGAAAGGATCATCATAAACCTCATAAATAAAGATATTGGGGACCTACAGACACTGGATCCTACCCAGTTCTGCTTTGTTAAGGGTAGATCCTGCCTCTTAAACCTGGTTGATTTCTTTGAAACAGTCACCAAGGCCATTGACGAGGGGAAGGTGGTCCACACAGCCTACCTGGACCTCGCAAAAGCCTTCGATACAATACCCCACTCGGGCATTATAGATAAGCTCACCAGCTTAAATATAAACCCCTATGTCACTAGATGGGTTGCAAACTGGCTGAAGGACAGAACCCACATGGTTAGAATTGCTGGAGCCATGTCAGACACCAAACCAGTTACAAGTGGCATCCCACAAGGCTCAGTCCTGGGACATCTCTTGTTCGGTATATATTTCTCGGAGGTACAGGCCAACATGGAAGGACTGTGGCTGACCAAGTTCGCAGATGACTGCAAACTAGGCGCCATAATCGACTCTCCAGCCGACACAAGCATCCTACAAAAGTGCCTCATAGAAACAGACAACTGGTGTCAGAGCCATGGCCTCAAGCTAAATGCCAAAACATGTATAGTCATCCCCTTTGGCAAAAACAAAGTGCCCACAAATTACCACATAGGTGGTAATCCATTAAGTAGGGAAGAAGTAATTAGGGACCTGGGGACCCAAGTTGATAGCAATCTCTCATTTGAAAACCACATGGCCAAAGTGGTTAGAAAACCATTTTATATAGCCCACCTAATCATGAAGGGATTCACATCTAGATCAGGGGAGGTCATCGTGCCTCTTTACTCATCCCTCATCAGGCCCATAATTGAGTACAATGCCCCTTTTGGGATGTACCTTACCAGACACCTGCAGCAACTGGAAAGACCCCAAAAGTACCTCACCAAGAGGATCAAAGGGCTCAAACAGATGCCATATGCTGCCCGGTTAAAGAAACTCCAGCTCTACTCAGTGGCATACCGCCTGCTCAGAGGCGATCTGTGCCTGACATATAAAGCCACGTCTAACCCGGAATTAATGGACATGCTGCACCTCAGAAAATCCAAATCCCATCAAGCTACGTGCTCGAGAGACTTGAACCTCAGCACTGAAATAAATAGGACATGCTGGAGGGACAGATTCATAACCCAGAGGCTCCCTTCACTCTGGAATAAAATCCCAGTCCAAGTTAGGCAGAGTCCCTCATTGACTCTCTTCAAGAGGAATCTTGATGAGTGGATGGGAGATCGTAGGTTTACCCTGGGTATCACTTCTGTGTCACTGTTAGACAGAGGCACAGTATACTAACCTCGAAAAAGGGCATTGCAAAATTCATTTAAAATGGGTGGCGAAAGCCAAACACACTCTGGCTAGGCTTATAAATGCCCTAGGGCAGATAGCCTAGTATGAACCTATGAACCTAAATGAATGCCACCAAATTTAGACAGAACAGATGTTTACTGTATCAAACCAGAAGAAATGACCAGAAAAATGGAACTGTCCCCAAAAATTTGACAGAGGAAATGGTCACAAAGAAACTTCAAAAAACTAAAATAAGATAGGTCAATAATCCCAAATGCAATTCATCCTAGAATTTTTACAAAAGTAAGAAAAGAACTAGGAATCTCTAAGTATTTTTTTCAGCAAATTACGGGAGAGGTAAATCATGTTCCTGTGGAGTGAAGATGAAAGACAAGCTTCTCCTTCAAAGACAGTATCAAATCAAACGAAAAAAATTTAACAGATAAGTTTTACATGAGTTGTTGGTAAAATATGTGATAGCTGTTAAATTTTAGCATGTTTAGAGACCAGCATCTCTCTCAACCTCTTAGCTCAAGAAATCTGGACAAAGCCTAACATAATAGTGGTAGAAAGGTCCAAAAATAGGGACAGATTTTAAATACTGCTCTTGTAAACTTAGAAAGTTACTAGAATAATAGGGAGTGTATTAAAATGTATTTCTAAAGAATATGAAGTCTGAAACTCATATGTATGGCATTTGTTACTAATTTCATTCCTCAGATCATCCCAGTGAGGTATTGAGACCAGTGAGGCACAACAACCAAAGCAGCACAGATTTAAATTAGGAAGGCACACTACACAAATATAGGAGTTCTTTGACTGGAAACAACATCCCAGAACAGGGTTACAGAGGTTACCAACATAGATTTTAGAAAAAAAAATTATATATATATATATATATATATATATATATATATATATATATACATACACACAAACACACACACATATATATATATATATATATATATATATATATATATATATATATATATACATGAAAAACAGTACTGCACAAAAAAAGTCAAAGTCAGAGATCAAATCAACATAGCAGCAGTTCACAGGTAGCAGTAGGGGTAGAACACCAGCTAGCCAAAGATATGCAGAGAGTTACAGTAAATGAATCTGCAGCTATGAAAAAGAAAGTGATCAACAGTGTACTACATGGGCCAGTACCGGACACGTTCCTTTACAATGTCTTTGTATGTGGTCATTTTAATTAAACACAGGTGGCATGTGCAACATGTTCCATTTCTCACAAATGAGCAAATTTTGCTTTCAACATGCATCAGTTACTCTCTCAGAGAACAAATTAGGTTGTCGTATTATCACTGCCGGCCTTTGGTCAATTGATACCCTAGGCAAAAGGGCTCCACAGCACCCCCCACAACACCCGGTGCCCCCATCCTGGCATACCTGCACCATCCAGATTATTGGAAAACGCTCCCCTGCTAGACCGAC